>NC_086322.1:125259367-125572938 GCF_036172605.1 Pelobates fuscus | reverse complement strand
TATCGATGGCCTTCCCTGTTTCTGTGTGTTCAGTACTTTCAATACTTGATGATATGGTTACTATATTAAACTTTTTTTTTTTTTTTTTTTTTTTTTTTGAGGTGACCTTTAAACCTTGATCCCATGTTGTCTTTTGTGTTCCAATTGTGGAAATCCTGTGTAAAGCCAATACTGGCCAAAGTAAAATTGTTCTAGAGGCGGTATCCTACAGATTAGCAGTGGCCGAAAGGTAGATGATGCTTTGCCAGCCTGTAATAACTGGGGTTCTAGCACCCATGCATAAGAGGAATAGTATACTACCTCACCCATCCACTGGTGTGCTGACAAGAGGTGAATGCTGCGTAACCTGATGTGGTGTATTGTGAGCAACACCATAGACAATGCAGGATAGAAGTGCAGCCGTCAGTCTGCTCAGCAGCTTTTGTGATGAGGGGGGGGGGGGGGGTAGCCCTAGTCATCTGATAGTCTTGTGCTTTGGAATAGGATCCAAAGTGAGGTACGAATAGCCTCTGAAATTCCAGTCAGTTTAGCTTGTGTGTGTGTGATGATGTACAGAGGGCATGGAAGTGATGCTGCCAAGGGAGAGGTGAGAGGTATTGCTTTTGATTTTTATTAGTCAATCCAATTCATGGCCAGCACCTGCAGCATGGCTGCTGTTTACTGCTTCAATCCCTGTCATGGTTATTCATCCTTAAGGTGGAAGTTGTGGTAGCATGACTACATTGCTGATAATATATTCAGGAAATCTAAAGAAATAGATACTCTTGGGGATGATTTTGGTAAAATAAACATTGCATACAGCCAGGGATGGCTTTTTACAAATATTTAAAAAGTAATACAAGTTGACACTTACTATTCTGTATAACTGATAAAATAATGTACGCCTGTCTCTATGATGACACTCTCTCTAGGAGTGACTGCAGATGGGTAGAGCGGTGCTAACCTGTGCACTAATGCCTTGTCTCAGTGGTCTCTGGCTGACTTCATTAAAATGTGAATACTGTAATTTTATTAAAATACTTATGGCTGGAAGTGCAACGCTCTGTGTCTTTGACTTATTACAGCCATTATGTATCTCTTTTAATTTGTAGTTGTGCTAATTCAATAAGCTATACTCTGCATCTAAAGGCACCTGGTGATGGTTCTCCACATTGATTTAGATTCTTTGAAATAATGCCCACTTGCCTTATTGCACTAGACCAGGCATAGGCAACCTTCCTCACTCCAGATGTTTTTCGACTGCACCTCCCATTATGCTTTGCCAGCATTATGGGGTATGTAGTCCACAACATCTGGAGTGACGAAGGTTGCCTACCCCTGCACTAGACCTTTCCAGTCCTATATGTGGGAATGTCTTATTGTGGATGCACTCACTTAGGTTATTTGAGATAACCATATAGATTGACGTGTCTTATGGTACGTGATGGGCTTCCTTCTCAAATATGCAACCATGTGGTGTAATTACATTGTTTTGTGAGAGATCTGCAGAATAGGATTAGGAGTCCTGTAATCTCATTAAAGAAATGTTTTTTTACTGTATACAGGAGTTTTCACATATTCAGCAGGGATAAATACAACATAACCTTAGCCGAATCTTTCCAACCTTTGTGTTACCTTAGCCGTTAAACCTCACTTCTTTTATGGAGTAAAGCCTGCGTCTGGGTGTAGTGGCCCTCCCTGTATGTCGTTTTATTCCTGCTATGTAAAACATTGCCATTCTTTTGAAGATACGGCAAAGTTTTCATTCCAGGACTAAACACTGCTGTCTATCAAATAGCCACTAGAGGTGCTTCCATTGCAATAACAAAGTGCTTCAATCAGTACTTTTCACAGAGAGAAGTTGAGTGTGGGGATTTTGTCACACATGCACTTGTTGTCCACAATGCTAATCTATGAGAAGCATTGGATTGGACGAGAATGCAGATGTCCGCATGCTTGTTGACGAAGAAGGCACAGAGGGCAGCTGCAAGGGCGATGTTTTGGCTGTGGAAATGAGGGGAGTAAAATGTATTAAACTTACATTTTAAACAGAACATGGGGTGGACAGAGGACACTGTAATGAAAGTTCATTTCTTTTTTGTTAAATATGGTCTTTATTGAATTTTTATCATATAAAATAGAAAACACAATGTACATAAATAACAAAAAAAACGAAACAATTTTTAACAATCTGATAAAGACTACCAACAGGAGGCCCCTAGAGTATGAATGATTGAATGTTTGTCCAAATTCGGTAAAAAGTTACAAGACTTTTTTTATTTTATTTTTTTTGTGTCTCATTTTTTTCTTCTTATTTATGTATATTGTGTTTTGTTGGAAGTTCATTTCTAGTCCTGGGGAAAAAAAATAATTTCAAGACATTGGGTTCCTTTTAATAAGCGCTATTTCTCTCTCCAATATTTGGCCTATACACCATTTTTAGTTGCCACGTGAGGACTACATGCAAGTGTGAAAAGCACTCTACATTCTGAGTCATTTAAAGAAACATTACAAGCACTATAACCTCCTCAGAACATAGATTGCTCTGTAGAATACACTTCTTGGCTTTGCGCGTCCTCTCATAGCTCTCATCTTACTTGTCATTACTTTTTTGCAGCAACCTTTAAATAGAAAACTTCCAAAACTTTAGACAAATATTACATTTTGTTTGTTTGTTTTTCTTTAGCAAAATTTCTATTGTGTATAAAATATAAATACATTTTCCCCCCTTATTACCATATAATTCTTTAGGCACATTCTGAGATCTGTTGTTTTTTGTTTTTTTTATCCACAGCTGGCCTTCTTCAGAGTTAGATTTGAATAGCATTCGGCTGATTGTTTACCAGGACTGTGAAAGAAGGGGCAGACAAGTCTTGTTTGATTCCAAAGCAGTCCGTGAAGTAAAAAATGAAAATGCACAGGTAAGAAACATTATTACTTAATTATGTCTTAAAATAGACAGACGAAGTCCGGTCTTCTAATGTTTTTTTTTTTTGTTTTTGTTTTTTTGATGTCAATAGCTAAATCTTTTTTCCCAGTGTTAACTCCCTTGTTGATGCTAGGCAATTTCTAGTTCTGATCGACACACAGTGAGACCATTTTGGAAGGGGCGTAAAAGTGTTTTTGGTGCTTCGACTGATTCTTTAAAGGGACACTGTAGGTGCCCAGACCACTTCAGCTCATTGAAGTGGTCTGGGTTCACTATCCCTTTTGCACCAAGTGCTGCAATTTCTGGATTGAAACAATCTTTTTGGTCCGGTATCTGATGCTGGACATCTTCACGCTCTGCATGAGAACACACCGCGTCAGATTTTCCCCATCGGAAAGCATTGATTCACTGCTTTCCTATGGGAAGGTCTAGTGCACGCGGGGCATTTGCCATACATGCGCATTAGAGCCAGCTCATTGCAGAACGTCCGAGGGGGTAAAGTAAATTAAGGGAGGGGGAAGGCAGAGGGAGCTAGAGTGCCAGGAACACAGCTTTGTATTCCTGGCGCTATAGTATCCCTTTAAAGCAAATCTGTTGCTTCTGAGGTCTTCATAAAAACAAAATGTATATATTGTATTGGAATTACAATGGAATTCCATTGCAAACCTTCTATATACAAGACAAAGTGAGGACTACTTTGTTTAATGTGATTGTTCATATAAGATATTATAGGGTTTGAGTAAACAGGGCATTCGTTTTTATGCTTTTATTATTTTATGTTGCAGCCTTATCCATGTATCATAACCACTGCTGCCCTCTGTATGACGCCAGGAATACACTGGCCCTGTTCCCTGGTAATGGGGCAAACTGTTTTACAATAGTTTGCTCTTTTACTGGAGTCCCTGCTGCTTGTCAATGTACATACAGCTCCTTCAGAAGCCGGATGCTGATGCTATTGTCATTTATTGAATGAGCGCGTCAGCTGACTGCTTTCAGCTATTGAATGATGTTCTGTGCATGGAATTTGCACAGAATTGACTTTAACCAGCGTGCAACTCTTTTTCCAGGCAGGATGTTGACTGATACTGCTGGTGTTACACCTCTGGGAAAATGCAGCACATAAACACTACAGGCATCATGACCATTTCAAATTACTTCAGTTTATTTAAATTACTGGTGACTATTCTAGGCATTATGACAAAACAAAAACCAGATATTTGGAGTCTTCCTAGAGCTGAATGCTTAGCTAAATTAAGCAATTGGGGGACAAGAGCCGTGGTAAGATCAGTAACGAGGATTCTGATGGTCACACTAGGAGAGATCATGTGGAGGTGGGAGAAACTAGTGGAAGGACTACCATCACTGCAACACTTCATGGATCTGACATTTATGTCAGATTGTCCATACATGAGCCTCTCCTCACTGCAAGACATCTGAAAGGCCACTTTTGGATTGTGAGAAACGAGATTCTCTGGTCTGACCAAATGGCAATTGAACTGTTTAGTTTCAATTCAAAGCTTCAAGTATGGAGGACACCAGACACTGCTCATCATTACCATCCCAACAAGCATTGAGGTAGTAGCATTATGCTTTGGGTTGTTTTCAGCAGCAGGGGCTGGAAGACTGGTCATGGGAAAAAAACTGAAATACAGAGATCTCTTTAAAGGATAACTGTTCCCTCAACACTATATTTTGATTAAAGAATACTGTCGTATACTAAATATAGGGGTGCATTTTTCTCATTGTTTAACATATACTTCATTCAGCACATAATCTTGATGAAAGGATAATTATATAAAACATAGTGTATGTGACAGTTGTCCTTTAACCCCTTAAGGACTAAACTTCTGGAATAAAAGGGAATCATGACATGTCACACATGTCATGTGTCCTTAAGGGGTTAATGAAAATCTTGTCCAGACCTCGGACTGGGCTGAAGGTCTGCCTTCCAACAGGGCAATGACCCTAAGTGCACAAGGGTAATGCAAGCATGGCTTACGGACAACTCTGTGAATGTCCTTGAGTGGCCCAGTCAGAACCCAGACTAGAACCCAAACATCTCTAGAGAGACCTGAAATGACTGTCCAGAGACTGTCCCCCTTCAGCCTATCAAAGATTGAGAGAATCTGCAGAGATTAATGTCAGAAACTACCCAAATCTAGAAGTGCAGGTTTGTTGCATTATACCCCAAAAGATTTGAGGCTGTAATCACTGCAAATGGTGCTTCAAGTGAGTTAAGGGTATGAATACTTTTATGCCTAAGTAAAATGTTATGTTTTGATATATTTGCAGTACTGCCAAAAATCTGTTTATGCGTTTGTCTTTATAGGGCACTGAGTGTAGATTGATGTGGGAAAACAACAATTTAAACAATTGTTAAAAAAATATCTTCTTTAATATAGCCATACTAAATGGCTATATATAGCGATATAGCTATACTGCACTTTTTGGCTATATTAAAATGACACTCCAGTGCCAGGAAAACAATCAGTTTTCCTGGCACTGCATGTCCCCTCTCCCTCCCAGGTCCCCTTCAGTCACTTACCTGAGACCCCCGCCAATGTCCCTCGGCGGTGGTTTCTGCTCGCCACCGCTCCTCCTCTTCCTTACGTCAACCGGTGGGCGAGACTGATCCTACCCGCTGGCTGAGGAGACCGCGCATTAGTGCTCTCCATAGTAAATTTCAATGCTTTCCTATGGGGAATTGAGCAACGCTGGAGGTCCTCACACAGCGTGAGGACGTCCAGTGACGCTCTAGCACAGAAAACCTGTGCTATAGACACGGAAGTGCCCACGGAAGGGAGTTAACCCTGCAAGGTAATTATTGCAGTTTATAAAAAAAAAAACCTGCAATAATTACACTTGCAGGGTTAAGGGTAGTGGGAGTTGTCACCCAGACCACTCCAATGGGCAGAAGTGGTCTGGGTGCCTGGAGTGTCCCTTTAAAGAAGATATTTTTCACCTTCCCCCTGCGGATCTCTGTCTGGATAAGGAATCCTTTAGCCTGCAATAGGCACCATTGGAACTGTAAAGTCCTCCTAACAGCGTTCACGATTTACTACATGTCTGTTTTATAGGTATCATCCCAAGGATCCTTTTTTAAGTATTCCTTTTGATTTTTGATAGAAGTATATCACTATTGCTGTTTTATTGCACTGTGTGGGTATATGTACATTAATTGTGTGTGGGTAAACACTAGCTCACAGACACACAATTTTCTTTACTTTTGTTTTATGTAACTCATGTGTTGGGGGGAAACGCCATCCACATATATACTTTTAGTGCATTGGATCAATAATCAAAAACTAGAAAAGGCGCTGATACACTTGTCTTTTACTTTTTTTTATTTTTTTTTATGCACTTGTGTACTCTGTGGACAACTGTATCACATGATTGTAGACGTTGTGACCAATCAGCATTTCATGCAGTGTCTGACTGATCATCTGCCTGGGAGCGTGAACCAGCCAGGCCATTTTAATATTAATGCAGCTCTGCTAGTGCCTTTCAACCAGGATGTCAAGGTCATGTCCGCTTTATATCTACTGCTGGATGTGTGAGACTAACCTACAAGCCTTTGTCCACTGTGTTAGCTTGTTTATCGCTTCCTTATTTATTTATTCCTGGCATTTTTATATCACCAACATATTCAGCAGCGCTAACCATTGGAGACTGCTGTGTAGTATTTAAATGGTGAAAACTCAAAGCTGGTTGTGTAGCTTTGCATGTAAAACATAGGAGGATCAATTGTCCGTTGTTAAAATACTGTTATGGGATATGTCATGCTTTCCAGATTAGGTCAAGATTAGACCCTTTTCGATCTAGGGAGCTATCACAGGAGAAGTTTTAAATACTTGAGAATTAAAAATGTGGGAAATTGAAAGGAGATCCTGAAGACTGCTTGAAAATGAATACTAGTTGGAATAGTAAATGGTGTTTTTGGCCCAGCATACAAACACCTTTGGTTATTTTACCTTATGCTCACCCAGGTCTCTATGGCTTCTGTTGCGATAGGCTGCCACCTAGATTGTCCCTATGGTCATATAGACCCTGATTCTCCCCAGTTATTGAAAAGGAAATGGTTTGATAATAGTAATTTGATAATTTTATGGTTTGATAATAGTCAGAGAGGGTATCTGGGTATTCAAACTGTGTGCCAGAAGTTCCTGCGGTATTTCCTTTAGTCCTCAGTAGGTTAAAAGCTAGAAGTTGTATGTTCTTCTGCGCGATCAGTTAACATATATTTGTATGTTTTTACTAATGGGTTTTAGTAATCTGCACTGTCAGTGCTTGGCTTGTGCTCAGGAGAAACTGAGTGTGTTAATGGCTTTGTTTTTGCTTCCCTCACATGACTGCTGCATGCACATTTAACTGCATGGTGACAGTCACACTGAAGATTAAATAAACGAGATAACCTGCTACAACCTGGGTGTGAACTCCGAAACAGCTAGAAAAACCAACTCCCCCCACATGTCTCATTTAGCAAACGTTTCATATGAATGACTATTGAATATCATGTGCTTTAAATTGTAATCTTTCACAAAGACTTGGGTTGCCAATATGCTATGTGTATTTATAAGGGGTTCTGATTGAATTAGAGATTGATTACCGATCATTGTGACAGTGTGTGTTTTTTATAGAGGAATATCAAAACTGTTGTGAAAGATTCATTTGTAATTTGAAAGCCAAAATATTTAATTTCTTTCTGGTTTTCCCTTCTTAAACTGTGCCAAGTTTATTGCTCGTATCCCAGTACTACACCACACTGTCTCCCCTGTTTAAACACTCTACATTGCTCTAAATGTTTCTTCTTTCCTTAATGCTAAATACAATAATCTCCATACAGAAACCAGATGAGGATGCATCTTGCAAGATGCTTGGTAAGTCGTGTCAGACGAGCAACAGCGGGTCGTCCTATATCTCCTCCTGTAGTACAACACAAGGAAATCCTCACCTTAACAAGGATCCGCTCCCCAGATACCAGGTAATTAATATGCAGCTGGAGAGTTTCTGCTCTGAGCCATGGCTAAAAACTGTATTAGCTGCAATTCATCTAAAACTGCAGTTTGTTGTTGGTCTGCCGTGCAATCTGTCCGTGTGTTGTTGTTATTATTTTTATTGCCATTTATATAGCGCCAACAGATTCCGTTGCGCTTTACAATATTATTAGAGGGGGTATTTAACTATAATTAGGACAGGAAATAGCAATCAAATAAGGTGGGAGTGAAGCAGAGCTGGAGGAAAGAGTAAAGTGCTGCCCTTTAGGAGAGAGCAAGAGACAGGTATGTGAGGTAGAGGTTACTTTGGGAGGTCATAAGCTTTCCTAACTAGATGGATTTTAAGGCACTTCTTAAAGGATTGAAGACTAGGGGAGAGTCTGATGGCGGTAGGCAAGCTATTCCATAGGAAAGGAGCTGCCCGAGATAAGTACTGCAAGCGTGAGTTGACCATACGGGTGCGAGCAGTGGACCAGAGTAGGTCACGGGCAGAGCGGAGAGACCGAGAAGGGGCATACGTATGCATCTGTGAAGAGCTATAAGAGGGGCTAGAATTGTTAAGTGCTTTATAGGTATGGGTTAGCACTTTGAATTGACTCCTCCAGGAATACAGGAATACAAAATACTGTGTCTTTTAACCAGGTCTAAGAGTGTCGCTTGTAAACTATAACTCAAAGAATAATTGGGGAGATTGACTATGGTCAGGGTTGCTGATACAACTGTCCAAGCCTTCATTGATTCACATGTACTACGGCTGGTGTTCTGTTTTGATAGTGCATAATGACATCTTTGGTTTCTTTCAAAGTAATTTCTGTTGAATTTCAGTACACCAAGCCTGCTTCCGATGTGAACATGCTGGGAGAGATGATGTTTGGCTCTGTGGCAATGAGTTACAAAGGTTCAACACTGAAAATCCACTTTATCCGGTAAATGTAATAGTTATCATTATTTATATTTCCTTTTTAGTTTTCATTTTTAACTTGATGTACTGGGGGCACATGTCATTTGCTGCGATAGACCCCTAGTATGCTATGTTGAGTTTTGATTGATAAGATAACAAGAACAATCCAGTAAGGCTGTGACCTGACCCACCATTTGTGAACTATTACTTCAGAAGTGTTATTTAGTAACATGGTATTAAGACCTGGAATTGCAAATACTAGAGGTGAAAAAAATAAACCTTGGAAAACGTTCAGTTTTTAGCTTTTTTGGCATGAAAAGAAATTCCTGGATCAATTATTTACTGAATAACCCTGCCGATTTATTTACAATAATTAGAATTGCATTTATCTGAAAATCTATCCTTCATATCTCTAGAAAATAGTTAATTATTGCAACAGTCCTACCTAATTGTAACCTACATTTTTATTTTTTATTTTATTTTTTTCCAGCTGTCCACCGCAGTTGATGATCAGTAAAGTGTTTTCTGCTAAGGTGGGAGGCTTCAGTGGAAGCACAAGCACGTAAGAATTTGTGTGCATCCATGATAAATTAGACAGCTACATGGCTTTAAATGGTTAATGAACATCAGAGCTATATGTATATAGATCAGTGGTTTCCGACCCCTTTCTGGACCAAACCACCCTTCAGTGAGCGAGACATTTCCAAAGCATTTACTCTTTTACTGCAAGTTAAATATTATTATTATATTAATATTAAATATTAACTTTGCTTTTATCCAACACTCTCTACCTCGTTGTAGCAGCTGCTGCCCCATCTCTTCTGAAGTATGAATTTGGGCCATTTAATGCTTTTCATACAGGAGCTTTTGAACCCTACGGGTATGCAAAACAACTGCCATGCTCATCCATTTAGATGCGTCTCAGAGAAATATTGAATCCAGTTCTTCTCTATGAGAAACATTCGATGCAATGCTGAACGTGAAAGCTTACAATAAATGAAAGTATAATCTGACAGCCACTAGAATAATCTTGACAAATGTACACATTGCCTTTTCCCTCAAACTGCAATGTTTACATTTGTCAGACTGCAGGAGCAGAATCTTTGCACTAAAACCACTATGATGATGTCCTATTTTTGGTGTTTAGAGAGTATTTTATTTCCAGATGGGTATCACAATTTTAATGTTGACAATCAAGAGAAAAAACAAACACATTTTAGCACTTCATATGAGCAATTACAATCGTAAATTGAAATACAGTGGCTTCAGGCACACTAGTTGAAAACCACTGTGGTGGATTAAAAAGACAATGTGTTCATTTGAGGTTTTAGTTCTTCTTTGTGTGCCTACGACCCATAATATTATACCGTATAAGTCAACCCGAATATAAGTCGAGACCCCTAATTCTAACCCCCAAAAAGTCTTGCGGCCGCGCGGAACGTTGCCACGGTAACCCGTGGCAACGCTCTGACTCCGCGGCTCTCGCGAGATTTACAGTGGAGGAGAAGGGAGCTGACCGGAACGCAGGAGAGAGAAGGGAGCTGACAGGAGCTGCAGGAAAGGTAAGGAACAGCTTCCTGCCAGCCCCCAACAGGACTGCCGGGCTTGTAATGAGCCCGGCGGTCCTTCTCTGTATTATGGCAATGTAAGTTGCCATAATACAGACAATTGACTCGAGTATAAGTCGAGTTGGGGTTTTTCAGCACAAAAAATGTGCTGAAAATCTCGACTTATACTCGAGTATATACGGTAAATATTTTTATAGTATGCCCACAATACTTGATAAACCTACAAAAGTATAATAGAACAATTTATTATTTTTATAGAATAATCTTGTATCCCATAAACAAACTGATAACAGCAGGGTTGAAAGCTTACAGATGGCAGCAGTGTTCGTCTGTGTAGCATGCACAGAATATTTACATAAGGTTATGTTCTGTGTTTTAGGTCTGTGCCACTTTAAGAGGGAATCTTTTGTTTGTCTTGTTAATTTTATTTTTTTTGTGTTTTAGTTTACAAGATAGCCTTGAAAATATTCATCCAGATGTTAGTGCCACAAAATTTGATGTAAGTCAGAATGTGCAAGGATTGGATCAAAGTACTGCTCACTTGGGTAAGTTGTCTCTTATTATTATCCATGTCCTTTTTAATCATCCACACACAGGTAGCAGACAAGAGGATCCAGTCCTATTCTGGCACCCTGCACACAGTAGTGTGGTGGTGTGTGCAGTAAGCTGACCTCTGGGACAACTAGTGTTCCAGGATTCAGAAATTACCCTGTTGTGTTTCTATATGGATATTGATAAAACCAAACTTGGTGGACTGGTTTGGACACATCAAATATGACATTATCCACTTACACCTATTGCAGTGATCTAAGCAGCGACCACACCTGTATATCACCATATTGGGGACTCTTGACTGTACTTTATGGTGGTGGGCTGCCCCCCCCTCCAATGGACTTGTCCCATTAAAGAGTGTTTCTGTTGGCATACTGACTTCATAAATGTTTTGTCAAGGTGTGGGAAATGGCATATCACCACATCAACACTATTTTAAATTCTGTGGTCTAGCCTCTCCTTTTTTTTCCTTCTAAACTGCCTTACTCTAAAATGTTCTGTTTATTTTGTCATAGTCCTAATAATGTTAGCTTGTTTTCTCATAGTCCTAATACTTTTAGGTGTGGTTTTCGTGCCCTTGTATATGTTTGTCTTCACTTTGCTTTACTTGTTTTTTTTTTTTTGTTTTTTTTACTTATCTTATGGTATTTTTTTTTGTTTTTGTTTGTTTGTTTTTTGTCTTTGTGTTTTTTTTTTTGGTTTTTTTTTTGCTTTCTGTTTTTAGGTTTGTTACAGACGTGTAGCAGCAAACTGCTGCCTGGCGTTTTTGAAGCTCGCCCCCTCCGGCTCATCCGGAGTGCCTCTTTCTTTGCAGGTTTGTGTGGGATGCAGAACTCACTATACCACACAAGTCATTCTTGCTTTCTTGATTCACAAGCTGAAATCATACCTTCTTTTCAGAATTGCAAAGGGTCTCATAGTGTCGAAGTGTGATTTAATAACTTCATCTATGTTGCAAACCGGCTTCTCCTGGGTCTTTTGGTCCCAGTGCTATGAAATACATATTTATATTACGCAAATAAAATATTTTAAAAGGAAGACAGTCTTGCAAGATCCTCCAGAATATTTGCTCTGTTTTTGATCTTTTGTGACTACAAGTCTGTGTTTTCTTTAATGAGTATTCTTAGGGTACACTCTAATACCAGAAGTGTTGTGGTTATTTTCAATTATAATAAATGTATCAGTCAATACATTGTTAAACACAGATCTACACACAACAGTTTAGCCATAACACTTGCTATTCCCACAAATTTGCCGTGATCTTACTACTGCAATCAATCCATTTATTTGTAGATTACAAATGAGGCCCTGTGTTTCTGAAATGATTTACAGTTTTCATTAAACGTTTTGGTGTTCATATTTCTTCTTGTGTGTATCTGATAGTTTATGTCTGAGAAAGTATGTGGGATTTTTAATCTTCTTTTAAAAGTAAACCTAATTACACAGTATTATGTATCCATTGGATAATAATTGGAATTCATTAGACCAAACTTGCTGATTAGCACTGTCACTGTAATGCTTTGTTTCATAGGCTGGACATTTCCTATATATAATTACATATGAGTATACAAATTAGTAGTGTGTGTCATTCACATAGAATTCTACTTAAACTGTGCCATTGATCTATAACAGATTTCTTAGAGTTGATGTCTAATTTACTGTAGTTTTAGTATGTTATTATTGGACCTCTGGGCATTGATCGGTAGCTAGCCAGCCTGTCTATAGCATGAACAGAATGCTGTCTTATGACTTGTAAAACCTTCGAACCTGTAAAACAACAAGCAACCAACACGTGGAGCTTTTTTATTTTAAACAAAATCTTACACGGTTCTTTTTCCAAATGTAAAGATTTCTACATGATAAGGAACAGGTTTGTTCAACAACTTGATTTGATAAGGGCGTAGCACCTGAAAAGATTAGACTTAAAAAGCATACCATTTAATGCAAACTTGGAATATTTTTAGTGAACCAATATTTAACCCCCTGGCCCCCAAGAGCTATTTTTATTGTGTAGTTCTATTGATATGAGTATGTGAGCATGTGTGCACAATATGTATATTTGACATTTCCCAGAAATCTATAATCTAATTTTATCTGACAGTTTTATGCTTTTTAACATCATTTATGAATACCTTGAGTCATCGGTAGTATAATCTATTTCCAGGGTGCTACTAACATTCCTAGCATGCACTAATGGACATTTTGATTGTGTTGTTTGGTTTATTAATCTGGGTACAGATAACCATATTATTATTGATACCTCTGTAACTTTGGTGATGGCAAACATTCTGTGAATTTAAGCTGGGAGAGTATGGTTTGTTGATTTCTACCTTTTAACTCCAACTTCTTAGGTATATGTGTTGTGTTTCCTTTTGTTCTAGCTCACAGCACACCTGTGGATATGCCCAGCAGAGGCCAGAATGAAGATAAAGATAGCGGGATAGCTCGATCAGGTATCTGCATTTATTATTCTGTAACCATTTAGCCAAAATAATCTGTCCTTATTTTTGAATATGAGCCGGTTTGTAGATAAAAAATGCAACGCAGGAAACCCGGAACACCAATACAGTGTAGAATGCAGGGCATTCTTTCCTGTTAAAAGGTTCTTCAGGCAGTAATTGGCAATAAACGATGTCTGCTAATTTTTTTTTAATGTTTCTATGGACATGGCAAAACATAATCTGCCTTTTTTTTATTTTTATTTTTTTATATAAAATTCGAAAAGATGACCCACTCTTCACTCATAATGCACTTGAGCAAGCTGAAGCACACAAGTAAAATAGATTTATTGTATATAGTCTGCTTAGTTGTTGTACTATGATGTAACCTAAACTGTCATTCTCTATTTTACTTGAAATAGGAATACTTACTGTCTCTTATTAAATTTTTCTCCTCTCTTATTGTGCATTTCAGCTTCACTTAGCAGCCTGCTAATCACCCCACTTCCTTCCCCAAGTTCTTCCTTCTCCAGTAACTGTGCAAGTAGTTATCAGCGTCGTTGGCTACGGAATCAAACCACCAGTTTAGAGAATGGTCTCTTTCCTCGGTGGTAAGTACTCCCATCATTCATTATTCTGTGTAGCATTAGTGGTAATTTAGTGGATTCACATTCGTGTGTAATCCTTTCACTGCTTATCATGTGTTTTGGACGCACTGGTAACAGTATCTTTATTCTAAATAAGGACTGTAAATCCGAAGAGAAAGGAAAATGTTTAAACCTGGTTAATTTATTAAAGGAGGAGGTTAATGGCACGTGGTGATGTCTCCTATAATTGTAAAAAAGGATAAGAAAAGATTAGGTCATGGATTCATAAGTATAAAGAATTCCAGACCTAATCTTTGAATAAAAAAAAAAACATAACTTTTAATAAATCTTTGCTAAAAAGTGCTGTGTAAACATATTCAGTAGAAGGGGAAAGGTATCAGCGCTAAAAGGTACTTGCTAAAGTAGTTATAGTACCTGTGGCATGGGGGTAATCATGATAAGATAGTCTAAGATCCTAATTTCCAACAAAGGAAAGTTAAATATCAAAATCTGTCTCCAACTCCCATCACCCAGTACCAAATAGCGTTAACTCCCTCCCCCTAATGCTAGAAGTTTAACCAAAATGGACTACTAGCTATATATGTATTCTATATACCATTTAAAAACAATAGCAAGGTGGCTAATCTAGGAGAGTGTAAAGCTGCAGCATTGTCCCCATTTGCCACTGCCACCCACTGCTCTAAATTCCCGACGCGCGTTTAGCCGACTGCCAGCTCTTCCAAGGGAACCGGGTAAGAGTGAATCAATCGTTTAAATATCCCGCCCTCCGTTCTGATTGGACAGCAATTCCACCAACCAGATTGGTGGGCTGAAAGATGACGTCCATATTAATACCTTAACACTTGCTGGTAAGGGAGAAAGTCGAAATATAATAATAAATAGTTAGTATAATAGTAACCCAACAATGATTTGGGTAAATTTTACACCAAGTCAGTATCGAATATTAAATCCCTTCTGGGTGGTAACTGTCTGCAAGTACTGAGAATGATTGACATTCTCAGACTCATAAATGTATCCAATATTCTATGCCGTCTCGTTGTAGCAAGAATTTGCTACAATAACTGTTTGTTTAATATGTTGCCAGTCTGCAGTAACTACAATCATACATGTCAAGAGATTATTAGATCCTTATGTTGAGGTTTATCTCGCCGGGGATGAATTAAATTAAACAGTAGCAATCATAAATAAATGGTAGTTGATAATAATGAATATAACCAATAACCGTAGCTTTCAAAACTTCCTAGTGAGAAGCTAATAGAAACGGTAAAGCTTCCCATTTGTGATATATATTTTATATATTATTTATATATATATATATATATATATATATATATATATATATATATATATATATATATATATATATAGTATAATCTGGAAGCCTTTCTTATAGAAAGCTCAAAGTGCAGTTGAAAAGGGGACCCCATAGAGTATTAATAAAGGGGTGATTTATGATATGATCATATTATAAATTGTATATTCAACTTCTCTTGAAACAGTTACCACTAAGCCATAACGCTATGGGACACAATAGTCACCCAGATTCTCCATGAAGTGTTTTTTGGGGTTTTTAAAAAAAAAAAAAAAAATTTTTTATAGAAGGGGTTTCTTTTATTTGTCAGTATTCAGGTAGCCGAAACAAAAAGGTAAGAAACATTATTAAAAAGATCCATTTTTTTTTTTGTATTCTTTATTTTTGCTGTGCATGGTTTAACATTCGTATATCAGTAATGCCACAACAGCATTCACAAACAGATTACAAGCACTTATTCACTAACTGCCGAACAGCATCAGAGAAAACGCACAATTTTTGGGGGGTTAATAATACAAGCTGGTTAACTATGTCATTGTGAATTATTTGTCGATTAGGAACAGTAGCTTAAGGTTGATTTTTGTTAAGTGTCACCGCTTTAGTGTCATTGATATGGTTATGCTTAAACAAGAATTAACTATATACAAGATTATATGCAGAGGTTGTGTATGTTAGTCAACGCATACTGTACATTATGCTTCATATTGTGAACGGCTGGGGTCACCACCAGCTCCAACTGAGCCCAAAGCGTGAGACAGCGGGGTCATAGTCCATGCCTAGGTGTGGGGAGAGTTGTTGGAGATTACTCTATGAGATCCTATAGCTCCGCCATAGCTTCCCAGTTGATGGGCATGTTTGAGTGCCGTGCCTTGAAGCCTTGGTTTGCAGTCGAGGGCTGTAGCACCATGCGGTCAATAGATGTGGCTGCTTTCCGTTTATTCTTCCAGCACTGATCGTCGATAGAGCTTGCTCGGTCTGATGTGGCCCAGAGTGCGCTTCGGGTATTGCCGCTTTGACACGGGTACGTGGAAGAAGTGCTGGCTGAGGTGGTTTTCGCCTGTCAGCATGCGTGTGTCAGTGTTGTTGCGTGGGGGCTCAAGAGCCCGTAAAGACCTCCTGTGATATCAACTCAGGTTGTGTGTGTGTCTCATAGGGATTACCGTCCCAGTCAGCAAAGTTGCTGTGCAGCCGTCGGCCATTTTGATGAGACCGCGTGGTAGCCTTTCTCCTACGGCTTCGGGCCGTCCAGGTGAGATGCAAAAGCGGTAGCCCGCCCGGTTGGGGCCGGGATGACCCCGGCCCACAGGGGGGGTAACGGGACCAGGAGCGTGATAGTTGCTGTCGGGGCGGAGAGCGAGGCAGCGGCCGTCCGCCCCACTCCCTTCCCAGGTAGGCCTCAATCTCCGAGCCCCAGAGTCTCTCACCAGGACCTAGAGACACCCTGCTTTGGGCGCCCCAGCTACACCGGGACACTACAGAGCTTCTTGCCATGGACCCCCGGGTCAGTATAAGCCGGGTAAGGTGGGTATATACCCTGAGTTTCTTCGATTCCTCGGGGAGCCCTTGTGATATGCAGCCTGCTGGCATGGCCGCCCGGCCCCACCCCCCTGTTTGTTTGTTTTTTAACGGCAATGATTACGTTGCAGGGTTAGGTCCTACTGGCTGTTACTAGGACATTGTGGAAGACTGATAGGTGAGCTGGAAAAAAGAGAAGAGAAGCTTATTTTTAAAATATGTTTTTGTACTTGCTGCGGTGGAGGGCGGGGGAGCTCAATAAGAGTAGGAACAGGGCACCTGCTGTGTTAGGAATACAGATTTGTATTCCTAATGCTATAGTTTTCCTTTAACCACCAGTGTAACTCTACTAACAGACTTTCACAGGGTTACACTACAACAGTCTTGGCTAAGCTTTGACAATGTAGCTATTTTGGTCAGTGGTCCTCATGATGCCCACCCACTTGGTACAGCTTCAAGGTAATAGAACATTGAAATAATGCTTTTCTAGCCAAGGGCTGTTCCACTGGGTACCTGAACTCCATTTTTTTTTCCAGGGGTAGACCTTAATATTTAATTATATTCCTCTAGCAAGGTTTATTACTCCATCCTAGAAATCTTAATGCTGAAAATTTGAATAGCTTTTTTGCAGTGCGCTTCAAAACTGCAAAAGACCTGTTACAGACATTAAAAGATTATTTCTAAAAATAACCTACAGTACAATACAATAATCAAATAATTTTCCCAGTCTAAACTTTTCTGAACCTGCCCATCATTATTCCCACAGGAAGAATGAAGAAACCTTTAGCATGGCAGATGAAAATTACACATCTAACCCAACAATGATCGGAAGAAAGAAGATTGCCATCAGCATCCTCTTCTCGTTGTCCGAAAATGATGAAGCCCAGAAGAGTTTCCAGGATTTCTTTTTTTCTCATTTTCCTTTGTTTGAATCACACATGAATAAACTGAAGGTCTCTATAGAAAAGGTACCAAAGCTAATCTATGTATTCTTCTTATGTATTTCAGTTCCAGTATATTCATAAAATGTACAGAAGAGCTCTAAAAAAGTTAAATTAATGCAGCCTAATTAAACATTTCTAGCACCCAAATGAGTTGAGACTCCTCTTACTTAGTGAGATACAACAACTTTTATATTTTTATCTAACAATTTCAATTTTCTTTTTGGTCCACCACCATTATAATAGTTATTATATATACTTTTGTTCAAGAAATGTAAAATCTAAAATCAAATGCACTTTTAAAACCTTTCCTTCATATGGTTGACTTTTTTTTACATTTTTTGATTTCTCTGTTAATGTTAACCTTGTGTGTTGTTTTTCTCAGGCTATGATATCCTGCAGAAAAATTACAGATTCCGGTCAGAGAGTTCAGGTTTACCTTAGCCAAGTCATGGATGCTCTCGGACAATTTAGGTGAGTGTTTTTCTGTTTTTTGGGGGGTTTTTTTGGTTTTTTTTTTTTTTATAAAAAACTTATTTTGAGCCACATTAGTGAGCAGAGTGCATTCATTTATTTACAAAGTTATCAGTGGTTATTTTTGTTTTTTTTTTAAAAATTTGGTCAATCAAATTTTTATTAATGTAATGCGCTGAATATACATGAGATATCTTAAAATAGAAAAGATCATAGGTTTACATGACACTAGACAAAGCAATTATAACTCCTTGTATCATATAAACACGATATCAGGAATACAGTCGCATAGCATATTCATAGGATATGTAGGCTCAGCAATATAACCTATAAGATTGTATGGTGCTTGCAAGAACTATTACAGTAAAATAAAAAGCATATTATGTCAGCAGTGAAAGAAAAAAAAATCTGCAAGATTAAAGAGTTTGTAAATAAAGGAGTGCTTTGAAAAAGCTATTTGTATTTAATGATATTATAGATTGATAGAGATATGTGGGAAGCAAATAGATGGTTTTGCATTTGTAATCATTCTTGTTTTCATAAATTAAGCTGCTCCCCTATTCTGTAAATAAAGGGTTTCTCATAAAGAAGCATGGTGCTGGGGCACAACACCATCAGGAAGAGCTCCCTCTTTCCTTTCTGGTTGACACCTGGGATAGTGCAACCTTGTCAGTTTGCAAAACTTCAGATTTCTCTTGAAATCAACAATTTTTTTTATAAAGGGACAAAGGGTCCAATCTGTTAACTTATAAAGCATCTCATCAAGCTGAATTGCTTTTAGAGGTTTGGAGTGTTACTTTAACTACTTCTGGGGATGGCTCTTTGCAGCTGTGTACCTGACAAATTAGGGATTTTGTTTGTTTGTTTTTCATTGCATTAACTATGTAATGCATTTTAAATCTGGCCAATATCACACTTACTGTGAGTCAGAACGTAAAGGGACACTCCACTGCACAGAAAAATAAAACATTAAATCACTGTTTAGTAGATATACCTACAATTTAGCCTACATACATTTCATTATGCATTGTTTCTTTGGGGCTGTATCTAAAAACAGACTGCAAAAGCTGCAGATCTCTTGTCTGAAGTCTTTGAAAGCCCTCCCATTCTAACCCTGCCCAGACCTTCTGTGGCTATCCAATTGGACTCCCAATTCAGCTAAGTGAGAAGCCTTTGCATGGCAGGTGCTCTGGGCAATTGCTGATGCTTGAGTTTAGCCCCACTAAGCTAACGAAACCAAGAAGTAACCGGACATTTTGTTACTTGGAAGCAAAGGGAATGTAATGTATAAAAGTGTAAATGTAATGTAATGTATAAAGTGTAAAAAGTGTAAATTGAAGTCCCCAACTTTTTGCAAAATGGGCACACTCTTTACACATAAGCATTTAAGCAAGCTAAAGTACTTTAGGGCTCTACTGTGCCCTTTTTTTCAAGCGCCAGAACATCCCTCGAAACACTTTCTTTGGTTGATACCTGCGTTTATTTTCATTCTTTTTTTAATTTATTTTTTATTTTTTTTTTTAATAAAAGTAAATCGGTTCAACTTAATCACTTATATTGAATTGAAAGTGTCGAAGGTGTTTCAGAGGAGTGGTTATTCGGATCCATGGAGTTTAATCTAAAAGATTGATTCAGATATTCAATTATAATGTGTGTGTTTGGTTGTTTTTTTTGTTTGTTTTTTTTCTTCAACTAATTAAGTTTACTTACTGGGTTCCTGTTCACTGTTAAAAATGTAAATTAATCTAATAGTTTTGTAATCTTTCAGGGAGACTATCTGGAATTTGTACTATTTTCCTCGAATTGCGGAACCCGTGTGGCTTACAATGATGTCCACTAGTTGTGAAAAAAGCCAGCTGTGTGAGCATTTTCTCAAAGAGTTCACATTCTTGATTGAGCAGCTTAACAAGAATCAGTAAGTCCAGTCAATGTTGACCTGTGGAGGGGTAGTTGTAACTTTTTTCTAATTTTACAGATTTTTATGTGCCCGGGAATCAAGGGACCAGATTACTACAGCGCAAGTATCAACCACTTTTACACATTTTATAACTAACATGTTTGTGTTATTTGAGTTGGAGATTATGGTAATTCTAAATGAAGTGGTGTACCATTTTTTTTTTTTTTTTTTTTTTTTTTTTGTGAATATATTTTAATTAGATTTTTTTCTAAATTTTCATAAAGTGAGCCAACAGTGTGGACACGCAGGTCCAATCATTTACAATTTCCGTTGTTTTTTGGGGGATATGGTGTTATCTTGTATACTATAGTGGCATACAAGTCACTTTTGAGCTTTTGTGGTTCTTTTACGGTGGACTCGCATATACAATAAGACAGGCATAGCTCTATAGTTCCCAGTGTGTTTACCATGTCTGGTGGTGTACCATTTTTTTAAATTTATTTATTTTTTATTATTATTATTTTTATTTTTTTTTGTGCACAAAGGTTATTTTTTCACACTTGCAGATACCAACACAAATTGCAGTTCTGCTTGTGTCTGTGTGCCTATATAAAGGGGTGGGTGTGTGTGTGTCATACACACTCACACATTCTACATTTCCATTTCCTACAAGCTGTTTGTGAGGGAAAATTTAGCCAGAGTGAGTAAAAATGAATTTCTATTTTGTGTGCCATGTACTCTCCTAGATTGAAGTGGCAGGTGACTTTGAAATTCTGGCTAGTGGGATAGATCTTGAAATAAAACACCAGATGTGTAAAATAAAATAAATAAATTGTATACACATATAACATTGTCTTAAAATGTCAAGTCCCAAGCTACTAGCCATTAAAAGTTACATGCCACTGCACCCTGTGAGTGTCCATGGTACACTCACCAAGGGGTACATTTCACACACATACACACACACACTGTCTGAGACCATTGCTCTATGTTTTTCAGGTTCTTTGCGGCCCTGATCACTGCAGTGTTAACTTACCACTTGGCATGGGTACCTACAGTCATGCCAAACAACCATCCTCCTATAAAGTCATTCTCGGAAAAGCACACATCGAAGTCAGTTGACCTGCTGGCAAAGTCCCACCCGTATAACCCCCTGTGGGCACAGCTTGGTGAGTTAGATGTTGTATAGCTTATTGGTGGAAACATACATGCTTTTGGCAGAAGGATGTCCTGACATAGACAATACTCACTGAATAAGCACGTCATATAGTCAGGGTAATTGCCAGGATAGATTACAAAACATGGTTTTACATCTAAATATGCAAGCACTAGGAAGACATTCTGAAAACAAAGTGTATAAAATTGTGAAGACTTAAAGACGCATATTTAATGTTGACTGTCTCTAAACCCTTGTGTGAAATTATGAAACCTCATCCATAAAATTCTTCAGTAACTTGTGAAGTGCCACTGTCAGCCATCCGTGCAATAAGATATCACCCCAGCTGCTTGTGTAAAACTGCTCAGCAGTTCTGGCAAATAAATATATACCCAAGTACTTGCAGTTTTTCAATGTCTTTAAAATGCTAACTTGGTTCATTACCTACTTTTAATATGCAATCCGCATCTTCTAGAAGATTCCAAGAAGAATTTAGAAGTCTAAAATTGTGCAGTCTATCTGTACACTCCTCTGCACGTCTTTGCTTTTCACTGGTTTCTGTTGGGCTGTCTTGTTAGAATAGGCACACATTATTTATAAATCTCCTGAGCCTATAGCCTTGGGCAACAGCATATGTGCATAGTTTGACAAATATAGTAACTATGTATTTGTACAAATTATCTTGATAAGGTAGAACTCTATTGTGATTGGTTTTGAAATCATTCCAGGAATATCTCTTCTCAACACTTCTAATTCTGCACTACACCATGACTACTATAGGTTCCATCCAAATCGCTACCTGTAAAGACTCGCACAAGCCTGACAAGCACTGGAAAGGAATAGATTGTGGTAGACCATAAGACTAAGCTGAATTAATCGTACCTATGGATACTCTGTATCGTAAACAATGGATTACTGTATCCCTTGCTGTCTGAACAGATGTGTTATTTGTTCATAGATACAATTTAATTTTTTTTTTAATTAATGACAAAAAATTTATCCAAAATGGACTCTCATAATGTGGCATTGCTGTAGTGAAGGAGCAGTCATCTAGTGGAAAATATGTCTGCTAAAATAAGTAGGGTTACCGAATACACAATGTTTAAAGGATACACGTAATTTTGTCATATTTGATGAAAATGCATGAAATGGATTGCCCTGCAGTATGTATAATGCATATTCTTTATTGCCTAATTACTTAATCTTATACACCTTCTTCTGAATTCTACATACTAACCCTTTTCATGTACTGCCCATCAAAATAATCAAAAAAATAAGCAATCTAAACATTGTGCATAAAGTTTATAGCAATCCATTTGCATGAATACATTATATGTTTCATGTAAAAAGCTTTTTAGTGTTGTTTTATGAAAATAAATGTTCATTCAGCAATGCTCCTTAGTATACAAAGATACATACAAGAAGAGAGCTTACATGAGTTAGTGATTTTGGCTTGTGCAATGGCAATGAATTGATTTTAAGCCATAATAAAACACATCATTGCATTACCATCCGTGTGTCATTTGTCATAATTCACCTCTGTCTGGAATACACGTTGGCAACCTTAGAGAGCTTTGTACTTTCATTGTATCTATGCCCTGAGTTAATTTAACTACAGGCTGAACATGCCTAAGTCAGAGGTGACATTACTGAGATAAGCTGCTTAGACTTCGTGGGATTTACAAACTCTTAAGGACATGCTCAAGGTTACTCACGTTCATGTGATCAGCACGGGATGTGATGTTCTGTAAATGGAAAGCTCCGCTAGACTGCATAATTGGTCTCATTTAGGGGTTTATTCTCGAAATGGGAATTGCGGAGAACTGAAAAAGAATAGTTGTCAAAAATGGTGAAAGTTTGGCATAGGTTTTGAAATTCCTCTGTTAATACTCCACAATTATCTGTTAATAATAAAAAAAAGCAACATGATATTTCTTTTTGACAAATTTCTGTAATTATTATAAGGAATTGAAAGCCTCAGACCATTCCAACTGCCAAAACATTTGCTGGTTTGATCCATTGTAACTGGGCTTATGAACAAATAAAAAAAAAAAAATCAACAGCTGCTGCAGTGTAAAACTGAGCTTTATGGGAGAGCTATAGGCCTCCCGTTAAATGTTACATTTACTAAGTGAGGGAGAGATGCCTAATATGTGCAATGCAATGATTCTATACTAATCTTAAAGCACTTTTTCCATTATTTAGTCAATGTTATTAGCTATAAGTGGCACAATAGTTTGCCAAAAGAATGGGCGGCATGCATAAGTAAAAGTCCAAGGCAGGCAGCATTCAATGCAATTGAATGATAACAAGATCTTGTAAAGAAAATTGCATCAATGCTAGGTATCATGTACTCGTATATAAAAACAAACTATAATGTAATGCAAATGAAAAGCGGACAGATGACAAAGAAGGAAAAAATGATTCAGAAAAGGAGGTGTGAGTTGACAGGAAGCAATAATGTATCAAGATACTGAGGCATATTTCAACCGAGGAATCAAAGTTGATCAAAATTACTTTCATTTTATTTTACCAGCTATGGCCCTCTTGTGGTCAGTGTATGTTATGCACATGCATAATCACTTATACATATTATTCATCTCACAATGTGAAATGTTTTCTTTTTCTCTCTACACCATTGCCCTACTTGGTGCCTTTTTAATGTTTTAATGTAGTTATTTGTTTCATGGCATTTTTAGAAACATTGAATGTGACGGCAGATAAGAACCATTCGGCCCATCTATTCTGCCCACTTATTCTTACTTGAAGAGAATGTTTTAAAACTCTAATGATATAGAGTGTTTATATTATACATTTTGTTTAGTGGTCATTGTGTTTTGGGGTTTGTTTGTGTTTTTTGTTTCCTTATTATTTCTATATTTTCCCCCAGGTGACTTGTATGGGGCAATTGGTTCCCCGGTTAGAATGACTAGAACGGTTGTTGTTGGCAAACGGAAAGATTTAGTTCAGCGAATTCTGTATGTTCTGACTTACTTCATCCGATGCTCGGAACTACAAGAAAGCAATCTTGTGCAGAGTACCAGCCCAGACCAAGGGGAACAAATGGATAATGGCAGTAAGATCACAACCTCTCTAGAGAAAGGAGAAGTGGAAGAATCCGAATATGTTGTTGTAACAGTAAATGATGAGCCTGCTCTGATAATCCCTTCTATGTACAGCAAAACTAGTGAAGCATCCCATAAAAAGGTAGCAGAGATGGCCGTTCATGATTCTTCTTATCCTACTGGAAAGGAAAGCGGTTCACAAAATGTTAGCCTTTGCAAAGTACAAACATCATTGGCAAAAGAAGCCAGACTAGAAACGTTGGTTTCTGTGACCAGGGCACCAACGTACAGAGTGGAAGATGTAGCCACTCCTGAGTTTTTATCTCCACGTGCCAAAAACTATAACCATGGTCTTAGGGATGAGAAGCAATCCTGTAAAGAAGTGAAGTTGTCGGACTGGGCAAAATCAGTACTACGTGCAGAGACACCAGACACTGGTTCATCTCTAAACAAGGTCATTTTCAAAATGGGGTGCTCACCTACTCTAGACTCTGGCTTTGAGGTTTGTGGGGAGAAGCTGGAAGAAAACCTAGAAGACCCTTGTAAGCAGACTGAGAAAGTCCACAGTCCCACCAGGTCACATTCTTCCAAAATTCAAGCAGTTGCTGCCGCTGATAATTATTTTACTGCAGAAAAAAGATTCCGCATCTGTTCACAAATAGACTCATCAGAAAGTGGTTCAAGCATATTTGATGAATATTTTGTAGAAGGAAACAACATTGAGACAAATACAGTTGAGATCCTCCCCTCTCGTCCGCTCTTGTCAGAGAAATGTTTCATTTCAAGCTCTTCAAAATCATCAGTGAAAGCACAGCTTAAGGACACAGAAATTTGCATAAATGTTTTGCCAAATGCTGATAATTCAGGAACTCAAATGTACTCTTATGGAAATATCCCCTGTGGGGATGAAGTAAAGAGGACTGAGGTCAGGACAAGGGGAGACATTCCAAGGAACAGGAGCTGTGATAGTGCAATTGGAAACAGTGATGAGGAGTGCAACGACCCTGCTAATTGTCATTTCCACTGCACTCATTTTACAGAGGAGAAGATCCCACTACCCAGGTAATATCTATCATTGTGCCACAGATTGATTTACTTAGAACATTCTATATCCTGTTCGAAAGTCTACTACATTCTAAATCTGATATTTTAAAGTATTTACTACGTTTTAATGACCATAAAATGTGCTTATAATGCAGAAAGTAAATTGGCAGGCCTATATTTCAGGGATTCATGACTTTACATGCTATAAATTATATATAAAATAAGTTAATGCAGAATGTTACACAACACACTTTATTTCAAAAATATGTTTTAAAATAAGGTTTACAAAGAAAACCATGGTAAACCGTATTTCATAATTTCTGACCTTTTGTTGGTCAGAAACCTGTTGCCTTAATTTCATCCTTATGGCATCCCATGGAGTGAACCCTTTTTTGTTGTTATTCAGATGGTATAATGTTAAACCAAAATTGTATAATTGCTTCTATCAATTGTCTTGTATTCCTACGTAACATCTCACTAAGTTTTTTGTTTTTTTTGTTATTCCACTCCACAATTTTTTTTATTGAGTGCAGGTCCAGGACTGTTACCTTGCTATTGTTGGAGTGTAATTATGATTTTTCCTAAAACCACTTTTTTTGCACGCAGTAACATGACAAAGAGCTCAATCCTGTTGAAATATATATAGACTAAATTATGAAAAGGCCATGTGTCGAAGGCTTCAGTTTTGACTCAAGTAGATCTCTGATATTTTATGTAGAGTACCATGACTCATACAAATTCTGCTCACACCTTTTGTTGTCATAAAACCTCTGGTCAGAACACTGACTGGAAACTTTGTGGTAGCTGTAACACATTCAGGCAGCAAATCTTCTACAATTCTTTTAATTGTTTTTCAATTATTGATATTCTGGTCAGGGGGAGTGTGTGTGTGTGTATATGTATGTGTGTGTGTGTGTGTGTGTATATATATATATATTGTGTGTGTGTGTGTGGTTTATTGAACAAATGCACAGCAAATTGAATCCAATTAAAAGTCCACCAAGTACCAATAGTACCCTTGACGCGTTTCGGCTGTCGCCTTCTTCAAAAGTGTATGTCCATTCTGGGCTTATTCTCCATTAAATACGCTTGATGGCGCGGTTTTCCCGCCGATATCTGGCTCCTTCTGCTTCCGACAGCAGGACGTTTCATATAGTTGCATCCTTGCGTCCTGTTATCTTATGCTCACGTTACCCTTCCGCATTCGTCATAGATGACGTAAGGGTATTCTTTAAGGTAAACGGAACCGCTTTCTTCCTGGTACTTGTATAGGGCATATGAAAACAAAAAGCTCATACATAAAATAACTTATATTTTTACTCTTTAAAAACCACCCCCCTTTGCTAAATCCCAGTGCCCCCCCTCATATACTAAATCACAGCAATCCCCTCTAGCCAACAAGCAGACTACTCACATTGCCGCTGCCAGTATGCAACTCCGGAGTCCGGCCTCTGGTATACCCCAAATGGCGCCGTCCACATCCTGTGCCAAAGTGAATCCTCCCGCGAGGGCCGGATTAACATAGGGGCTGATGGAGCTGCAGCTCCAGGCCAGGCCCATGGAATAGGCCCATTTAAAAAAAAAAAAATGTTTACATTTTTTTTTTTTTACACACTAATCTTAGGTTTGCCACCTGACTGATATTTTACTGGCACAGCTGGTATGTGAGGCTGCCTGGTCAGTGCCATTATTGCAGTTATACAGGCAATACAAATGCAGGTATTTTTCTCAGTATAAACGGAAATTACTCTGCAATTCCAGCACCGGCCAGTAGGGGTCACTGTGTGTGGAGAGAGGCAGGGATAGGAAGTTACAGCATATCCCTCCCTGCCTTTCTCTACTACTCACTGATCCATGGGGGAGCATCTACACAGCACAGAGAGTCTAGACAGGAGCTCTACAGATCAGGGACACTGAGACACATGGGGACACTGAGACACATGGGGACACTGAGACACATGGGGACACTGAGACACATGGGGACACTGAGACACATGGGGACACTGAGACACATGGGGACACTGAGACACATGGGGACACTGTGAGACATAGGGACATTGGGAGACACTGAGACATTGGGACACGGAGACACAAGGAACTAGTCTCCCAGTGTCTGTGTCCCCATGTCTCAGTGTCCCCTAGTCTCCCAGTGTCCTCTAGTCTCTTAGTGTCTGTGTCCCCATGTCTCAGTGTCCCTAGTGTCTCAGTGTCCCTAGTGTCTCAGTGTCCCTATGGCTCCCCGTTTCCCCTAGTCTCCCAGTGTCTGTGCCCCCATGCCTCCTAGTGATTCAGTGTCTCCATGTTTCCCAGTGTCTCAGTGCCCCATGTCTCCCAGTGTCCCAAAGTGTCTCAGTGTCCCCGGGTCTCTCAGTGATATGGGGACACAGTGAGACATGGGGACACTGGGAGAAATAGGAACACTGAGACACTGGGAGACTAGATGACTGGGCGACATGTGGACAATGACACTGTGATACATAGGGACACTGAGAGACTGGGTGACTTGTGAGACTGAGACACTGGGAGACAGGGAGACACTGGGAGCAATCCATCTATACAGCAGAATCAAACTGTGAGTAGTTTGTTGGTGATTTTACAGAATTTTCTCTTATGTCACTCCTTGTGATTTACATCATGTGATGTCACGAATAACTAATTATTCAAATGTATAAGGCTGGTATTTTTTTCCAAGAAAGGTGGCAACCCTAACTACTCTTCACATACTCTTGCTTAAAGGAACACTAGAGGGTCAGGAACACAATCATGTATTTCTGACTTTATTATGTTAAAACCACAATTTAGCCCCCCTGGCCCCGTCTTGCCTCCCTAAATATAGTAAACTCTTACTTGTATTCAAGTCTGCAGCTGCTGGCTCTGTCCCTGTCTGCCTCTGAACTGACTCTGTCTGCTGACATCATCAGAAGTGGTGGTCTGTGCAAATTACAATGCTTCCCATAGGATTGGCTGAGACTGTCAACTAGGCAGATCAGGGGCAGAGCCAGCACAAGTCAAACATAGCCCTGGCCAATCAGCATCTCCTCACAAAGATAAATTGAATCAATGCATCTCTATGAGGAAAGTTCAGTGTCTGCATGCAGAGGGTGGAGACACTGAATGGCGGTGCTGCACACTAGGCAGTACTGCCCCAGGAGGCACCTCTAGCAGCCATCTATGTTTGGAAGCTTAAGAGGGATGCATGAGAACAAAACCTGTGTGGACTGGCTGACAATAAAATTAGTTTCGATAAATCAGACTTTGGTCTCTCTAACACTGTGGCATGTCCCCTTTCTTCTACACTCACTACATACACCTTTTCTCTGTCTCAGACTATATTCCAGGAACTTCTGCCTGCTAGTAAGATGATAAGGAGACAAGTGGACATGTGAATGCTAGGGGACAGTCCTTAGAAAGCATGGAGTAGGCGTATCATTTGATGCATGTATGTCAAGCTCAAGGTATTACCTGCATAGTATGCCCTTAGTTGGACAGCCTGCATGATTGGCAGGCAGTCTGGCATGCCTTCATGCCAGGATGGCCTTCCAATTCTTTGGACAAACATGCCCCCTTTTTGGGCATGTTCACCCCTTTTGGCAGGTCTGGTCACGTGATTCATGCCAGTGGCACACTCTTTTACCCTGCACATTGACTTCCTGCTTCACTGGACAC
Source organism: Pelobates fuscus (assembly GCF_036172605.1). Classification (NCBI taxonomy): domain Eukaryota; kingdom Metazoa; phylum Chordata; class Amphibia; order Anura; family Pelobatidae; genus Pelobates; species Pelobates fuscus. The sequence goes on along the minus strand of NC_086322.1, from coordinate 125,543,899 downwards.
TGCTGTTAGGGGATATGGATTTACTTGAAAGATGAAAGCATAAATTAGAGAGACATTAATAGAGTATGTGAGAAACACATAGAGTGTGTTTTCGTATAGCTGCATCCTTTGAGTTTCCCTCCAACACCATCTCCATCAGATACATGATGCTTGGGAGATATGATTGTTTTAGTGTTTTTGGTCGATAAGATTCTGTAAATAGGCCCATCATAATTGTCAGCACCAGGCCCACTGGGCTCTTAATCTGGCCCTGCCTCCCGCTACTTCTTGAAACCCTGTGAAGGTGGAGCACGTCGACGTGGCGTTGCGTGCCTCCGTGCACCTCCAGGTCCTCCACTGTCCAGCCGCGGCCATCGCAACACTGACTCACAGACACTCACTGACACACATGCACACACCCATGGACACACACACACACTCTGACAGACACACACACATTTACACATTCTTGCACACACTCACATTATTGTATTTATCCCTGGGGTCCAGTGGGGATCTTCTATCTGGAGCTCAGCCTTCCTGCTCCCTCGCACGCGCACTCTGTAGTGATGCCGGGCGCTGGAATGTGACGTCATATTCCGGCATCACTAAACTGCGTGCGAGGGAGCAGTGAGGAGCAGGAAGGCTCCCTTGCTGCATCCACCTTCCTCTCCTCCAGCCAGGTACATGTTAGCAGATGTGGGGAAAGCAGGTGCCTACTCTGCTTGGAACACCAAGCAAGTACTCGCGGCTCGCCGGGCCGCAAAGATGTCCATTGTGGGCCGTATGCGGCCCGCGAGTTTGACATGCTTGATTTAGTATAATATGGAAATAAATTCTAATTAAAAGTTGGACCAGGACTTAGAGGTAATATAGAGAACAAACTTAAAAACAATAAAACTGTTAAAGATTGTTTCTGAATACATAAGATAAACATTATTACAAAATGAAATAAAAGAATATTGCAAAAGCTGAAAGGGAATGGAAATAAAATATTAATATTATATATAAGAATTAATTTCAAAGTCGGCATTTAAACCTTTTGGTGCTAAAGTTTCCATGTTAAAAATACACTTCATTTCTGTTTTACTAAGTAGGTTATTTTTATCACCACCTCTCCAATGGGTCTTCACATTTTCAATTCCTAGAAATTCAAGGCCACTGGGACCTCCATTATGGGATTCTAAAAAATGTTTAGACACGCTATGATTAGAAAATTTTCTGTTAATGTTATAAATGTGTTCCCTAATTATTGTTTTCAGTGGTCGTGATGTTTTCCCTATATACTGAAAGCCACAAGGGCAGATCCGCATAGAGGTAACATCAGAGGTGTTACATGTGATAAAAGTATTAATTTCATAGTCCTTCTTAGTAATTAGAGGTGAATTTAAAACGTTTCTTATATTTATTTGTCCTTACTTTATAACCTCTACATTCCCCGCAATAATAAACCTTTTTTTTTTCTTACCTTTTATTTTCTTACGTCTCTTTATCTAAAAAGCTATTCGCTAAAAATTGTCTAAAATTTTTTTTGCTCCTCTAAATACGAACTTAGGTTTTCCTTTTAGAAAAGGCCATATTTCATCATCCGTTTTAAGAATGTGCCAATTCTTGCTGATAATTTGACGTAAGTTGTAATTGTTTGAATTAAAAATAAGGGGAATTATATCCTTTTCTTTATCTAATTTGTTTTTAGTTTTGTATTGTAGTAATTGCACTCTATCTTCCTTTTCCACTTGTTCACAAACGTTATCCAAGGAAGCCTTATTATAACCTTTTTCTAAAAATATTTTGTTTTATATTTCAGCTTGATTTTTAAATTCTTGTGTCTCTGTACTATTCTGTCTGAGCCTTAAAAATTGCCATTTTGGTATGTTCACTAGCCAGTGCTTAAAATGACAACCGGTAAAATCAATAAAACGATTTACATCTACAGCTTTGAAAAATGTCCTACTTTTTTTTTTTTTATTCGACAGTCTTCCACATATATTTCTAAATCTAAAAAATTAATATGAGAAAAGCTGATCTCATATTTAACTTTGATATTCCATAAATTATCATTTAGGGTTTCTATAAACGCCTGCAGAGATTCCTTGCAACCTCTCCAAATGATAAAAATATCATCGATGTAGCGCTTATAGAGGACCAGATTTGTCCCAATGTTGGCGAATATAAATAGTTCTTCCCAATAAGACATAAATAAATTAGGGTAACTTGGGGCAAATCTGATCCCCATGGCTGTACCTTTAGTTTGAAGATAAAAATGGTTATCAAACCAAGAAAAAAATATCCTGTTACATACTGTTGTGCACTATTTGCTGCCTTTACCAGTTTGGTTTTCAATTGATTTTATCTGCAGATGACTATTGCACAGTTTAGAAATGCCTCCTTTGGTTAGACTTCCTAACAAGCTTAACCTTCTTTACACAATTATTATTTTACATTTCTTTCCAGGTGAACAATCCCCTTGCTATTTTTGTCATCTTTCTAACTTGCACCGCTTGCTAAATTATCAAGGAATAGAGTAACCGGTAAACAAAAAAACAGTAGCAAACTTGATAACACTCACAGAGCTGCATAGGAGTACTATTATTACATCTCATACATAGGAATAGAAACTAACTCATACCAACATCCTTTTGGTTCCATACCCTGATTGTACTTCACCCCACCATTTATGTTTGTTTTTAATGTATTAAATGTTTTCTGTATTACTTTATGATTAAAAGATTAATCCATTCGAACTGTGCCATCACGTCTCCAATTCTTGGAGGTTGTTTTCACACAACCAGTAATTACTTTTGTGGTGTGCCAAATTGTATCAACAAGAATACTAACACACAAATGCCAGTCATTATTCTGATCTAATAATCACCCATATACTTATTTGTTTTTTTGTTTGTTTGTTGTTTTTTTTTTTAGGTATGATGTCCTCTACAGTCCAAGTACAAATAATTTTGGAAGGTCTCTTTTTGGTGGTTACTGTTCAACATACATGTCTGACCTGGTGCTTCATGGATTGAGTACTACTGACAAGCTGAGGCAAAACCTGACTGCTGACTTGGCCCACTCAACACATGTACGTTACTGTGGTATAATCTGATGTGGTTTCTTTGTAAAAAGTGATCTTTTCTGAATGAGAGTAGCCTTTCATTAGTAGAAAGCTGACATGATCAAACCTAAGTAATTGACAATGCCTATATGAAAGGAGTTCCTCTGTCACTATATCTAATCTTTTGAACGTTCTTGCATTTTTTTTACGCTAAGTTCTTACTAAATGTTGTAGGGGCCAACTAAATGTTTGCAAATGTTCATGGTGTATTTTTATCGAGGCCGTACGCTTCGTTATGTAGGATAAGGACAAACCATTCTTTATCACCAGTAAAGCACAGATGCATGAGGGCAGCACAGATCTGATAATCTATGTTTTGTGCATAGTTTTGACCAAAGATACTTCTTCTATATAAGGGTATAAAAAGTAAATTATCCCTGTGGCTACAATTAGCAAACATGTCAAGCTTATTGCACATCATATGCCTTGCCTGTTCGTGTATGGTTTTCCAAAGGAAACATGCTTGCGGAAAAAAAAGCCGTTCTCTAATATATTTGATTACCGTATATACTCGAGTATAAGCCAAGTTTTTCAGCACATTTTTTGTGCTGAAAAACCCCAACTCGGCTTTTACTCGAGTCAATAGTCTGTATTATGGCAATTTGCATTGCCATAATACAGACAAGGGCTGTGGGAGCTGTAACTTACCTGTCCTGCAGCTCCTGTCAGCTCCCTCCTCCTCCGCGCCGTCCATTCAGCACCTCGGTCAGCTCCCAGTGTAAATCTCGTGAGAGCTGCGGCTCTCGCGAGACTTACAGTGTGAGCCGACAGAAGAGCTGACCGGACGGCGCGGAGGAGGAGGGAGCTGACAGGAGCTGCAGGACAGGTAAGTTACAGCTCCCACAGCCCCCCTCTCCCCCACTGAACTGCCAATGCTGGACCACCAGGGAAGGAGAGCCCCCCTCCCTGGCCAGCTAGGAAGCAGGGAGGGGGGACGAAAAAAAAATTAAATCAAATAAAAATTAATAATACAAAATAATAATTAAATTAAAAAATAATCATAATAAAAAGTTATTAAAATAATAAAAATAAAATAAAAAATAAATTGCCCACCCCCCCACCAAGGCTCAGCTACACACACACTCATACACACACTGCACTCATATACACACTGCACTCATGTACACACTGCACTCATACACACACACTGCACTCATACACACACACTGCAGTCATATACACACACTGCACTCATACACACACACTGCACTCATACACACACACTGCACTCATATACACACTGCATTCATGTACACACTGCACTCATACACACACTGCATTCATGCACACACTGCATTCATGCACACACTGCATTCATGCACACACACTGCACTCATACACACACACTGCACTCATACACACACACTGCACTCATACACACACACTGCACTCATACACACACACTGCAGTCATATACACACACTGCACTCATATACACACTGCACTCACACACACACTGCATTCATACACACACTGCACTCACACACACACTGCATTCATACACACACACTGCATTCATACACACACTGCACTCATACACACACGCTGCACTCATACACACACGCTGCACTCATACACACACGCTGCACTCATACACACACGCTGCACTCATACACACACGCTGCACTCATACACACACGCTGCACTCATACACACACGCTGCACTCATATACACACCCTCCAGTCATATACACACACTGCACTCATACACACACTGCACTCATACACACACTGCACTCATACACACACTGCACTCATGTACACACTGCATTCATGCACACACTGCATTCATGCACACACTGCATTCATGCACACACTGCATTCATGCACACACTGCATTCATGCACACACACTGCATTCATGCACACACACTGCACTCATGCACACACACTGCACTCATACACACACACTGCACTCATACACACACACTGCACTCATACACACACTGCACTCATACACACACACACTGCACTCATACACACACACACTGCACTCATACTCATACACACACACTGCACTCATACTCATACACACACAATGCACTCATACTCATACACACACACTGCACTCATACTCATACACACACACTGCACTCATACACACACGCTGCACTCATACACACACACACTGCACTCATACACACACTGCATTCATTATACACACACTGTAAATAAATATTCAATTGATATATTTTTTTTAGGATCTAATTTTATTTAGAAATTTACCAGTAGCTGCTGCATTTCCCACCCTAGTCTTATACTCGAGTCAATAAGTTTTCCCAGTTTTTTTGGGTAAAATTAGGGGCCTCGGCTTATATTCGGCTCGGCTTATACTCGAGTATATACGGTAATAATTTAAGCTTATCAGGGCCGGACTGGGAATTAAAAGCAGCCCTGGAAAAAAAATATTTACCAGCCCCATAATGCGTTGCGCCAGCATAGTGTGCAGATACAGAGTTAGAAAAGATAAATTAAAATTAAAAATTATTACTCCAACGTGGAAAAAAAGCACATATAAGCTTAAAAAAAAAAAAACAAGAGTGCAGATTTATTTTAAGCAGACGTGCCTTTGCATGTAATCAATGTTTCAGTCCAACTACCATGACATATTAAGGGAAGCTTGGTAATGGGACTGAAATGGTGAATGTATGTAGGGCACAACTGTGAAAAATTTACATTCTCTTGTTTATTTTGAAGTCCTGTGGGTGCGCTCTTCACTTTAAATATGTTATTGTGCTGGAGTGTGCACCTACCTAGCAACAAGACTGGGCCAATATCTGCTCATTACATATGGTACATATTAATGACATTTCTCTGTGTATTATGCATATATAAATGTACATTAATATATGTGTAAATATTAAAGGCATAATTATTTATATATATATATCTCTCTCTTGTGTCTCTCTCTCTCTCTCTCTCTCTCTCGTCTCTCTCTTGTGTCTTTCTCTCTCTCTCTCGTGTCTCTTTCTCTCTCTCTCTTGTCTCTTTCTCTCTCTCTCTTGTGTCTCTCTCTTTCTTTCTCTTGTGTCTCTTTCTCTCTCTCTTGTGTCTCTTTCTCTCTCTCGTGTCTATTTATCTTTCTCTTGTGTCTCTTTCTCTCTCTCGTGTCTCTTTCTCTCTCTCGTGTCTCTTTCTCTCTCTCTTTCTCTCTTGTCTCTTTCGTCCCCTCGTGTGTCTCTTTCTCTCTCTCTTGTGTCTTTCTCTTTCTTGTGTCTCTTTTTCTCTCGCTTGTCTCTCTCTCTCTCTCTCGTGTCTCTTTCTCTCTCTCTCGTGTCTCTCTCTCTCTTGTGTCTCTTTCTCTCTTGTGTCTCTTTCTCTCTTGTGTCTCTTTCTCTCTTGTGTCTCTTTCGTCCTCTCGTGTGTCTCTTTCTCTCTCTCTTGTGTCTCTTTCTCTCTCTCTTGTGTCTTTCTCTTTCTTGTGTCTCTTTTTCTCTCGCTTGTCTCTCTCTCTCTCTCTCTCTCTCTCTCTCGTGTCTCTTTCTCTCTCTCTTTCTGTGTCTCCTTCTGTGTCTCTTTCTCTCTCTCTTTCTGTGTCTCCTTCTGTGTCTCTTTCTCTCTCTCTTTCTGTGTCTCCTTCTGTGTCTCTTTCTCTCTCTCTTTCTGTGTCTCTTTCTCTCTCTCTTTCTGTGTCTCTTTCTCTCTCTCTTTCTGTGTCTCTTTCTCTCTCTCTTTCTGTGTCTCTTTCTCTCTCTCTTTCTGTGTCTCTTTCTCTCTCTCTTTCTGTGTCTCTTTCTCTCTCTCTTTCTGTGTCTCTTTCTCTCTCTCTTTCTGTGTCTCTTTCTCTCTCTCTTTCTGTGTCTCTTTCTCTCTCTTTCTGTGTCTCTTTCTCTCTCTTTCTGTGTCTCTTTCTCTCTCTTTCTGTGTCTCTTTCTCTCTCTTTCTGTGTCTCTTTCTCTCTCTTTCTGTGTCTCTTTCTCTCTTGGGTCTCTTTCTCTCTCTCTTGGGTCTCTTTCTCTCTCTCTTGGGTCTCTTTCTCTCTCTCTTGGGTCTCTTTCTCTCTCTCTTGGGTCTCTTTCTCTCTCTCTTGGGTCTCTTTCTCTCTCTCTTGGGTCTCTTTCTCTCTCTCTTGGGTCTCTTTCTTTCTCTCTTGGGTCTCTTTCTCTCTCTCTCTGGGTCTCTTTTTCTCTCTCTTTCTGGGTCTCTTTCTCTCTCTCTTTCTGGGTCTCTTTCTCTCTCTTTCTGGGTCTCTCTCTCTCTCTCTTTCTCTCTCTCTGGGTCTCTCTCTCTTTCTCTCTCTCTGGGTCTCTTTCTCTCTCTCTCTCTTTCTGGGTCTCTTTCTCTCTCTCTCTCTCTCTCTCTCTCTCTCTCTCTCTTTCTGGGTCTCTTTCTCTCTCTCTCTCTTTCTGGGTCTCTTTCTCTCTCTTTTTCGCTGTCTCTTTCTCCCCCCCAATTTACCTTAGAAAAGTCAGGGGACCGGCCGTGTTCCACGCTGGAGCTGCCGGGCTGTAGCCTCGCCGGACCGGCGGCACTCCTAATGCTGAGGACTGAAGGAGGAGGGAGCATGTCTCTCTACCATGCTCCCTCGCGGTTCCCACAATTCACAGCAGCTGCTGCTGTGAATTGTGGGAACCGCGAGGGAGCATGGTAGAGAGACCTGCTCCCTCCTCCTTCAGTCCTCAGCATTAGGAGTGCTGGCGAGGCTGCAGCCCGGCTGCTCCAGCGTGGAGCACGGCCGGCCCCCTCTAAGTGTGCCACCGGACCGGCCACCCGGTGGCACATACCTGCGCAGCCCCCAGATGCCGCGGCCCACCGGGAAATTTCCCGGTATCCCGGTGGGCCAGTCCGGCCCTGAAGCTTATGTTCACAAAGCGGCTTTCAAATTCAAAGAAGTCACAAAAATGCATTTAGTATTTTGCTACAAAGTTAAATAACTCCTCTAAGACAATTTGACTTAGTTTTCCAAATATTGACAGCCCTCACTTGTCTTTTTTTTTTTTTTTTTTTCCTTGCATACATTGTAATTTTTTTTTTTTATAATCTTGTGTCATCCTGCTGATTCTCTCTGTGAAGAGCTTTACATAAAATTGTTTATTTTTCCTGGATTAGGATTACCATTAAAATATATATACACAAACCAGTCAAGCCATAAGACTTGCTTTTCCCACAGAAATCTCGCTTTAGCAGTGCTCTCGCTACTGCAAGGGATTCTGTGTAGGCGTATGCAAATGAGCTCAACAAAGAACCACATTTTTGCCTCGTAATTCCATTTTATACATGGATTCATAGAAACCTAGAATGTGACGGCAGATAAGAACCATTCAGCCCATCTAGTCTGCCCAGTTTTCTAAATACTTTCATTAGTCCCTAGCCTTATGTTAGGATAGCCTTATGCCTATCCCACGCATGCTTAAACTAATTTGCTGTGTTAACATCTACCACTTCAGCTGGAAGGCTATTCCATGCACCCACCACCATTTCAGTAAAGTAATACTTCCTGATATTATTATAATTTAACACTATGTCCTCTTGTTGTGGTAGTTGTTCTTCTTTTAAATATAGTCTCCTCCTTTACTGTGTTGATTCCCTTTATGTATTTAAATGTTTCTATCATATCCCCCCTGTCTCATCTTTCCTCCAAGCTATACATGTTAAGATTCTTTAACCTTTCCTGGTAAGTTTTATCCTGCAATCCATAAACCAGTTTAGTAGCCCTTCTCTGAACTCTCTCTAAAGTATCAATATCCTTCTGGAGATACGCTTTCCAGTACTGCGTACAATACCCCAAGTGAGGTCTCACCAGTGTTCTGTTCAATGGCATGAGCACTTCCCTCTTTCAACTACTAATACCTCTCCCTATACAACCAAGCATACTGCTAGCATTTCCTGCTGCTCTATTACATTGTCTGCCTACCTTTAAGTCCTCAGAAATAATCACCCCTGAATCCCTTTACTCAAATGTTGAGGTTAGGACTCGATCAAATATTCTGTACTTTGTCCTTGGGTTTTTATGTCCAAGATGCATTATCTTGCATTTACCCACATTAAATGTCAGTTGCCACAACTCTGACCATTTTACTAGTTTACCTAAATCATTTGCTATTTGGCTTACCCTTCCTGGAACATCAATTCCGTTACATATCTTGGTCTCATCAGCAAAAAGACATAGACATACCTTACCATCAAGACCTTCTGCAATATCACTAATAGAAATATTAAAGAGAATGGGTCCAAGTACAGATCCCTGAGGTACCCCGCTGGTGACAAGCCCATGCTTCGAAAATACTCCATTGACTACAACCCTCTGTTACCTGTCACTCAGCCACTGCTTTACCCATTCAACATTATTGGAATCCTTAAAGATTGTAGTTTATTGATAAGCCTTCTATGTGCAACAGTGTCAAAAGCCTTACTGAAATCTAGGTAAGCAATGCATACTGCACCACTCTGATCAATTATTTTAGGTACCCAATCAAAAAAAGCAATAAGATTAGTTTGGTATGATCTCCCTGAAGTAAACCCATGTTGTCTCTGATCTTGAAATCCATGTGATTTTAGATGTTCAACAATCCTATCCTTTAACATGGTTTCCATTACTTTCCCCACTACTGAAGTAAGGCTTACTGGCCTATAGTTGTCCGACTCCTCCCTACTACCTTTCTTGTGAATAGGCACAACATTTGCTAACTACCAATCTTCAGGGACTACTCCTTTTAACAATGATTGGTTAAATAAATCCGTTTATGGTTTTGCTAGTACACCACTAAGCTCTTTTAATTATTTTGGGTGTATTCCATCAGGTCCTATTGACTTATTTGTCTTTACTTTTGACAGTTGAAATAGAACCTCTTCCTCTGTAAACGCACATGTAACAAATGACTAATTTGTCCGTTTTCCTAACGGAGGTCCCTTTACTTCATTGTCATTCCTTGGAGTATGTGTCTGCTGTATGCAACAGCTTTGAAACACAACTCAGGAACACATTTTTGATATATATTTTATTATTATTATTATTATTATTTTTAATGGTAATCCTAATCCATGTAAGTACCAATTTATTTATTTAATCAAAAAAATATTCCCAGAGTAAATAAGCTTAAGAAAGCGTGTGCACATAACTAAACTTATCCGTGACTTTAATAGTATTGCTGTTCTCCAAAACCTTTCCCAGTTTCAGAATGTATTTTCGTTATTATCTGGTAACCAAAGTTATTGTGATGTCTTGGCAAAGATTTATGAAAGAGGCAATATTCTATATTCTCCCACGCACTTATTCCGTTTTAATACATTACAATTTGCTTGTCTTTTTCGGACACCTGACAATGCTCACAGTTACTAAGTCTGTTGTTTCAGAGACTCTTGTCTATACAGGATTTCCCAAGTAAACAATCTCATTGTTAATAATTAAAATGCTTATTTTTCTATTCAAATACATTATTGCTTTTTAATGTGGGCTGCAATTTTACTACCCACTGTCCTGTTTTGTCTAATGCCGTTTAAAGGAAAATAATATTGCTGCTCTGTTATTTATTTTTTCCCCCCTTACATAATGTGGTCTAATGCATCTTTATGGTGCATTGTTTTCACAAATCTCAAAAAAATGTTGCCTGTTATTTAGTGTGACAATGTTTGTTTAACCACTTTGTCCTCTTTACATTTAACTTACACAAGTGCTGTTATTGTCTCTAATTAGGATTCAATTTAACATAATCCCAGAATGCAACATTAGAGCACTGGAAATTCATTATTCTAAGCAACGGAGTAGCAGCTTTTATATTAAATAAAATACAAAAAAAGTGGAAAAACAACAATACGTATAAAAATAAATATAACCAACTGGAAAGGGTAGGATATTGAAAGATCATAGATGTCATTGGGATCTATAAAAATCGATAATACAACATAGCGTAATACTGTATAGAAAATAAAGAAAGTGAAATATACGAAGAAAACTCAGACATATGGTAAATTCAGGTTCGTCACCCTCCTAGGGGTACACACAGATGTATTTGCAAGATGTCGCTCATATATGGGTAATCTTTCAATAATGCATAAGGAGAAAAGAAAAAGCCGCAATGGTAAAGTACAGTAAAATCACAAAAGGAATTTATTAGAATGCACTTACAGACCAACATAGACAATGGGCATATCTCCACATGGAGTGGAACTTAGATGGAAGTGTGGTACTGGAAACCAGGCATAGATGGAAATAAACTAAAACAACATATATAAACAAATAAAAGAATAAGCGTATATAAGTCCTCAATATATCAAACGCGCTTCGTCCTACAGCTTGGACCTCGTCATTGACGCATATCCTGTGCGTCTCCCAGTGGCGTGAGCCGATGATGTATTCATATGAATGAAATCCAAAGTTTGTGCGCATGCGTGGACTGTTCAAATGAAGTCCAGCGTTCGTGCGCATGCGAACAACCGATTCAGTGTGTGCACACATGTATACGAAAACCATGCGCACACTCGAAACTCACGCTTCCATCATATGTTCCACTCCATGTGGAGGTATGCCCATTGTCTACGTTGGTCTGTAAGTGCATTCTAATAAATTCCTCTTGTGATTTTACTGTACTTCACCATTGCGGCCTTTTCTTCTCTCCTTGTGCATTATTGGAAGACTACCCATATATGAGCGACATCTTGCAATTACATCTGTGTGTATCCGTGGGAGGGTGATAAGCCTGAATTTACCATATGTTTGTGACTTTTTTTCATATATGTTTCACATTCTATATTTTGTATACAGTATTACACTAGGTTGTATTATCATTTTTTATAGATCCCAGTAACTTCTAGGATCTTTCAATATCCTACCTTTTCCATGTGGTTAGATTTCTTTTTTTACGTATTGTTGTTTTGCCACTTTTTGTATTTTATTTGGTATTTGGTGTGGGAGGCAAATTTTTTTTTTACATTTATTCTTATTAATGTGTATATAATTTTGCTGTTACATTCTTTGTTACTGCAGCTTTTATTTTAGGCAAATGTAACTTGTTAACACTGAACATTTATCACAGGTTAAATGGACATTATAGCCACCAGAACAACTACAGCTTATTGTATTTGTTTCTATGAGTATAATCATTCCCTTCAGGCTTTTTGAAGTAAACACTGTCTTTTCAGAGATGTATTGATTCAATGTATCTCTATGAGGAGATGCTGATTGGCCAGGGTATTTGGCTTATGCTGGCTCTGCCCCTGATCTGCCTCCTTGACAATCTCCGCCAGTCTGTCTTCCTATCGGAAAGCATTGTGATTGGCTGAGATCATAACTTCTAATGATGTCAGCCAAGCAGGCAGATCAAGGGCAGAGCCAGCAGAAGGCTGGAATAAAGGTAAGATTTTACTATATTTAGGTGGGGCCAGGGGGACTAGATTATGTTTTTAACACAATAGGGTCAGGGATACATTTTTGTGTTCGGACCTTATAGTGTTCCTTTAAAGATTAAACTAATTTTAGCATTTCAGCAGATGCTGTCCTACATGTCTTACTGTATGGTGTATACAGTTGTGTTAGTTACTATTGTGTCTTGTTTTCCATTGTCCATTTTCCTTACTGTCTCTCTCAATTCTAGCACCCTGTGTTGGACGAGCCTTTAGCGGAAGCAGTTTGCATTGTAGCCGATACTGAAAGATGGAGCGTTCAGGTAGCTAGCAGCCAGAAGGTAACTGTGGACAACACAAAGATCGGCACAGATGTCTTGGTGTCTAGTCAAGTCTCCAGTTTGCTGCAGTCTATTTTGCAGCTTTACAAGCTCAGGACTCCACCCACTTTTGTAAGTTCCTAGTAATTTTTTTTTTTATTTTTTTTTTAATAATCTTGATTGTATCATCCAGAGGACAAGATTCCAAACTTAAGACGGATGTTTGTTAAATTCTTAGAAAAATGCAATGCAGGAAGGGACATCTAACATTCATTTATGTATTTATAAAATATTTTACCAAGTGAATCATTATGTATTTGTGTTTGAGTGATTGAATATTTAAATGTAAATTGATATAAATTGTATTTGTTAAAAATGTAAATAAAGGGCGGGCGGAGCCAAGCAGCCAAGCTGAGCGGTCGCAAGGGAGAAGAGCTCCGTGCAAAACCGCTCATAATCAGCCGAAATAGGGGCAAAACCCAGACGAAGCGATGATTAAACGACCTGGAGAACGGAGCCCTAGACCGCAGAGCAAAAAGCCTTGCACCGCGACCGGCGGCTCCTAACCGGGGATTGATCTGAGGCCTACTCAGACGGGGCGGGGAGGCGGCCGATCCCTGCGCTGTCTGCAGCCATTCCCTTGGAGGTCTCTCCGGCAAACTACCTCCCCCGCACCGGTGAGAATATCCGGTACCTAAAGCTTGAGACGCAGCAGCAAAGCCACACAGGTGATAGTCCCATGCAGCCGGACCATCACTGGCAACTATGGAGGACACCACGAGACCTCCGAGTGACGCTCAGCTGCCATCCCTGGAAGAAAGGCTGGACCGTCTATTCGACGCCTTTTGGGCGAAAATCCACCACCAAGGGAGCATGGATGTGCAGACCCCACCAGCAACGACCTACGGAGAGGCAGGGGTGAGACGCGCGGCTCCTGTCCGGGGCAATGGCAAACCTAAGCTGGCAGGAGGGAGGAGGAGGACGTCCTGACGGCTGTACCCAGAAACAGACCCAGGTACCTCCAAAGCTTCTACCTCCTCTGGGTATAGGTTGAAGGGGAACCCAGACGCAGGGAAGGCCCAGCGAAATCCGCTCGAATCCCTCCGTTGCCATAATGGACGCAATCCAATCCTTTTTGCAACCTGTACAGTTTGATGCCTGCAAGAACCATCACATATCTGTGCATTCCCCAATATCTGACATTTTTCTTGTATTTTTCGCTCTAGTTCTGCACCATGGATTTTCTCACCTGTTTGAGCTAAACAGCCCAGCTTTGTGCAGTTAGAAATGCTGCCTCTAATGCCAGACCTGTCGTAAATGTACATACAACATGCGACCACATAGCACTGTCATTTAAACTGTATTGTATAAACTGCGCAGAAATACACTGCTGCCTTATCATTAAGTCCATGCAGATCTTGCAGACTCTCCCCTGTATTATTCGGCTTTGACCTTTATGATTTAAATCTGGAGTCTTAGCTTACCTATGTGTTCCATTTCAGTGGTCTCTACCTGGGTATAAAACTTGGTATTAACTATCGTTTAATCTCTTCCTACCTACTTACATCTGCCTTGTTTAGAACTTAGACATGAATGTATAGCCTGACGAGAGTTAACTGCTTACTTTAACAAGCTTCAGTGTGATCATAGCTCATGTTGTATTCATGCCTCTACTACCTGTTTTAACCCTCTACCCTTCATCTAAAACTACTGTCCCATCTTGTTAACTAATCTATAAAAACAAAAAAGGTGCATTGTTACTGCTTTACTACTGTACAATCTTGCAGCCAATGTCTGGCTAAACTGTGATGTAACACCATGTTCCTGCCACGCACCACCAAAATAAAGAATAAAAAAAAAAAAATTAAATAAAGAAATATTGAAAAATATAAAATATTTTACCAGGATGGATACATTGAGATTTCTCTTGTTTTCAAGTATGTCCTGGGTGCATAATAGGTAGTTGATAACCTCCAACTTTGAAGTCTGTTTGACCTGAGTGTTATTATATACAGCATTAATATTGAAACATGGAAAAGTATAGTGAGCTCTCTTTAAAAATGACTGTTGATACTTACCTGAACCCTGGGATTTGTCCATGTTTAGCTATTTTGTTAGAGGTGCAGAATTAACATGAAACTGAACTTCTTGCCCCTTAGTAATGAGTTATATAAATGATAACTTATAATACTCATGGGTACCAATCGTGTCTGATTCTCTTCTGTTCCAACAGTGTGTGATGCATCTAGAGGATAAGCTGCAAGAGTTATATTTTAAAAGTAAAATGTTGTCTGAATACTTGAGGGGGCATAAAAGAGTCCATGTAAAGGAGCTTGGTGTTGTTTTAGGGTAAGTATTTTTCATAACAACATTTTAACCTCTTGTAATTCTATGTGGTTCACAGTAACTAATCTGGATAGACTGGATTGTTATAGCAATAGTGCCCCTACATCTTACCAGTGTTGGTTCTATGTGTGACAATGATTGTAAGGGTTGACTGGCTCCACGGAGGAACAAAATAAATAGTTACAGGGGCTGTAACGGCACCCCCAGGCATTAAAGGGGTTAAAACACAGTTTAGAAGATCTTCCCCTTCCAGAGACACAGGTACAGCTACCGCAGAACCCCAAACTCCCGAACAGGATACAAAGTAGCACTCCAAACTCCCGAACTGGAACCTCACGAACCAGAGCTGTGGTTTTATTGTTCTTATATACACATTCTTAAACATTAGTACCACCCACAGGGTTTTGTAAAACAACTAATAAACACGTAATACACAGTAAAACACTCCCATAATGACACACAATCACAATCCCTCCTCTCTATCCTGGAGATAATTGGGAAGTAATCCAATTATCTCCAAGGACAGAGGCAAAACTCCATTAACCCCTTAACCCCTTAAGGACCAAACTTCTGGAATAAAAGGGAATCATGACATGTCACACATGTCATGTGTCCTTAAGGGGTTAAGGACACATGACATGTCTGACATGTCATGATTCCCTTTTATTTCAGAAGTTTGGTCCTTAAGGGGTTAAGCACATGGCAGTAAAATACAATAAAATACACAAGGTTACATTTACATAAAATACAGACATGCAACAAATCCCCAGATAGCTTAGGTCTGAGCGCACATTAATACTGAATGGCACTCAGACAACATACATACAGTTAAATTGCCATGGAGCCAAAGTCTTTTATTACACAAATAGGCTCCATGGCATAGCTATCTGGGTTAAATGAGTTCATTCAGTAAATCCGTGAATGAACCGGCCGCGTGTGAACTGCAGACTGCTGCCATCCAGTGTTCAGTATGCGTAGCCGCGGCCACCCGGTATAGTCAATTAAGCTGCGGTTAACCGCAACTACTGGGTGGTCAATTGACGGCACACGCTCACTAACCGCGGCTTCTGGGCGGTCAATTAGCGGCGCTCGCCGGCTTCTGGGCGGCCAATTAACGGCGCCTGCCAGCTAGCCGAAGCTCCTGGGAGGCCAATAAACGGCTGTTTGTTCGGTAGATAGAATCTACCGAACGCCCGGGCAGAAATACATGAATAGACATTTCTGCATAGAAAAATAAAGTATTTAAATGCCGGTCCATAGTCAAAAGGCAGCAGGCAGGCAACCAGGCTCCTCCAATGCACAGTGGTGAGATTGGTCTCGTTACAGGGGCATATTAATCGCAATAACCACTGCAGTTCATGTATGGCTGACTGTGTTGGTGCGGCTTAGCCCAATATACTCTGTAAGAGTTAGACATGCCAATGTGGCAGTTATCTTCAGCATTAGCCGAGCTGCAGAAAAGGGGCTTATTTTTAGGCTCCAGGGGACCAATTTTTGTCAAACTGCTTCAGAACCGATTACCGTATCTCAAACTATGAAGGATGTTGGCGTCTGAAGGCTTTTTGCAAAAATAAAAGCATTAGACACTTTTTTTTCCCGTATGTTTTTTTTGTGTGTGTATATATGTATGTGTGTGTGTGTGTGTGTGTGTGTGTATATATATATATAAATGTTCAATACTTTGTTTATCAATTTTTTTTCAATAGCTATAATGTTTGGGTGGTTTTGTGTTCCTTCATCACTTTTGTTTGGAGGAGTGATGGAGGAACAATAAAATTATTTTAATTAAATTTTTTTAGGGGCCTTTTTTCCTATGTTTAATTTACTCCACTTTATAAATCCTGTACTTATGGCATGCCAACAAGTTATATTATTGGCTTATGGTTTAAAATTCAAATGTTGCAATTTCTGTCACAAAGGCCCAAGAAGAAACCTAGTATGGTGACTGCAGTTCTACTAAATTTGTCTTGCGGTTTTCTAATACAAAGATGGAAGAGTGAGCCTTTACTGATGCCTTATTTTGTGTTTTGGATATTAATCTAGATGTAATACACCTGTGTTTTTTTTTTTCTTTGTTTCAGGATTGAATCTAACGATTTACCTCTTTTGGCTGCTGTGGCAAGTACCCATTCCCCTCACGTTGCCCAAATACTTTTATAAGCTAAATTTTGCAAATCTCATTTCTTTCAACTGAAGAGAACAGAGACGTTCAGGAAGAAAGGGGAGGCACACTCTAGAAGCTGGACTGAGAAGAGCAGGAGCTGATGCTCCAATTTATTCCCCTGTCTCCTCTCTTGGAGACGGTGTTTTAATGTTTACATGGAGTATAAGGCATTATGGAGTTCCCTGTAGCCGAAGTGTTGCTTCACTGGGAAATATTTACAACATTTTGGGAGAAAACATAACACTACAGCAGTGGTATTTAATTTTGCATTGTAATGTGGCTGGCCAACAGCCTGTCTGTGGATATTTATTAGGTTTGTGATCTCTAAAAGGTTATTGGATGGAAGCATGTTGTCATTGTTTCTGTAGCATTGTTGGTTATGAAAGTAAGAATGATCAAATGATCTTCTGTATTGCATTAAAAATTCTCTCCACTGTGGGGAGAAGAGGAGTTTATAACTAAAATTTCACACTGGCACTCAAGTTGCACTTACCCTCAAATATGATACACCATCCCATTCCCTACCCCTGTCAGTTCTCATCAATTCCCTTTTTAATAAGTAATCCGTTAAACATCAAGTGGCTAAAGAATCCCATCACATTCTTGCACTTGGGAAGCACCGAACATTAAATCTGTCTCCTAGTTTTGTGTTTACCAAGTTTAAACGTCAGCTGCCAATGTATATTATTTTGTTGGACCTCTGTAGGTTCGTTTTGGCCACATTGCCTAGAACTTCGTGAACTGCCACGGTCTAGAAATAATCTTGCAAAAGCAATTAACAGAAACTGCAGGTGTGCATATATAACCAGTTTTTAATAAATTGTTGCTTTGGATTTTTGTAAGTCAAAATGTGGTCCTATCAGTAGTGGCTTCCGTGTGTTTTGAAGTTAGGTAAACAGGCCCCAGTAATTATTATTTATCTATGAAATTTAATTTCCGTTGATATCACTACAAGATCTAATTTCCTTTGTGCCATGAAGCTGGAAGACTAGAGTTTGCTTCTAGAGCCTTTGTATGTCACTCATACTGCCCATGTATTTTTGCACCATTTACTAATCATCCATTAATCACTTCAAGTGGTAGACTTTCACATTTAAATATTAAACAAGACAAAATTCACGAAGATTTATTTCAAATTGATGTCAAGTTACTTTATTGACATAGCAGGTATGTATCTCTCCAGCTGATAAGCTAGCTACATCTTCCATGATTTTGATGAAGAGATGAAGACTTACAGTTTGGCTTCTCCTTCAATCTACGGTCTAAAAAAAACAATGAAATTGTAGCACGTAATGTGTGTGTTTTTTTTTTTTTTTTTTTTTTTTTTTTTTACCCATTTTAGTTTCTTTATGTTCTGCATGGAAATGTGCTATAGACTAATTATTTGCAAAATATAGCTTTTACCTGTGTGCCGTTAAGTAGTTGCTGACACAATAATTGATCAGTAAAATTACCTGGAAACAATCATTTTTGCATTAAATAAAAAAATATATATATATATGGGTCACACTGAAGAACACATGCATTCTCAACAATTCATTGATAAAGCTAAATTTTAGATAGTTTTATGATAAATTTTCATTGTTTTTTGGCTTGGCAGGGTATTGTTATTTTTTTCTTTCAACACACTGGAAAGTTTAGTCATTTTTCCTGTGAAAATTATTCAGGTATAACATGCCTTAAAAGTGGTGGAAATTGAAATACATTGCAACAAAACATATTCTCCAATCACTGTAACAGCGGTGATTGTCACAAAGACTGGGTAAGATTCTAAATGCTGCTATGTCCCACTTAATTTGGTCAATACTACCAATATCCAATTCACATACTTACACCTGTGCCTTTTTAAGTGGGTATATGTCTTTTTATATCCCACTGGTATGATGTTTGTGATCATGTAATGACAATCCTAGAAGTCTAATTTCTTAAAGCAACTCACCAGAGAAACAAAGCGTACAGTTTATATGGACTTGTTTTATTGACATGGGGTCAGTTTTAAGTTTGCAAAAGCTCATCCATAACTGCCAAATAACAAAGACACATTTGTGTATAACGTGCAACATATGGTTTATGCTGCATGGGGAAATTATTTACAGAGCTGGTGTACTGTACTCTAGTAAGACAATGGGAGTAGCTGGAAGACGACCACACTTTACAACTTTAATTAACTAGTGGCATTTGCACTTAGTAGGGGTTATTTATAAATAACTATGGAGGGAGGTGGAGAGTTCTTAAAAATGAAACGATTCCCAGGGAAAGAGCATGGATTCTCACTGTGATTGTTGCCCTTTTAAGAACTTTATCCAGTAATTTGTTTTGTGTAAGCAACCCCTGCTACGTCTTAACTTTTCATGAACAG
The DNA here is from genome assembly GCF_036172605.1 of Pelobates fuscus. Taxonomy (NCBI): domain Eukaryota; kingdom Metazoa; phylum Chordata; class Amphibia; order Anura; family Pelobatidae; genus Pelobates; species Pelobates fuscus. Next base: position 125,524,341 of record NC_086322.1, on the reverse strand, counting down.
GGCTCACATTTTTGTAATCATGCAGGATCTGTGAGCGCAGAGATGGGTATTGGAGGAGGTGTCCAAATATATTTTCATTGTGCTATTGTAACCTTTTGCTATGTTTTGTCATGGAGGGACCTATTCTGTTTTTTAGTAAATCCATGCTTCACGTACAGTGTGCTGAATAGATGTAAAAGGGAATTTGGGTATGAATTTCACAGCTGGAAATTCTTGCTTTCTTATTGCACATCTTACTAGTTTTAAATGTATAAAACGGTTATTTATTTTGTTTATAAAACTTTGAGTACCACTTTATACAACTACAATTAATACAAAATGAAACTAAATTTTACAAAATTGCATGTACTTGCAAAAACACCAACAGGATCCAAATTGACCTTCGCCACTGTCTTTTCTGCACAATACTACCTCAAAGGTTGTGGCTTAGAGTACTGTCTTACATGTTTTTATTAAATAAAAAAATCTTTCAGCATGTTAGCCCATAGAAAAATGTTGGCTTGCTACTATTTCATATATGGGAGATTTAATTTAGGGGGAGGGGAGAGGAGGTTTGTAGGGTATGACACTAAATTGTATACAGAGACTGAACACTAATTTTTTGTGTCCGGATATCCCAGTGATGTAATCTGTAGTGTATGTCGTGCTTGTGGAATTATTGAAATGCATTTTTTTTTCTCTCTTTTATCAGTATTTTATCAGGGTTAGTGTTAATTATAGATTGCCAATGTTTTAATTTATTTCAGAAATGTGTACTCCTTGAAAGCCACTTTGTGGTACTGAGTTAACCTTGAGACTAAACCTTCTGGTTGAAAAAGGTCAGTCTGACAACATTCAAGCTTGGCTTGATTCTTATTTTTATATTTCATAGTTAATAGATGTTTTTCTTTCTTTTGCAGCACTTTTCTTAGTTTATAGTGTATGGTGAAAGAGGGCCAAATCTGTAGGTCTGTTAATTAAAGCTGATTAGTTAAATTTAGTCTTCTTCACAAGAATAGTGAACCTAAATACACTAGAAATTTAAGAGCTGCTCATGTTTGACTGCACATTATTCTTCCTCTCTAAACTCACACAATATGCACTGTTTACTTCACAAACAGCTTTTGACTTTTGGACATATTTTAAATGTGCTGTATAATTTTCAATATAGTTAATGTGGAATTTGGTGCAATAACCTTTTTTTTTGTTTGTTTTCTAATAAAAAGCAACATGCCACCATATCTTGGTCTTAAAATTTTGTTTCTTTACTTAAAATCTTGTGTGAACATGCACTACTATTAATATGGAGGGCCTTAAAATTATATTTTAAAACATTTTCTAAACAATAGGTTTCATATCCTAGATAAGGGGTAGGAAAGCTTTTAACAACACTGTGCCAAAACAAGACATTGAAGTTCTTTAGTTTGCTGGTTCGATTATTTTTTTTATTAAAGTGTGTGTATGTTTCTGGCTTCTGCCTGTGTTCTGTATGGATATTGCATGCTTTGTAAGGTTGAACTTCTGCATACACTCATCAGCCACAACATTAAAACCCCTGAGAGGTGAAGAGAAGAACGTTGATTATACTATCACAATAGCACCTATCAAGCAGTGGGATATATCCGGCAACAAGTGAACAGCCAGCTCATTAATTTCATGTGTTGGAAGTAGGAAAAATAGGCAAGTGAAAAGATCTGAGTGACTGACAAAGGCCAAATAGTGATGGCTAGGCGACTGGGTCAGAACATCTCCAAAACGGCAAGTCTTGTGAGGTTTCCTCAGTATGCAGTGGTTAGTACCTACCAAAAGTGATGCAAGGAAGGACAACTGGTGAACCGGAGAATCTGTGATTATCCAGAAAAAGGATATGACCCATCTAAACATGGTCATATAGTCAACAGAATTCTTCCAGGCAGTCAATTGATATTCCCTCACAGTATGTTAAATTTCCTGAGGAATTTACTCTTGTCTCTAATAGCTGGTCCTTAAGTACATGAAACAAGCAGAGGTTACATCCTCACCATACCACAAGCAGAGGCTACATCCTCACCATAGAAACGTGAAAGCTCCACAGAAAATGGCATACAGGTGCCGACTTTGGGCTGAACCAGACTCAGAGGTCTTAGACTTAAGTATGCTTTTACATTCAATTAGCAGCACACGTGTGCAATAGAAATGCCTTCGTATTAGTAAACAGGCAGTACGTTGCCACTTTACTAGCTGTTAATATGCTACATGTATAGTTATGTGTGTCTATGACAAAATCTGATTTATTTTTGGTTTTCTTATTATTTGTTTATTGCCTATACCGATGCTCAGTATTTTGTTGTTCTACTTTTTTCCTTACTTACATATAATGGAGACTATGTACACTATGTGTACAAACTGGAATAAAGTACAACTAGGTGAAAAAAACATCCTTTGGTGAATATACAGTATCTTACAAAAGTGAGAACACCCCTCACATTTTAGTAAATATTTTATCTTTTCATGTGACAACACTGAAGAATTGACACTCTGCTACAATGTAAAGTAGTAAATGGCCTGTATAACAGTGTAAATTTGCTGTCCACTCATTAATGCCTAAGCCATTGGCAACAAAAATGAATACATCTCTAAGTGGAAATGTCCAAATTGGGCCCAATAAGCCCAGTCTTTAATATTTTGCCCAATTAGTCTTTAATATGAATTGGACTCTGGGCAAAGCATTTGCTTGGGCCCCCTGAACCCTGTCCCCCCTCCCCAGGCATGCCCATGTACTCCACCCCAACACAGTGGACCTAAAGTAGAGAGATGAAAGTTTTTGGGGCCTCCCTATTGCACGGGTGATTTAAAAGGTAGATCCCCATCTGTTGTGCAACTCCAGCAATGTATAGAGAGCTGGGGCTCTACCATTTACTCATGTTTGAAGGTTTGTATTTAGCATTAAGCTGTTTTTGTGTGTTTGAATGTAAACAGGTTTTTGTATGAAATATGTGTGTATGTGGTGTTGGCGTACTTGCAAGCATCTATTTATGTGTAGTGTTGGTTTTTGAATGCAGGGGTGTGTTTACATATAATTTTGGTGTGTAACACAGACGTGTGTTTGTACGTAGTGTTGGAGTTTGAATGCAGGGATGTATTTGAATGTAGTATTAGTGTGTGAATGCTGAGATGTATGCACATATACACATTGACATACAGATACACACACCTATATACAGACACATATAGCGACAGACAAACTGACAAACATACCGACACATACATAATGACATATGGACACATACACTGACAGACATGCTGAAACACATAACTTAGACATACTGGCACACATAGACATACTGGTGTGTACACACACGCACACACTGACCTACTGGCACACAGACATACTGGTGCACACACACAGACCTACTGGCACACACACACAGACAGACATACTGGCACACACACACGGACAGGCCTACTGGCGCACACAGACATTCTGATCTACTGACACACTTGCTCCTAGGCTACCATTAAGCAAAGGGCCCGGTCGTGCTGTTAAAGGGCCACAGCACCCGACCGGGCCTCTGCTGAAACGTGCTCACCGGGTGGCCCTAAGTGTATTGGCCACCTGGTGAGCCCCCTTAGAGTACGGGCTCCGATGCAGCCGGAATACCAGCACTGGGGGGGGGGGGGGGGTTATGCAGGCTATGGGCGGCGGGGCCACAGGGCAGCTGCTTTTGGCTCCCCAGGAGTAAGTGGGCCCAGTTTGCCCCGCGTTAAAGACGGCCCTGAATTAGCCATTTCCCCTCCCAGTGTCCTGTGACTCATTAGTGTTACAAAGTCTCAGGTGTGAATGGGGAGCAGGTGTGTTAAATTTGGTGTTATTGCTCTCATACTGGTCACTGGAAGGTCAACGTGGCACCTCATGGCCAAAAGAATTGTTGCTCTACATAAAGATTGCCTAGGCCAGGGGATTCCAATAAATTTTTCCCGTGGAACCCTTTGACATAGTGTATCAACACACTCAGATACACACATATAGGCACTGTGATAAAGTGAAGGCAGAGAGGCCTTTTAACCCCAGGGGAAGTACGTGTAGTTTGTGTGTTGCACAACACAAAGCTATGTTTAGTTATGGGCCCCTGGGGTGGAGCATTTGGGAGAAGGGTGGGCCAATGCTCCACTCCACAGTTTAGTGGTTTTCTTGGGAGACATAGATCCAGGCCAGGGTTTTTTGTACTGTCTCCCACCCACTGCTCAGCTGCAGATAATCAGCTGTAGCAGTGGGGATAAACCACTCCCTGCTAGGCAGGTACAGGGGGGATTGCTGGCTTCCTCCCAGGAAGCAGGTAGGAGAGAGGCTGTTCTCTCCAGTGAGAGAGTCAAGGAGACTAAGCACTAGGAGTGCAGAAAGGAAGCAGTCATGGCTGGCATGGAGCACTGGGAGTGCAGGAGGAAGCAGTCAAGGCTGGCTTGGAGCACTGGGAGTGCAGGAGGAAGCAGTCAAGGCTGGCTTGGAGCACTGGGAGTGGAGAAAGGAAAGCAACAGGCTAACTAGCAGAGTGTTGCTATCTAATAAGGTTGGTGCGATATGTTTTTGTTAGTTTAACCCTGATAGAGAGGGATATTAAAAGTGAGTCAGTGCTCAGACGAGCTAGGTTTTTGTTTAAAGGGGAAACCTGTTATATTTATGTTTTAGTTGTGTTGCTGTGTGGACTTTATGCCAATAAAGTTGCCTGGATTATATGAAAACCAAAGGACTGTGCCTGTTGTTTACCCTAGAGGACCGTGCTACCTGCTGACAAGGATCACAGCACTTACAAACACTGATATACACTTGCACATACACACACACTGAGATACACACAGTGTCACATACACTGACAAACACACATACTCTTTTACAGAAACACATACACTCTCACTGTAAAGCACACATACAGTCTCACTGACAAACACATACACATTCACTGACAAGCACACATACACTCTCACTAACAAACACACATATACCCTTTGACAGATATACAAACTCCCTAACAGACGCACATACAATTTATTATTTTTTAAAAATGTTACTCCACCCAGTCCCCCTACCTTTGGGAGTGCTGGCATGTAGTCTATGTCCCTGTGGTCCAGGGGGCTGTTGAGCTGAAGGTGGGCTCCCTGGAATCCAGTGGGGCTGCTGGGTGGCTGGTATGCGGTCCCTGGGGTCCAGTGTGACTGCTATGCGGGCGGCGATGGAGCAGTGATCTCCCTGCTCGGCTCCCTCGCGCGTCTCTTAGTGATGATGGAGCAACGTCATATTGCAGCTCCGGCATCACTGCTGTGCGCACGAGAGAGCTGAACAGGGAGATCACTGCTCCCTCGCCGCCCGCGGCCATTTTGTTTTTATACATTTTGGCGGAACCCCGATTTTGGAACACCAATTGGGAAACGCTGGCCTAGGCTATAAGAAGATTGCCAAGACCCTGAAACTGAGCTGCAGCAGGGTGGGCAACACCATACAGCGGTTTGACAGGACAGTTCACACTCAGAACAGGCCTCGCCGCACACTGCATCAAATTGGTCTGTATGACTCATCTCAGAAGTAAGCCTCTTCTAAAGATGATGCACAAGAAAGCTAGCCAACAGTTTGCTGAAGACAAGCAGACTAAGGACATAGATTACTTGAACCATGTCCTGTGGTCTGATGAGACCAAGATAAACCTTTTGGGTTCAGATGGTGTCAAGCATGTGTGGCGGCAACCAGGTGAGCAGTACAAACACAAGTGTCTTGCCTACAGTCAAGCATGGTGGTGGGAGTGTCATGGTCTGGGTCTGCATGAGTGCTGCCTGCACTGGGGAGCTACAGTTCATTGAGGGAACCATGAATGCCAACATCTACTGTGACATACTGAAGCAGAGCATAATTCCCTCCCTTTGGAGACTGTGATGCAGGGCAGTATTCCAACATGATAACGACCCCAAACACACCTCCAAGATGACCACTGCCTTGCTAAAGAAGCTTAAGGTAAAGGCGGTGGACTGGCCAAGCATGTCTGCAGACCTAAACCCTATTGAGCATCTGTGGGGCATCCTCAAGCGGAAGGTGGAGGAATGCAAGGTCTCTAACATCCATCAGCTCCGTGATGTCATGGAGGAGTGGAAGAGGACTCCAGTGGCAACCTGTGAAGCTCTGGTGAACTCCATGCCCATGAGGGTTAAGACAGTGCTGGAAAAAACATGTTAATGGTGGCCACACAAAATATTGACACTTTGGGCCCAATTTAGACATTTCCACTTAGGGGTGTACTCATTTATTTTCTTTGGCTGTGTGTTGAGTTATTTTGAGTAGACAGCAAATTTACACTGTTATACAGGCTGTACACTTACTACTTTACATTGTAGCAGTGTGCAATTTCTTCAGTGTTGTCACATGAAAAGATATAATAAAATATTTACAAAAATGTAAAGGTGTGTACTCACTTTTGTGAGATACTGTAGCAATATTATCACATGAAGGGGGGCACCTTTGAAGCCTTTTATATAGATTCTGTACACAGCTCTGTACCATGTTAGTGGATCTAAATACAGCTTGATTCTTACCGTCCATGTTATTCGTTAGGCTATATTTTTTCTTTATTGTTTTTGTTTACACAGATTTGTAAATTCAGTGTCTTCTAAAGGGTAATTTCAAGGGCAAGAATAATACCTGTTTTTACTTATTTTGTTTGTTATAACAATTAATATTTATTATTTCCGAACCTGACCTTTGTTTAGTAAATGACCCTGTTTATTTTTTTGTTAATACAGTTTCTTGGTCTTCATATTACAATTGTTCACTGAACCAGAATTATGTACAAATGATCGATGAACTGAACAACTTTGAGTCAAAATAGGTGAAAAATATAAAAAAAAATTCAATGTGCAATTCCTTTAATTCTTTACAATTCTTACAAGATTATGCATTAGTTTGTGAATTGAGCGTGGCATTCATTTTGTTATGTTAATATAGCTGAACTGGAACACGTTCCCAACAACAAAAAATCTGCAATTTCTGCTCCTTTCCTTATAGGGTGAATTACCCAGCTTGTTTATTGAATAAACCTCACATATGTTCAGGATTTCTGAATCATCCCGTGTGACAGTAAGTAGAATAATAGAATTTCTTCACAAACAACCGAATTGCATTTATTTCTTGGAGGAAATGTAGATATTTTAGGGCATCTGAACTTCTGGAATCTGTAATGGCACATGTTGTGCTGCAAACCACCTCAACATGTGCCACGAACCCATTGATTTCATTACTGTAATAGACTAAATGGGGTGCTTATTAGAAGTGTATTCTAATGTACCCCGCTAATAAGGCTATAAGGAAATGTGACATTAATAAGTAGATGAAGAAGGTATAGAATTAAAAATTATATATGCCTGAGGTGGTCCCATGAAATGTGCCTCGGCCCAAAAAAGATTGTGAACTGCTGATGTAGAGAGTTTGATACTGCAAGGCGTGTTCAGTTTGCAAAATATTTAACCAAGAAGATGGTCCACTGGAAATAGTCTTCTAGATATGGATCCAAGAGGGGCATTCATTTCAATTGTCCTCCTGTAGCATCCTGCATCATTTAAGGTACAATGTTAAAATTAGATTCCTTTCCAAACCTTTTTTCATTTTTTTAGATGTCCATGTTTTCGACCCTGCAATGACACAAAAACAGCCATTCAGATGTACCCATGGACAGCACTGAGGAATAATGTTGAGATTTATACATATTAATATACACTGCTCAAAAAAAATAAAGGGAACACAAAAATAACACATCCTAGATCTGAATGAATTAAATATTCTTCTGAAATACTTTGTTCTTTACATAGTTGAATGTGCTGACAACAAAATCACACACAAATAAAAAAAAAATGGAAATAAAATGTTTCAACCCATGGAGGTCTGGATTTGGAGTCACACTCCAAATTAAAGTGGAAAAACACACTACAGGCTGATCCAACTTTGATGTAATGTCCTTAAAACAAGTCACAATGAGGCTCAGTAGTGTGTGTGGCCTCCATGTGCCTGTATGCCCTCCCTACAAACGCCTGTGCATGCTCCTGATGAGGTGGTGGATGGTCTCCTGAGGGATCTCCTCCCAGACCTGGACTAAAGCATCTGCCAACTCCTGGACAGTCTGTGGTGCAACGTGACGTTGGTGGATGGAGCGAGACATGATGTCCCAGATGTGCTCAATTGGATTCAGGTCTGGGGAACGGGCGGGCCAGTCCATAGCATCAATGCCTTCGTCTTGCAGGAACTGCTGACACACTCCAGCCACATGAGGTCTAGCATTGTCTTGCATTAGAAGGAACCCAGGGCCAACCGCACCAGCATATGGTCTCACAAGGGGTATGAGGATCTCATCTTGGTACCTAATGGCAGTCAGGTTACCTCTGGCGAGCACATGGAGGGCTGTGCAGCCCCCCAAAGAAATGCCACCCCAAACCATTACTGACCCACTGCCAAACCGGTCATGCTGGAGGATGTTGCAGGCAGCAAAACATTCTCCACAGCGTCTCCAGACTCTGTCACGTCTGTCACATGTGCTCAGTGTGAACCTGCTTTTATCTGTGAAGAGCACAGGGCGCCAGGGGCGAATTTGCCACTCTTGGTGTTCTCTGGCAAATGCCAAACGTCCTGCACGGTGTTGGGCTGTAAGCACAACCCCCACCTGTGGACGTTGGGCCCTCATACCACCCTCATGGAGTCTGTTTCTGACCGTTTGAGCAGACACATGCACATTTGTGGCCTGCTGGAGGTCATTTTGCAGGGCTCTGGCAGTGCTCCTCCTGTTCTTCCTCGCACAAAGGAGGTAGCAGCCCTGCTGCTGGGTTGTTGCCCTCCTACGGCCTTTTCCACGTCTCCTGATGTACTGGCCTGTCTCCTGGTAGCGCCTCCATGCTCTGGACACTACGCTGACAGACACAGCAAACCTTCTTGCCACAGCTCGCATTGATGTGCCATCCTGGATGAGCTGCACTACCTGAGCCACTTGTGTGGGTTGTAGACTCCGTCTCATGCTACCACTAGAGTGAAAGCACCGCCAGCATTCAAAAGTGACCAAAACATCAGCCAGGAAGCATAGGAACTGAGAAGGGGTCTGTGATCAGCACCTGCAGAACCATTCCTTTATTGGGGGTGTCTTGCTAATTGCCTATAATTTCCACCTGTTGTCTATCCCATTTGCACAACAGCATGTGAAATTGATTGTCACTCAGTGTTGCTTCCTAAGTGGACAGTTTGATTTCACAGAAGTGTGATTGACTTGGAGTTACATTCTGTTGTTTAAGTGTTCTCTTTATTTGTTTGAGCAGTGTATATAGTGAGGGAATATTCTTTAGTTCCTATTTGTATAGGAAAACTATACATTTAAAAATATCTTGAGCCATCTTGTATGGACTAGCACATTTTACAAGAGAAGAATTTTGTTATAGCTTGTGTGTTCCTGTATGCAAAACTAGCCAAAAACAAAACAGAACTTCACCAGTGGTCCATGTATGTTGTTTGACACAGACCACAAACTGGGGATAAGTGAAAATACTACAGCACAGGCATTTACCCTCTTACACTGAGACAGAAGCCTGGCAGCATTATCCACTACTCTCTAGAAAAGTCCTTATCTGCTACAGTTTGTTGTAATGTAACACTCCACCAACAGGTTGTATTTAAATAATAATTTTCAAAAAATTACACCATAAGCCCACAAATTCCCTCCTTCCAGCACAACCTGCAGTGTTTACTTTTTCGCTCCACCAGTGCGGCTATATATGATGTCATCACAAAACGGTTTATAAATCAGTGTCAGTAGTGCTGGCGAACAAACAGCTTCTTTTAATTATTTAACCCCTTAAGGACCAAACTTCAGGAATAAAAGGGAATCATGACATGTCACACATGTCATGTGTCCTTAAGGGGCTAAAGGCTAGTTCATGAATGGTCAAATTTTTCTTACCTCTTTGGACCAGTTTGATTGTAATTTAGACCAAGTCTGTAACAGAACAACTCAGTTCAAATGTTGTGTAATTACTATTTTTTATAAATACAGAAACCATCTTGTCCCATTTAATTATCTACGTTTGTTGGTGCAAACTGGGCCTTTCGTATTCTGCTCTTTGAGGCTAAATGAATGAGCCAGCATCTGCTCCTTCTCCTTTCTTGAACAAATATATACGGTAAATGGCCCCTCTAATTATTCAGCTTTAATTGTGTTATTTATTGGGTGAGTATCAAGCTGCCTACTCACTGCTTCCTCCACTCCCTGTGCTGTGTGGTTGGAGCACACAATGGATGGCTGAGGAAAACCAAATAACAGTCCTGCTTTGGTGAAGGCAATATATGTGGCTGCTTTTTTACACAAGCCTCCTAGGAATACTGCCCCGTTCGCTTCCACCTGCAGCTTCAGCTGAACATTTTCTCTATGCTACAAACATTGCGACATCACAACCTCAAATGTAATGGACAGAAAGGTACCGTGTCACAGTGACATTGTTAAATACATTTCAGATACTAATCTCAAGGGATGAAATAGAACATTTAAAATGTTTAGCCGTTCCCATCCCATTTGAGAGACTCTGCACAAACATAAGTCCATGCAAGTATTTTAGGAAACGATCTTGGCTACTTCCTCCTGCTGTCTAATATAATATTTGAGATATCCCTGAAACTTACTATTTGCATCTTAATAAAATAGAACAAATATATAAACCTTTTTATTGCAGTATTTGGAACTGTTAAGAAACAAATATGTTTTTCCCTTGGGTTTATCCTTCAGGGATTGAGGCTAGCTAGGCTTCACGTACCATGTTTGGTAGCAACAAGGGAAAAATAATTCCTTATACAAATCTTTGATGCAATGACACATCTGTCAGCTCTGAAGTTTGCCTTGTTTTACTTCAAATTGGGCCACTCTCTGCAGTACAGGGGTACCTCCACTCCAATGTCCATTTCTCCTTACCTTATATACTCGGGTTCCTCATCCCAGCTCCCTCTCAATCGCCTCCCTTTCATGCCACCTGATTTTCCTTTCCCTTTTCCTTGTCCTTTTCTCTTTTTTTATTTTTTTTTATTTTATTCCTTTCTAAGTTACTCTAATGCCTGTTATTAAATGTGTATTCACATTGCTGTTTGCTTTTTGTCAATGACTTCTTGCTATTGTTAATGCGTCTGCATAAATTCATACAGATGTAATAAAGTTTTGTTTATGATTGCAGGGCCTATAAAATTGCAACCCAACTTCCAAGTACAAAACTGGTGACCATGATGCTACCCATTAGTTATATATCTCTCTGAATCCTCTCAAAGCAAAGCATTCTGGGACAGATTACAGAAGATGCCAAGTGAAATGCAGGCACACACAGAAAGTTCCTGCATCCAGCACGGGACACGCATTATGAGTTACAGTCAAAATAATTTGATTTTCACTTTCTGTTATTCTGTACATTTGTTACGGATTTGCCTGTCACAGCGCATATATACCAACATGAGTAAAATGTTGCTGTCATTGCTCTGGCCTCTGGGAGCCTGCTGGCTGAATAATGGCTCTTAAATACAGTACGTAACAGTTTAAAAGATACAATAAAAAAAAGATTTATAGCAGCTAGAGGATCTGCTTTCAGCCATCAACAGGAGTATCTCTTTACATTACAAGGATTCATATTCTTTTTCATGCCCTCTTTCCTCCCGCTACTTAATATTTATTTTTTGTATATATTTTATTCTGCAGGAACAGAGAATAAACTTTAGTTACTTCCTCATCTCGTATAAACCCACTTGCGTCTATTTCCCAATGTGCCCCCTATTGTATCTCTTTCCATATCTACAATAACCAATGTTTTGTCTCTCTCTTCACCATAAACCTTTCGTTTAAATCTAGATTATTAGTTTGAAATATAGTAAACCCACTACCAACCTGTTGGATTTTTTCCGGGGCCGAAGTCCAGTTGCGGTTACCATAGCAATAATCCTCATATTTATCATGAGTCCATGCTAGGGTGGCTCGTGCACCAAATCCTTCAGCATCAAGAATATGTGGTGGAGGGCACCTATAAAAGATCAAACAAAAATATAATACAGACAAAAATAATATTGGAAAAATGTTTAGATGGTAGAGTGTAGAAACGATATGTTAATATGTAAAATATTTCATAAACTGGAATTAGATCTAAATCATTTTGCAGGAATAAGTAACACCATGGACCTGCTGAAATGCTGCTAGAAGACAATACCTTGTTCACATAGGTAAAAAAAAAAAACTAAGAATGCACATAGCATGAAATTATGAAAAAAAATAGCCAACTTTGCTTAACTGTCCAGATAATTCAATACAAGATTGGATTCCTGACATTAAAGTAGACCACGTTAGAGTTAATTATAAAAAGTTGTATAATTAATTATATTATAAAATTAATTATCAAAATATGCCTTCAGTTATTTAACATCAGGGAATCATGCCACTGATTATGAATACTGTATTTAAGAAATATTTTAATTCAGTTATAGTTGAAAATGAATATATCCAGCTTTCAAAATTTCCCAAATATTTCAATATCTAGTAGTAAGTTGGATATGGGTACATAGCTTGCATTTGCATAACTGTTTTTTCTATATTTGTCCGGAAACTTAAAAAAAAATTGAGACATTTTCAATTAATATCAACAAATAAACAAATGGGAAAATGTATAGAAAATGGTCTCATTTCACAGAAAAAAACTGAACTTAGGATCAGAATAAGAAAAAAAATACCTCTCAGTGTAACCTACAGAGAAATGATGGATACTTTTTCGAAGACTGCACAGATTCTGTATGTCAGTAAAATCACTTCTAAACAGTTCAAATTTTTTTCATAAATATGTATTTAATACATTTATTTTGTGTATCAAAGAATACCAAGTTGTGCATTACCCATCCGTGACCCTCATAAATTGATTATAAGAAATTGTTTATATTTTGGAAGAATATACCAAGTAGGTCACTCTAACCAAAACTCTATCCCTATAGGTTATTAAGATCACACTCAATTAAAACGTTCATTATTCAAGTTATATTATTTATCAGTGAGTAAACTACCTTTCAATAAGTAACAGTTCACCATGATTACTATTTATCACATAACCTGTAGCACCTCTATTCTCAATAAGGATCCTCTGATTAATCAGTAGATGGCACTACAGTCCATACAAGTGGAACAGATGTCCATTCATCTGGTGACATCATGCTAACTAATCTACGCAGATAAATCACTAAAAAAACATTTATTCCCACAACAGCATTCCATTTCTCCCGACTCACAAAGAATTAGACCTAATCATAAAACTCAGTAAACCAGCAACCAGTAAATGGATCCTTCAGAAAAAAAGATTTTAATGCATTTTTTTTTATTGTAAAAAAGGGCAGGGCACATCAGGGATAGAGAAATTACAATAAATGCTAACCCAATTCGCAGTAGGTATCACTGGAAATATCAAACTTTTCTCTAAGCCAGGTATAACCATGAGGGGGCATGGTTTACATAGGACTCTCCCATGAAGACAAAATACATCATTAACAGCATGGCCCTTTAATGCATTTTGCCTTGGAACGCAATCTCATATATGGCCACCAGATGGTGCACAGCAGTGAGATTGCCTAATGACAAAGTCCAACACCATGACAGCATCCAGATAGGTTGCAGGCCATGAATAGCCTGGGCTGAAGGTATATTCCAGATACCAAGTTCAAAAGTGTCCTCCAAATGGTATAACTGAAACTGGACTAGAAATTTTGGATGTTCACTAAAGATAAATCCAAATGTCAATCTGGCATGTGTGCCAAGTTAGATCATTTCAAAGCAGCTTAACACCTGCTAAATAAATAGCAACAAAAGTTCCAAATTGCATGCAAATACTGGAATTCATATACATTTTTTTTAAATTCTTTCTTTTTCAGTGCATAACGGGATGTACATGCCATTAAGTGAGAAAATTTGAGGGAACACACATTGGTCGCAATACAAAGCATTTAAGGCAATATATCAGAAAAGACAGCACTATTTTTATTTTTTTATTTTTTTTAAGGCAAAGAAACAATCTGTGTGGGTTAAATTTGGTGTCTAGTCAGGAGGTAATGCCAGTAGTGACATGCGTGTCAGTTAAGTGTTGTTTTAGGGTGAAGATAGCACCCTGATCAGTGTGACTGTTGCTTTTGGGCCTATAGGGTGAGGAACGGGGTTGTGGAACCTTCTACCCTGTGGACTAGTGACTTGTCTCTTGCTGTCATGGTCTAGGTAGTAATCCCTCAGTGTGTGTGTAGTAGTAGTTGCCCTCACCTGCTGTCTGGGTTACCAGGGCCAGGTGCATGGGATGAATAAAACGTGCCTCTTTACCAACTAGTGTCGACCCCTAACCAGAGGGGGTTGAGGGAAGGGGGGGGGGGGGAGTTGAGCCACCAGGAATAAAGTTGTAGGAGCAAGAGGCACCCTCTGTGTCTACGGGTGTCAAAGTAACTTGCCTGTATGGACTAACATAAAAGAAATGGTATAACATTACAAGTACAAAACAAGCATAAAACATCATCAAAGTAAAAAGTGTGAGATGCCATTATCCCTGTTGCAGAACTCAGGTAACTGCCTCCTATCTCTCTTCCCTTTGCGGGATGAATGGGACAGTCCTACTGGGGTCCCAGGGGTGTGAGGTCAATGGTGTTGTATGGGTCATGGCCCCCTGTGCTATACCCAGTGAGTTGTGGAAGGAATGGGCCTCCGATGCCGAGGTGTGTTTCAGCACTGCATTGGGTTACCACTAGGGTCCTAGATAGAAGCCATCGGTAGTCCACCTTCGCTTCGCGGAGTTGAGTAGTAAAGGGTGACAGCGATTTTCTCCACTGGAGTGTACTGCGGGTAATGTCCTGAAATAAGGTAAGCTGGGAGTTTTCAAACATGTATGGGGTTTTGTCCCTTATTGCTACTAGTATGCGGCATTTGTCCGCCAGAGAGTGACATCTTACGATGACGTCCCAAGGGTCTGTTGGGGGTGCCTGCCTTGCCTTGTTAATTCTGAAGTGACCATCAAATTCCAGCTTTTTGCCTTGTGTGTGTGTCAGGAGCCCAGCCGTGAGTCTTCTCAAGTAGTGTGGTAGTTCGGTCGACCCAATAGTTTCTGGGATTCCCCGGATTTTGATGTTGGACTGTGTACTGTGGTCCTCTATGGTGCCCAGTTTGTTTTGGACAGCCGTATTAGCAGACTGTAAGTCGCGGAGGGAATCCCCCATATTGTGTACCTCTTGGCATAAGTCCATTATATCTTCTTCCGCGGCTTGTATCTCCGTGCAGGCCAGGTTTAGTTCAGTGTCATACATTTGTCTTATATCTTGCAGCAACGGCCGTATGTCACGTTTTGTGGCAGGGGCCAGGTCGTCGCCCTCAACTTGCAGTAAGTTTCTAAGTTGGGGTCTGCCGCCATTCTGTGGCCCAAAGGGTGTTGGAGCAGGGTCCTGATTTCTCGGGTGTCTTTGAGTGCTCCCGCTGGTTGTTTTGGGGGTTTTCACCCCATTTTGTTTCCAGCCGGTAAAGGCTGCTCGTTTGCGGGCAGCGTCTGGTATGCGTGGTCTTGGAGTAAGTTCCACGAGATCCTCGAGGCCTCTGCCGTAGGATTGTTGGGTAGGCCTAGTTCTTGCAGTGGGTTTTCCTACCCGTTTGGGGGAATATGAAGGGCATCGGCGGGTGTCCTTTTGTGTCTGGGTGATTTAGATAGTATTTCCACCAGGTTTGTGCCCAGTGAGCCCCTGGATGGCGTTGGATTTGTCCTTAACTCGGAGGAGCTCAGCAGAAAAGCGTCCATGCGGCTCGGTGGTTAAGCTACGCCCCACTGAACTCATATACTTTTAAACAAATTATCACAAAATGTTACTGTCACGTCCTGCGTGGAGATGTCTGGCTTTGGCTTCTTTTTTTTTTACTATTCTTGTTTAGTTTTTCTTGTTTTTTTGGTTTTCTATTCCATGTCTGGTTTTCTTTATGCTGGGTTTCTGGGTTCATTCTTATATTCCGTCTCTGGATTTCCCAGTCTCTTGGATTCATTTAAATGTTTGTTTTATTTGCCACACCCGTTTGTTTTCCATCATTCCTTTTTGTTTCAGTGTCCTTCAGGCAGCTGTTGAAGGCTTCTGCCCTTTCTTGCAGGTAAGTGCTATATATGTCTTCTTTGGTTGTTTTAGCATACGTTAGGCAGTGTAGGACCTGCCAGATATGGGGTACATTGGCGTTGTTGGCAGGCTTATGCAATGTATGATCATATAATGTGACTAAATCCCCATGATTTTCATATATAGTGCTTAGTTATTTCTCCTCTTGTTTTGCCTATGTTATCTTGTCTTGTTTTAGTTTGTATACCCAGTCCATGTCCAGTCCTGTCCAGTCATGCCCATGTTATGTTCATGTTTTCCTCATGTCTTGTGTATATGTTCTGGGTTTAGCTAACTATCTTTCTCTGGTTCTGGGTTCTATTAGTTCTGTCTTGTTTCCTTGTTTGGTGCCTATCTCTAGTCTTGCCTTGTTTCTAGTACTGGATACAATCTTGCTGCAGAGCCTCCCTATTCAGCTTCTGGGAGGTCTGCTTAATTTCCAAGCTCCTAGTTCCTGGTATCTGCTGAAGCTGATTCAGGGTCTTGGTATGTGGCTGCACAAATGCTGGTGCTCAACACCAGGGGGCGTGCGGTTACCCTACACCAGACCCTGCTAATCAACCTCCACACTGTGACTCCTACTCTGAACATCAGTCATACTGGGTCCCGGTCCACGCACCGCCGCCCGGACAGTGTCTGGGTCCCGGGCACCGGACCGCCACCCTGACAGTTACAATATTTGCACTTTTTGAGGCACATATTAAGATATTGCATAAATGTGTTATTATGCAATAAATAAACCAATACAAGAAATGGGGGCTTCCTAGAACCCCATATTAACCTGATCTGGCAATATAACCCCTCCAGTTCCCTATTCCTACACATGCAAGAGTTTAAATTATATGCTATAGGGCATATGAAAAAAATGGGCGAATGTAAACATCTGAAAGGTGAATGGACCGAAGACGTAGGACATATATTTTACTGTTGTAAACTTTACATAATTTTTGTCACACTCGGTTATATAATTTGTTAAAAATTAATAAACAATTGTTATGAAAAAAACCCAAAAGAGGCTGATAGACTAAAGGGGTGTTTAAAAAAAGGGAATTGTCAATTCTTAGCATCCAATAAAATATTAAACATTGCCTATACCTTGTGGTGACCTTTTTCAAGTGATGCTCAGTTTTCTTTTAAAAGTATTAAGAATGAGCGAATTACATCATAACAGCCAGGGCAAACATTGCAAATTAGAAGAAGAAACATAAACATTGTTTAATTTATTTTCTTCTCTCTACACTCTGTGCTAAGAGCAGAGCTTACAATAATGATTGACAGGGAGTGAAGTAGGAGGCGATATTTAAAATATGTTTAAAAAAAACCAGAATATTCAAGGATATAATTAGTATGTATGTGAACAGGTCGTTGATCCAAGGAGAAACCTGATTGTTTTTGTTTCTTCTTTTGCATCAACATCATAAAAGAATGGGCTTCAAAGGTTGAACTTGATAGACTTTAGTCATTATTTCAAGCAGATTGCTCTGTAACTAGGTAATGTTATGTTTATCTATATTTTTCTTGGAAATTGTTACAGTATTTGTTAGTCATTTACTAGAATTTAGTAGTTTACTTCCTATATTATCATGCGACACACGGTAGAACATCTCTTCTTTGCACTCACCATGGGTTTTGATAACTATGAGTTATTCTCTCTTCACAAGCATTACGGAACTCCCAGAGCTGCAAACACAGAACAGAATGAGTCGCATTGTTATTATGAATCTACACATTATTATCTGCAGTATTATAAAATCAACAATTCAGTGGAAGTTGTACATGCACAGTGCAATATTCAGGGATAGGCAAAACATGATTTACAGCACTTTGTTATCTTTGGAAGGGAGCTGAAAAAAATATAATATTTCAGATGAAAGGGTGGCAGTGATTTTGTTCCCTAGTTGTTGGTTGAACAAAACAGCCAATATCATCAGCTAAGCAAGCAGTATGTTATAGTAAACAATAGCTGGTAAAACAGTTTGCAGTTATTCATAAACTGGTCTAGAATCAAAATATTGACAAGCTTGTGTCTACTTGGGTCTCCAGGTGGGTTTGTAGAGAACTGAGACATTGACTGGGAATTGCCAAATATATGTGAACATATCTGAGTTGGAAAGATGTGGAAGTAGGAACTTTTTTTTTTTTCCAGATTAACTCTTGTGGCCTAATATTTGCAAATTCCACTTCCTTGTAATTCCCAGTTCAGTTTCTGACAATCCCCATATCAGTAACCTGGCTAGCTATGAGCCTAACAGGCTACAGCCATTCAAAGTAAGAGATGCCATTATAACCGTATTTACATTAATTTCTGTCTTTGTGTTGCAGATATTATATCTCTACTTGCCTTGTTCCATTCTTGTATTCTGGAGATGATGTAATCTCTTGGGCAGGTTTTTTAATAAAAAAGCTTTCCCATGAGAATTGCTCACTAAGCACTGGCAACAGTTACCTTGGATAATAATATCAGAAATTACAATCCCAGGAAAAACAGTTTGAATGCTTACATTGCAACTTAACCACTACAGTGCATTGTTGTGGTTATGGTGCTCTGAGTGTTTTTTTTTATCTGCAATGGAAACTTAATATTATGTTAGTCATGTAAGCTGCAATTGTGATGGATTAGCTTGTTAGAGAATAGACCCAATGTATAGTGCTTTATTGTTATGGAACCCTTTTAGTAGTATCTAAATAGCAGTTTAGCACTTATCTCATGGAATGTCTGGTAAATATGAAATTGGTTAAACCACCAACTCACAAAGTCAGTCTCCCAAAAGTCAGAGCACAAATAGCAAGGACTTCCAGGATCTCCTCAACTGACCATGGGTGGTCAGATCGTCTTCAGTCTTAGAGTTTTGAGAACAGGACTCCAACTACTGTTGGAGTAAATATATACATTATATATAGTCAATACATTGTTAAACACAGATCTGCAAAGCAGTCAAGCCATAATACTTGCTTTTCCCACAGAAATATGTTCAGTGATGTTACTCCTGCAAGGGATTCAGGGTGGGCATATGCAAATAACTTCAACAAAGAATCACATTTTTGCCTAATTATTCAATTTTAAACATGGATTCCTTGGAGTTTGAGTTTTCTGTATACAATAGGTTTGAAACACAACCCAGGAAGAGATGCAAAGCCAGTAAGAGTGGTTCACTGGCTTTGCATCTCTTCCTGAGTTGCATTTCAAAGCTGTTGTATACAGCACACACAAACTCTAAGGAATCCATGTGTGTGCGTATATATATATATATATATATATATATATATATATATATATATATATATAAATAAAGATGATTTAGGCACTCACCCTTAGGGAACTTGCGGTTATCTTGCCTTAGGTGCTACCAGCGTCAGGAACATGTGAAATTTCTCCAAGATGTGTCGCTGTTTGAAACTGAACACATCTTGGAGAAATTTCACGAACAGATACTTTTGTATCACCGCTTTGTAGATGATATTTTTTTAATATGGACAGGCACCACAAGCAGCTTAGAACGTATGATTAATGACATCAATTCCTCAGAGCTCCCTGTGAAACTTACACTTACGTTCGATATACACTCAATTCAGTTCTTAGATGTTTCTATCTATAAGGACAGAGAGGAAGGCAAGCTGGGATTTACCCTCTACCGCAAAGACACGGCGAGAAATACTTTACTCCACTTTAACAGCTACCATCCTAAAAAACTGAAAGAATCTCTTCCTGTGTCTCAGTACATGCGTGTGTTGAGATACAATAGTGACCCTGTAAAACAAGCCAACCAACTACAAGAGATGACTGAGAGATTCCTCGCCAGAGGCTACAGCCATGAAGTCCTCATTAGAGCTAAGGACAAAGCCCTGGGACATATGACAAAGGGACCCACAGAGACCACACTGAAAACTTTGCCAGTGAACAAAATGTATCTACCACTAACCCTACATACTGGCACCCCACAAATTCAACAAGCTATACACAAATATTGGGGTATTCTAGATTCAGATAGGAATCTACCATCGATCTTCTCCCAAAAACCGAACATCAGTTTAAAACGGAATAAAAATTTGAAAGACCTTTTGGTCAGGAGTGATCCCACTTTCTGCTATCGACAAAACACGGGACCCAGTAAGAAAGGCTGCCATCGTTTACACTCCATTGCCTAGCAACTGGGGCACACGTCACTATACACGCCCAGTATCACGGGAGACGACGGGACACTTCCAGGTTCGGCTCCATTGCTTAGCAACCACTGTGCACGTCATTACGCACGCCCAGTACCACGTGAGGTGTGGGGACACGTACGATTGGTGAGTCAATCATCTGTATTTCATATTTAAATGCTGTTTATGTCACTTATTATTTGATCTTGAAAAAGACCCTTAGGGGTCGAAACGTCGATTTACTTGATGCATTACACTTTGCTGTAAACTTTCTTACCACATTAAATACACGGAGAAAAGTCCTTTTGAGTGCTCCTATTTCATCTTTGACTATATATATATATATATATAAATATATATATATATATATATATATATATAAATGTGAAAAATATTATAGAACAATATTTTTTCATTTTTTTATATATAATCACATTATTTTTAGCTAATTGTGTGGCAGCTTTCCTATTCATTCCACAGATCCATTCAAATGATGTTAGGGAATCCTCCAAAACCTCATTTATATCCACTATATGACAAATTGATTCTCGTGAACCCAACTTAATATCTCCTGGGTAATAATACACTGAGTATTTACTAAAATTTGATAAGATCTGATCCACTCAGGCAAGCCAGCTTTGTCGAATTATTGGCTTTAAAACTGCATTTACATTACAAGAAGAAAATGTTATGCTCTTTTATTTTTATAATGGTTTATTTTTATATGTTCTATTTCTTTTTTCCCTTTGGACACATTTGATATTTTTCTCGTCTTTGATGCCTTAACAATTTACTTATAATTATTGCATTATACAGTAAATAATTTATTTTACGATTTATTTTCATATGTGTTTTACTTTTTCTATTTTACTTAGATTTTTTTATGCTTTGCATAAGTTTATAATTTATATTCTTTAAGCTATGTTTCACCAATATTTTAAACCTTTACAATTACAGCAATATATATTTGAATATATACATGTATTTTATTTATAACATAAAAGTAACGATTCAGTTAACATAAAGTAAATATTCTAGAGAGTGTGCTTGTCACAAGAAATCAATAAACACCAGTGTATCCATGAATATGTAATATTTTGTTTGCTGCAATATGAAATCTTTATGAACGTACGAAAACTAAGCCCTGGAGGTGAAAATGTCACAATATTTTTTTTTCCCTTGACTGATTTCCTTTTGGTATTTACTTTTTATCTCCATCCACAAGTATTCCACTTGCAACGTCAGTGACCTAAAAATATTGAAGGACTAAGAAATTTGTTTTCAATTAAAATGAACAAACCAAGCCTGACAAATATGTGTCCTCCCTAGTTTGATCACGGTCTGTGAGAGAAGGGATGCTTCAAATTTTTAAATACATGATCCCATTCGTTGAACTGGTAAAGCAGTTAAAATATTAAAGCACTCTGTACCACATTAATAAGTTCATTAGGATTACAAATTGTGTTTATTCTCTGAAGTTTGAGATGAAATGAATCAACAACAATTTACATTATGACAAATCGAGTGAGTTAATATTATTATTATTGGTATTTATATAGCGCCAACTAATTCCGCAGCACTTTACAATATTATGAAGGGGGGGGGGGGGGATTTACAATAAATGACACAATTACACAGGAACAATAGATAGATGAGGGCCCTGCTCAAACGAGCTTACAGTCTAGAGGTTGAAAAAAAGATCAAACTACGCCAATTAGAAAAATGTAAAAAAAAATCCATTAGACACATTTCTTTTTGACAAGTATGAGTCAATCAGGAGCCTCTAATTCTGGCATTTCCTGTTTTTTGTCATCTGTCATTGATTCCGTGGTCTTTTAAACTAAAGAAGGCCCAAAACAGTTATGTATTTTTTAAGAATTTGACAGAAATGAGGATTGAGAAGTAAATTTGATCATCCGAATCCTCAGTCAGTTGCCGTATTGATGGGGCATCCAATCTTCAGATGAATAGGTAAGGTTTATAATTAACTGTGAAGAGATCATATTCAACTTCTATAGTGTTACATTACAGTTACCCAGTGGCTGGACGTTAAATGCAAAAGCTAAATCATCTGTATGCGATCACTTGTAGGACAGAGCTTCTAACCTAAGCAGAGATTTAATATACGGTAATAATGACCACTATGGTTTTTCTGGCAATGTGTAATGACAGTATAAAAGAGCAGATATAGGTAAGGACAGAATTCTCGGGTTTGTTGTCCATAATTAGGCATTATATCAGGTCAAGGAAATTCCGTTCCATAAACAATAGTCAGGCAAAACAGGTAACAGGTCAGTGAAAAGAAAGTTATATGCTTGATATTTATGAAAATGGTGGTATGGTCGAGAGACTGAGATTACACCAGAAGAAGATAGGTCAAATGTGACATATTTACCCCTTACACACTTACGTGGAATGACCACATGGCATCACAATTAACTGTGGGACTGATAAAAGGATACTACCACACATGATGGTCCTGTAGGAATATAATACCATTCTGGGGAGGTCAGCACTCTCATCAGGAATGCAGTAGGCTCCCGATTGGAACTAGTTATCGCTAAATTTCACTTTTTAGAAAATGGACACTTTACACCATAATAATAAAGCTTCTATTGTTAATTTGATACTTACAGTGGCCAAAATGGCGGTGACGAGTCTTTGGAGATCAACTACACCACCCTCCAACCGGGCACTAATTCACAAACCAGAACACTTACGTAGACTAGAAAAATTTAGTTGGTCCTTCAAATACCAATGCATCTAGCAACCATGGATTTCTCATATGAAAGAACAACCGAAATAGAGTCAGTACAGCTGAAAACCTTCCCTCTGGTGGTTCTAGATATTCACTCCTATGATTATTTACACCTATGTGGTCTCTCTGGCCCTTTAAGTCTCAACGATCTTTTAAGGTTATAATGCAATACAAAATCTTTCACTCTATAATCTTATTGAGCCTACTTTGCTAAACACCAAGGTTTATAACATTAGCACTCGGAAACCTGTCTATTTCTCTAATTTGACTAGGTGCTTGTTTTGTTAGGTTAAGTTTAGTTTAATTTAACCCTTTTTTCCATTATGTACTATAGGTCATGGATCACCGTCTCTATTATCCACGGATATCTGACGGAAGCATAATGGTCATTGGGTTGAACTACAGCAATTACCATACACCTTATAGTTACAACCCCACCTACACACATTGTATATTGTGCTCGTGTCTTTTATGCGCACTCTGGTTTTTGATTTACCCAATCTGCCGGTTATGTGCATTGTCCTCATTTGTTACATGACGTATATATACGAATTACAAAGCTCTGTCATAACCTGTTGCTAATACGTCTGACCAATATTACTGTTATGTATCGGAATTGTGAGCCATGTAATTATCATTGTATACATGACTGTAAACTCCTTTAATAAAAAATTATAATAAGGGGCGGGGCCTGACCGCCGGCGGGATCAGACGTGCTCTGTCTGAGCTCCCGCTTCAGGGCCCGAAAGCCGGCGCAAACTGAAGGTCAACCGCGCCACACCGGTGACCACACAGACCCCCAAACGCTGGGGTAAGCGGGGATACCGCCTGAGACCGACAGTAACCCGACTGGGGCCCGGAGCTCGTTGGAGCTTGAACCGGGACGAGACGGCCACTCTCCTGGGTCTCCAGCCGGCGCCTCGCGCCCCCCCTCTGGACCGGGGGGGTCATCCCGGTCTGCAAGGGCACACAACAGAGTACCAACCTGGGCCTAATCAACAACCCAGGCGAGGAACTTCCACCGGGCGACAATCCAAGATGGCCACCACACACCAAACATGTGAGCGATCGCACTGACTAAAGGGGACCGTCAGACCACCTTGAAAGCCCGCCCCAGGTTTAAATTGGCGGACCATGATAAACAGCAAAAAGGTACAGGCTGCGGGCAAATACCAGGGAGCAAAGGGGTATACGCAAAGCGGGATCCCACTAAACCACCCCTATAAAGCAGAACCACAGGGGCCACCAGACCCTAAAGCAACCAGCCCAGACAAGACCAGCCAGAGGGACAGAACACCAAGCCCTCCTCCCTGCCTCCAGATAGAACTGGCCCTCCATACCAGCCCAGACCTAAACTACCACCATACGCCAATGAACCGCGCAGGATGACTCCACAGCAACACCAGGGCACAAGCGGCACTCACCAAGCAAACACAGTGCAGCGAAAACCACAGGAGACCTGCTCAAATTCTGCTCAACCTGATGGACTCATGTAACGTAGCCTGCATCCATGGACATTGATTTAAGCCAGTTATTATCTGCCCTACAGTTAAATCCTAGTATGCTCAGCCAGACACACTACCTACAGTGCCTACAGCATTTGCAGTTTACTCGAATTCCTATGCTTCTCCTCTGTGATTTCACTCTTTGTCACTCATCTGACTCTATTCCTGCTAACTATTCTAAAATTGTGCATTTCAAATATTTACCCCAGTGTATTACAGGTTGGTCAGAGCTACCAATCACCTGCCTTAGCTTAAAATGCATACACTCTTAAGCTATCAGATAGTACAGCTAGTAAAGTTCAATCTATTGCCTCATTACAATTTGCCTTAACTAGACCTCACACACTTAAGCTTAGAGCACTAGGCAACAGATGTATAATGCATTGCTTAGCTCATGACTTTCACTCTTTGTAATTTAACTGCGACCCAGTATTGTAGTACAGCATTTCAGGAAAGGTCAGGTTGTTTCCCAGTATATAGTAAAAACCAAAGAAAAGAAAATGTTACTTGCGCTTTTTCCTTAATCCCTATGTATATTTAGACAAATGGAGGTCATTTAGTTGCTCCAATGGCCATTGGAGGGATGCCCGCCTGCCAACGTCAAGGCAGACCCCCCTTAAGCGGGTCCTAACACTGACCCTTCAGCCTGCTTCCTTGAGCTTCTGGCAAAGATATCTCTAATGAGACAGAAAGGGGTATTTTTTATATACACCCCTTTACTTATTAACCCTTAATAGGGAACACATGGGATGGGTAGCAGCATTGTAACCAGGCTGTGTGATACAAAGTAAATACAAATACAAAAAGAGAAGTCCTGCGCTTAAGCTGCAAGGACTACAACACACATCAGCCCCAATATATAGTAAAAACCAAAGAAAATAAAATGTTACTTGCGCTTTTTCCTTAATCCCTATGTATATTTAGACAAATGGAGGTCATTTAGTTGCTCCAATGGCCATTGGAGGGATGCCCGCCTACCAACGTCAAGGCAGACCCCCCTTAAGCGGGTCCTAACACTGACCCTTCAGCCTGCTTCCTTGAGCTTCTGGCAAAGATATCTCTAATGAGACAGAAAGGGGTATTTTTTATATACACCCCTTTACTTATTAACCCTTAATAGGGAACACATGGGATGGGTAGCAGCATTGTAACCAGGCTGTGTGATACAAAGTAAATACAAATACAAAAAGAGAAGTCCTGCGCTTAAGCTGCAAGGACTACAACACACATCAGCCCCAATATATAGTAAAAACCAAAGAAAAGAAAATGTTACTTGCGCTTTTTCCTTAATCCCTATGTATATTTAGACAAATGGAGGTCATTTAGTTGCTCCAATGGCCATTGGAGGGATGCCCGCCTGCCAACGTCAAGGCAGACCCCCCTTAAGCGGGTCCTAACACTGACCCTTCAGCCTGCTTCCTTGAGCTTCTGGCAAAGATATCTCTAATGAGACAGAAAGGGGTATTTTTTATATACACCCCTTTACTTATTAACCCTTAATAGGGAACACATGGGATGGGTAGCAGCATTGTAACCAGGCTGTGTGATACAAAGTAAATACAAATACAAAAAGAGAAGTCCTGCGCTTAAGCTGCAAGGACTACAACACACATCAGCCCCAATATATAGTAAAAACCAAAGAAAAGAAAATGTTACTTGCGCTTTTTCCTTAATCCCTATGTATATTTAGACAAATGGAGGTCATTTAGTTGCTCCAATGGCCATTGGAGGGATGCCCGCCTGCCAACGTCAAGGCAGACCCCCCTTAAGCGGGTCCTAACACTGACCCTTCAGCCTGCTTCCTTGAGCTTCTGGCAAAGATATCTCTAATGAGACAGAAAGGGGTATTTTTTATATACACCCCTTTACTTATTAACCCTTAATAGGGAACACATGGGATGGGTAGCAGCATTGTAACCAGGCTGTGTGATACAAAGTAAATACAAATACAAAAAGAGAAGTCCTGCGCTTAAGCTGCAAGGACTACAACACACATCAGCCCCAATATATAGTAAAAACCAAAGAAAAGAAAATGTTACTTGCGCTTTTTCCTTAATCCCTATGTATATTTAGACAAATGGAGGTCATTTAGTTGCTCCAATGGCCATTGGAGGGATGCCCGCCTACCAACGTCAAGGCAGACCCCCCTTAAGCGGGTCCTAACACTGACCCTTCAGCCTGCTTCCTTGAGCTTCTGGCAAAGATATCTCTAATGAGACAGAAAGGGGTATTTTTTATATACACCCCTTTACTTATTAACCCTTAATAGGGAACACATGGGATGGGTAGCAGCATTGTAACCAGGCTGTGTGATACAAAGTAAATACAAATACAAAAAGAGAAGTCCTGCGCTTAAGCTGCAAGGACTACAACACACATCAGCCCCAATATATAGTAAAAACCAAAGAAAAGAAAATGTTACTTGCGCTTTTTCCTTAATCCCTATGTATATTTAGACAAATGGAGGTCATTTAGTTGCTCCAATGGCCATTGGAGGGATGCCCGCCTGCCAACGTCAAGGCAGACCCCCCTTAAGCGGGTCCTAACACTGACCCTTCAGCCTGCTTCCTTGAGCTTCTGGCAAAGATATCTCTAATGAGACAGAAAGGGGTATTTTTTATATACACCCCTTTACTTATTAACCCTTAATAGGGAACACATGGGATGGGTAGCAGCATTGTAACCAGGCTGTGTGATACAAAGTAAATACAAATACAAAAAGAGAAGTCCTGCGCTTAAGCTGCAAGGACTACAACACACATCAGCCCCAATATATAGTAAAAACCAAAGAAAAGAAAATGTTACTTGCGCTTTTTCCTTAATCCCTATGTATATTTAGACAAATGGAGGTCATTTAGTTGCTCCAATGGCCATTGGAGGGATGCCCGCCTGCCAACGTCAAGGCAGACCCCCCTTAAGCGGGTCCTAACACTGACCCTTCAGTCTGCTTCCTTGAGCTTCTGGCAAAGATATCTCTAATGAGACAGAAAGGGGTATTTTTTATGGCCATTGGAGCAACTAAATGACCTCCATTTGTCTAAATATACATAGGGATTAAGGAAAAAGCGCAAGTAACATTTTCTTTTCTTTGGTTTTTACTATATATTGGGGCTGATGTGTGTTGTAGTCCTTGCAGCTTAAGCGCAGGACTTCTCTTTTTGTATTTGTATTTACTTTGTATCACACAGCCTGGTTACAATGCTGCTACCCATCCCATGTGTTCCCTATTAAGGGTTAATAAGTAAAGGGGTGTATATAAAAAATACCCTTTTCTGTCTCATTAGAGATATCTTTGCCAGAAGCTCAAGGAAGCAGGCTGAAGGGTCAGTGTTAGGACCCGCTTAAGGGGGGTCTGCCTTGACGTTGGCAGGCGGGCATCCCTCCAATGGCCATTGGAGCAACTAAATGACCTCCATTTGTCTAAATATACATAGGGATTAAGGAAAAAGCGCAAGTAACATTTTCTTTTCTTTGGTTTTTACTATATATTGGGGCTGATGTGTGTTGTAGTCCTTGCAGCTTAAGCGCAGGACTTCTCTTTTTGTATTTGTATTTACTTTGTATCACACAGCCTGGTTACAATGCTGCTACCCATCCCATGTGTTCCCTATTAAGGGTTAATAAGTAAAGGGGTGTATATAAAAAATACCCCTTTCTGTCTCATTAGAGATATCTTTGCCAGAAGCTCAAGGAAGCAGGCTGAAGGGTCAGTGTTAGGACCCGCTTAAGGGGGGTCTGCCTTGACGTTGGCAGGCGGGCATCCCTCCAATGGCCATTGGAGCAACTAAATGACCTCCATTTGTCTAAATATACATAGGGATTAAGGAAAAAGCGCAAGTAACATTTTCTTTTCTTTGGTTTTTACTATATATTGGGGCTGATGTGTGTTGTAGTCCTTGCAGCTTAAGCGCAGGACTTCTCTTTTTGTATTTGTATTTACTTTGTATCACACAGCCTGGTTACAATGCTGCTACCCATCCCATGTGTTCCCTATTAAGGGTTAATAAGTAAAGGGGTGTATATAAAAAATACCCCTTTCTGTCTCATTAGAGATATCTTTGCCAGAAGCTCAAGGAAGCAGGCTGAAGGGTCAGTGTTAGGACCCGCTTAAGGGGGGTCTGCCTTGACGTTGGCAGGCGGGCATCCCTCCAATGGCCATTGGAGCAACTAAATGACCTCCATTTGTCTAAATATACATAGGGATTAAGGAAAAAGCGCAAGTAACATTTTCTTTTCTTTGGTTTTTACTATATATTGGGGCTGATGTGTGTTGTAGTCCTTGCAGCTTAAGCGCAGGACTTCTCTTTTTGTATTTGTATTTACTTTGTATCACACAGCCTGGTTACAATGCTGCTACCCATCCCATGTGTTCCCTATTAAGGGTTAATAAGTAAAGGGGTGTATATAAAAAATACCCCTTTCTGTCTCATTAGAGATATCTTTGCCAGAAGCTCAAGGAAGCAGGCTGAAGGGTCAGTGTTAGGACCCGCTTAAGGGGGGTCTGCCTTGACGTTGGCAGGCGGGCATCCCTCCAATGGCCATTGGAGCAACTAAATGACCTCCATTTGTCTAAATATACATAGGGATTAAGGAAAAAGCGCAAGTAACATTTTCTTTTCTTTGGTTTTTACTATATATTGGGGCTGATGTGTGTTGTAGTCCTTGCAGCTTAAGCGCAGGACTTCTCTTTTTGTATTTGTGTTTCCCAGTATATGCATGAGACTCAGCATAACTCATAGTTACCAGATTGTTCGCCTTCAGAATGTTTCTGCAGTTTGACTTACCATGATTTAACTACCAAGCTATGTACCAACGATAACACAATTTACTCTTACAACAGTTAATGTCTGTTTACTAACCTTCAAAAATGTGCACGTTACACCACCGTCCTAAAAATGTATTTATGCGTTGTAACCTATTTGGTGTGTTACCTGCTTTTGGGGCGGAACAAGCATGTAAGTAACACTATGCACAATAAAAATAAAGAATAAAAAAAAAAAAAAATTATAAT
This sequence comes from Pelobates fuscus, assembly GCF_036172605.1. Classification (NCBI taxonomy): domain Eukaryota; kingdom Metazoa; phylum Chordata; class Amphibia; order Anura; family Pelobatidae; genus Pelobates; species Pelobates fuscus. Next base: position 125,494,792 of record NC_086322.1, on the reverse strand, counting down.
AAAAAAGTGACATATTTGATGTGAGCCAGTGAAGACCAAATAAGATGCTAGGATTCGACAGCTGGAAAATGTGATATAAATAAAATGCAATGTTATGGAAAGAGATGGCAGTGTTTTAGAAATAAACAACAAAAATATTGCCTGGAGTTTACATATAAAGATTGGTATCCTGTTTTTTATTCTAAGAAGTTATTTAAAGCTACATTCAGTTCTTTAGTGAGAGTTTGATGATTTCTTTCAGAGTATGAGTTTTACTTGGCTTAGTACTTTCATTATGTATGGTTTTCTCATCCTGTTGTATTGTGCTGCGGAATGCGTTGGTACCTTATGAATAAAGTATTATCGCTTTCTGTGAATAATATTTTTCTGGTTATCGAAAATGTCTTCTTTTGTCAATTGTTATCAGCATTGACACCGTCAGGTGTGAAATCTGAATGTAGTATATCAACAACCATTAGTGCACTCATAGGTTTTGCTCTTTGCCTATCAATGAATCATGTTTGTTACTTGCTGGAGTGACATCACTAATCGATTAACTCAGTTTAATTGCTGTAACTGTGGGAGTATTGCTTGGTTACTAAACAATGTTGCTGTCATTTTTTTGTTTGCGTGAACCTGTTCTATATTCCTAACATGAAATTAGAACCTTTTCAATTCACGGTACCACACTGACACAGTTCACCCAAGGCCAGTTAGGCTTTTGGCATAATTTAGTATTCCAGTTTTGTGCATTCGATTTTGCTAATGCTGCATGTCGCAATGTTGTAAGTTGCTGTTGTGCTAGCTCTCCTCGTAGTACTCATGATATCACAGGAGAGCCTGATAGAAAGGCCTCAATGGACTGTGGGAAGAGTGATATGGAGCCTCTTTACTTACCATTTCTTCCTGTATAGAAGGACAGTGGGGAGAGACACATCGCCATGTTAATGTGGACATTAACTAACTGACTGAGGCAGTATAGAGATTTGGAACATTAACCCCTTAGGGACCAGACCATTTTTCAATTTTCTTATCGTTAAGGACCAGGGCTCTTTTTACATTTCTGCTGTGTTTGTGTTTAGCTGTAATTTTTCTCTTACTCATTTATATACAGATTTCTCGCCATTAAATGATCTTTGTAGAGATACCATTATTTTTTATTTTTTTATTTTTTTTAATTCTTTATTTTTGCAGTGCATAAAGATATCACAACATGTATGTGGTACCCCAACGGCAATCCACATACTATCAATAACAAGTATTACAGTGGGGTACATGTTGATGCTTGCACATTTTTATGTTTATATGAGGGATCGGCTCTATTACCATTAGCGTGTGTGTAAGTTTTGTGTGTGTAACGTTACTGGTTCAAAAGCTTGAGGTGGATACTGGTCAGCTGTCAGGCTTTACAATGGTAGTTAGTTTTCTGAGATGAGTATTATTGGTTGACGTTGTACCCTGCTTGTATTTTGCTGGGCTAGTGTGTCAAGTGTTAAGGCCAAGCTCCGCTCCACCGGGTGGCTTAAGCTAGGGGTGCGGTAGTGTAGGCAGGCGTGCCTGGTAGATTGTGGGGTGAGTGTAGTGAAACAATAACAATAATTGCTGTTCAGGTCGGGTAGAACGCCCGACCCTTCGGTACCATCAGGGTTGCAAAGGAAGTCCAATGAGGTCAATTAGCAGGTGATTTGGCACAGAGAGTTCAGGCTAGGGCTGGGGCAGATCAGTCAGTGTAGGAAAAGCATGGTAGTCACTGAAATGCCCAGGCAAAATCTTGTTAGGAGTTCACCCCATCCCCTGTCTTGGCTCCTGACCTCTTTGTTGTGTGCTTGTCTCATAGCGGGTGTTGAGCGGATTGTGGTAGGTGGCAACCTTCAGGTGGTTCTGCTGCTTCATCAATTTTGCCGCTGTAGGTGCCGCTTTAAGAACTGTTGGTGGTCTCCGCCGCTTGTCAGATATGCGGTGTGGAGCTGAGTGCGCCCCCTGGTCAGATTTGCGTCCGGACGCTTTATGAGGTCTCCACCTCTGTTCCCCCACTTGTGGTGCGCTAGCCGGCCGTAGGTTGCCACCCCAGGAGTATCTCTTTAGCTTGAGCCGAGGTGGGCCCTGCGTGTGGGCCCTGCATGTGGGCCCTCCGCCCGCGTCGATTCCCAGGTAGGTGGTGTCTGATGCGTGGTCAGCAGCCTAAGGGTCAGGGGGCAGCCCTCGCTCTGCTCTCCCGCTTCTTCTCATTTAGTGGCTCCATGGTGCTTTTCAGAGCTGGTTCATGTGCAAGGGGGTTGCTTGGCTGCCGCACGGCTGTTTTGGCTGTTTGGCTCTGTGCCAGTATGGCCCATAGCCGCTCCCAAAATTGGTCCAATGCTGCTCTTATACTGTCCTCATGGGGGATCCCACTTATTGGTCTCACTTGTGGAGACTTGGTGAGTGTAGGTCCTGGAGCGTGGATGCCGGCCGCCATTTTGGTTACCTGTTGCGGGTTGCTTGCGATCGCAGGAGTTTGTGGGAGCTTGTGGAGATACCATTATTTTCATCATATCATATAATTTACTATAATTTTTTTTTTTATAAAATATGATGAACCAATGTAAAAAAACACACTTTTCCGAACTTTGACCCCCAAAATCTGTTACGCATCTACAACCGCCAAAAAAACACCCGTCCTAAATAGTTTCGAATTTTTTTCCCGGGCTTAGAAATACCCAATGTTAACATGTTCCTAGCTTTTTTTTTTTTTAATTCTTTATTTTATTAGTGCATAGAATAAAAAACACATCTTGTTCACAATGCCACAACAGCATGAATGAGTACACAACATATCGTAGTGTTACAATAGTGAGGCTTTTGGAGGATTCTGCACAATTTTTATATATTATTGTCATTTAACAGATGGATTAACCTGTTCGGCTTGTTAGGAGAGGCACAAGATTAACTATATATACATAAATGACTTGAATTCTCAAAAGAGTAATTCCAGATAGAAAAAATATTGGAAATGCTGTCGTCTAGTGATACTATGCCAACAAAGCCTGTTGAGCAATTCTTCTGAGCAATTATTCTGAGGCGGGTTACGCTAGGCAGGCATGGGATAGAGCTGCCTAGGTTTATATCTAGATATCGCTTTACCTAAAGGAACAACGGGAACGTGTTAACCCCTGTTCTGCTTTTTAGTGCATATGGGTTACATTGAGTACTGGCGTAAAGCTTCTTAACTCGGCTATGGACAGTGCTAGGGATTTAAATATGATGGTGGAGGGGAGGTACTTACAAAGCCCATGCAGAGGCGCATTTTGGGGAGTTATGCTCGTGGCTAGGTTGCTTGAACATCGAGTATATCTAGGGAAGACATGTTACCTCCGGGTACTATGCTTCTTGCACGTGACGATGCCATGAATTATTAAACAAACCTCCAACAGTGGTCAGCGAGTACCTAACAATGGAGTCTAAAGCGGTCGATCATAGCGAAAATACAATACAGGAATGTATCGCTGTCTGATGAGTGATTCAGTGTATTCTAGGACGCTGAGCTCTCTGCGTGCTAATAATGGAGTCAAAAACAGTCCCCAAGAAAACCTTTGATATACAACAGTTCTTCTTGCTAAACCACAAAATACATTTAAACACAACAAAGTGGGCAATGCAGCTATATGTACTGCCGCATGAGGTTTTACGAAACATAGATAAGTCTGGGCTTACTAAATTCGCTGAAAAAGTGGAAACAGGTCACTGGCGTAGGTAGTTTCAGTCCCTCAGAGCCTGGCGTCCAGCTCTAGATATTTAACACACCCTGCAAGTCCAGTCAAGGGCATAGAACAGATGAATATTTAGCTGGGAGGGGGATGCAGGTAAAAGCCTAGCAATATATGCTACAGATTCCACTGAGTTAATGGGCCTGCAGAAAAATGCGCTGTTCTAGTCAAGAAACCTAGTTGGCGTCAAACAGGTTGAAAGGTGGTCGGACAAAATTCGCACTCAAGTATTATACACAGGTAGCTCTATGTCGGGCAGGACCTGAATGGAGGTGTAAAACAGGCAAACAATAATAACATAACGAACACAAGGAAAAGTTTGTGACTCTGGGCGTGTGGTCATTCGTGTCCCAACTCGAACTTCAGGCAGCTTGTTCTGCGTCCAGGTGAGTAGCTTGGGAACAGGCCAGTGCTGTCGAACATCCGAAGTTCTGGTGCGTCTCGGGAGTAGTCTCTGCTAAGTGCAGCGTACATAAGAGACCACACAGTCCAAAGAGCCGTGTTGAATGTCGGGTGAGGATCTGTGAGTCCCCTCATGGTGTCGATTTTAGCTCGGCGTTGTCGCTGGTTGGGGGAGTCTCCTCGGGACAAATGTTTCGGAGGTGGCCAGATTCCATGTATGAGTGGCGGCGGGTTTGGTAGGCTGCGGTAGGGCGTCTTGAGGGAGGCCCCATGTCGCTAGGTGTCGTTGTGCTTCTCGTAGGTCGGCAATCAGGTAGGTATCATTCCCATGGAACACCTGTAGCATGTGGGGTGGGTGCCACTGGTAAGTTATGCTGTGTGCGCGGAGTAAGGTGGTGAGTGGCTTGAGGGTAGCGCGCCATTGCATTGTACCCCTAGATAGGTCCGTGTAGAACGAGAGGGACATGTCCTCAAAGGAATATGGCGTGTGTCCCCTGAGGGCTGCCGTTATTGCCATCTTGTCGTGGCGTCTTTGAAATGTAACTATAATGTCCCTGGATGCCGTCGTTGGGGCAGTCGTGGGTTTGGGTATACGAAATACATTGTCAATGCCTATGCCCTTGGCTTGTTTCGCAGGGAGAATCGTGCTTACCAGACGTCTGATGAGGTGGGGGACCTCGGCGTCCGAGACAGAATCTGCAATTCCCCGGATCTTGAGGTTTTGGGCCCTCCGCGTGTCCTCCATCGCCGCCATTTTGTGTTCCACTTTCAGGTACTGCTGCTGTAGAGTGTCTACAGTCTTCTGTAGCCCTGTAAATTGCTGCGTGTGGCTCCTGGAGTCTCGCTCGACGATAGCCACTCGATCCGACAGACCCTGGATGTTTTTCTTCATGTCTGCCATGTCGGCCCGAATGCCCCGTCGGAGCTCTGCCAACAGCTCCCTCATCTCCGCCTTCGTGACCGGTGACGTATCCGACTGTGTCTTGGGGTGCGTCGGTGGTCGTGAAGTGAGTAGGGTCACCTCTTCTTGGTCTGAAAATGGGCCATCAGAGTTAGTGAGGCCGTCCATATAGTCTGAGTAGTCCGCCATGCGAGACTCTTGGGCCCCTTGTGCTCTCCGCCACAGGTCTCCGATACTAGCACCTGGACGTGTCCCGTCCGATTTTAGTTTTTTTGTCTTCTTTCCCATGCCGTCTAAGTTGTTGGGGTAATAAGCTTGTTTCTGACGTTTTTAGGGGGTTGATATGTGCAGTTTTTCCCGTTTTTAAGTTTGGTAGCCACGGAGCTCGCGAGAGTTGCGACCGCTCTGTTCGGCTGTTGGCTCCGCCCCCCCAAACCATTTTTTTTTTTTCAAAATTAACGCAAGTTAAATTGTAACACTGATATCTGTCAGGAATCCCTGAATAATCCTTCACATGTACAATTTTTTTAAAAGAAGACAACCTAAGGTATTAAACTTTTATTTGTATTTTGACTCTTTTCATGCAATAATTTTACCACCAGCCTATGCCAAATTTTAAAAAAAAACTATTATAATTGGTGATTGTTTTTACACACATAGCAATTATTGGAAAACATGTACGGAGAACTTTAAGGGTTACTGCCAAAGAACACCCCAATATGTGTTCAGCAACATCTCCTGAGTACAGTGATAACCCCCATGTATAGGTGTGTTGGGTTCTCTGGGGGCTAAAATACCTTATTAGGAGGGTGCTCATGCCAGTTTTCTAGCTTGGATTTTTCACAGCTGGTCATCGTGCACCCATGTCCTATTTGGGACATTTTTGAAGCCGCCCCATGTGTAACTTGACCCCATCAAACCATATATTTTTGAAAAATAGACACCCTAGGGTATTTTAAATGGTGGTATTGTAACACTTTCCATGCACTAATTCTACAACTAGTCTTTGTCAACCATTTGGGTAGTCATTTGTTGGATTATTTTTCTCTCACATTGTACTCTAGGCATGGATTCTCAGTTCCTGTTATGTGTTAATGACAAAGAATACCCCAATATGTGTTCAGTAACATCTCCTGAGTATCACTCATCATATAGGTGTGTCAGGTTCTCTGTGGGCTAAAAGACCTTATTTGGAAGGTGCGCAGTCCAGTTTTCCAACTTGGAATTTTCAGTTGGTCATCATGCATCCATGTCCTATTTGGGACATTTTTGAAGCCGGCCAATGTAATTTACTCCCATCAAACCAAATAGGTTTTTTTTTGGGGTTTTTTTTGGTGTTATTTTTCTCTCACATTGTACTTTCGGCATGGATTCTCAGTTCCTGTTCTGTGTTACTGACAAAGAACACCCCAATATGTGTTCAGCAACATCTCCCGAGTACAACAGTACCCAATGTTCAGGTTTTATGGGTTTTTGCAAACTTACAGGGGTCAAATGTCCCCCTCTGTTTCATTATCTAGGCTGGTCTCCTGACACATGGTCACTCACAGCCATCTTATTGGCACGGGGATCACCTGGGGTGGAAAATCTATCAGCTTTACTCTCACCTGTCTGACGCTTTTTCCTTTTGCTGTTTTCCAGCTAACAAATAATCCATCAACCGGGCAGGAAGTTTAACATGTTAAGCACATTGAATCACCATGTCGTTGTATTTGTATTTGTCCACCTGCACTTATATGCATGATTCAGGTACACCACACCTGTTATTATTATTAGCTAGAACCAATTATCTACAATATACCTATCTAGACCTAAAGTGTCTCTTCTCCTGAATATGCATTTATCTCACCACGCTTAATTAACATCACTAGGCATTGCCTTACTCTATCTTTTAAAGAAAAAAATGTGCAAAGTATATCCATGCCATATCTATGTATTGCAAAGTTTGACCATGCATGTATGTTGATGCTGTTGTGGCACCACAAACCAGCCTGTAACTACCTGCACTGCAAAAAAAAATAAAAAAATAATCCCATCCTGGCATACCATTTGTAAAAGTAGACAACCCGGGGAATGAAACATGGAATATGTCAAGGGGCGTGGCCTGACTGAGCACCGGAGAGGTCGCATGGCTTAATCGCTCCGCTCCTGAACGGCACTAAATGAGCATTTAAGCCCAGAAAAAAGACTGAAAACAACGTCATGTCGCACACTAAAGGAAAGAGAGGCATGGAAAGACGGAAAAAAAAAAAAAAAATTTCACCTCCAGAACCGGGCAAACTAAAAACCAGCAACCGCTGGAGCAGGCCCAAGATGGCGCTGAGGATTCAGCAGACCGCATAGACCAGTCAGCGGACTGTGAACCAGTGCTGACACACACCTCGCTGAAAAAGTTACTTGACGAAATGTCTGCAAAAATCCTGTCAAAGCTGGACTGGCATCAAATGAAAGGCATCAAACAAGATATACACGAGCTGGGGGCGCGGACCTCGCACGTGGAGGACAAGATGGCGGATTATGAAGAGGCACACAAGCATTGGCCTTAGCATTGGCCTTAGCATTCAAGGTAGACACCCTCTTAACCAGACTTGACACACAGGACATGAAACTTGCGGACATAGAAGACAGGTCCCGCAGGAATAATTTACGCATGAGAGGTATAGAGGAGTCGGTGAGCACACTTGACCTCCCAGCCCATGTCACTGGCCTCATGAAATTCCTTCTTCCGGACTGGCCGCAGGACATGCTGCTCATAGACAGAATACACCGCACAGCGAAACCGAGTTTTTTACCCCAAGATATGCCGAGAGATGTATTACTGCGGATGCACTGCTTCCACGCTAAAGAAGCGGTCCTGGACGCAAACAGAAAGAAAACAAGCTTGCCAGACAATTACAGGAACATAGCAATTTATGCAAACATATCTGCGTTCACACTGAAACGCCGCAGAGATTTTAGAGAAATAACCCAAACTCTGAGGGACCAGCACCTTCCATATCGCTGGGGGTATCCTACAAAGCTCCTGGTAAACAAAAAAGGGAAAACCACTGTAATACAGTCACCAGAAGAAGGACGGAAAATCCTTGCTGCGTGGGGAATTGATATGCCTGCCCAATCGACCAAAGAACAGAGCACCAACAGGCTGTCTCTGGACTGGAGAAAGAACAAAAGAAAATGAACTGTCAGAAACACCTCAGATACCAATAGGGTGTACTACCTTACAGGGACTTAAACCGGGCTGAACAGGGGATGGGTAATGTATATATTGCTACGAATATCGTCTATTATATACGTTGCTTGACTAGCTGGCAATGCATTCAGCACAGCACTAGCTTAGCTTGACGACACTAAACATAAAAAAATAAAATAAAAATAAATAAAATGACTTCTTGTCAGTACGGACGCATCCATAGACGAAGGGCATGGCGAGCAATAGGCCTGGAGAATGCACGCAGCCCAGATAGCATGACGTAGACGACCTACCTCACCCCCCGGTAATGTGACAATAGAACACACCCTAAAAAACCCGACATGCCAAACTAAAGGCGAATGAGTACCGACAGACCTTAGCCAACCAAAAGGCGATACACAAGAATATGAACCTAGATTAGCCGTAGGAGCGGAGATATGCCAGGCAGTGAAGCTTTGCTTCAACACCCAAGGCACATACATGCAGTGCCAAGCCGCACGTAAGGCAGCTCCAATGTTTGTAAATACTTTTGTTATTCTGTTTCTGTTTATGTTTATGTTTAATCCTTTGTTCAATGATTATGCTTATATATATCGCGTCATACACACTGTAAGGAGACGAGGGAGCTACCCCCTAGTGCCAATTCTCTCGCACAGGCAATATAGGCCTCCACGGACCCCACTAGACGCCATCTCTAGGTTGATATTACACACCCCTCCAATCTTCCATATCAAAGGGGAACCAGCACTTGGCTTGATGCTGGAAGCTAAATGATACACTGCTGCTAAACAAAGACTATACAGAGGACCTCCGAAAGGATCTCCAATCATACTTTACCCTGAATGACAATGGAGAGGTAGCCCCAGAGACGGTTTGGCAGGCACATAAAACAGTAGCGAGGGGCTTACTAATCAGGAGAGCGACATACCTCAAAAAACTATCACAAGCTAGATTAAAACAATGGCAACAAGAATTATATGACTTGAACGCACAAAACCAGATACACCCGACAGAGGACAAGAAACACCGCATTCTACACATAACGGGGTTAATACGCCAACAAGCACTAGAGCAAACACAAGCCCACATGACCAAACTTAAAATAAACCATTATATGCAGGGAAACAACGCGAGTAAACCATCTTAAACAAACAGGCTAATCAAAAAATCGCCTACTTAATAGACGAGGGCCAAAAACGCACTTCACCCAGAGAAATTAGCGAAGTATTTGCCAAATACTATCATGGCTTGTATAACCTGCAAGAAGACAAAGACACAATACAACCTGACAACAGAAGCATAACAACCTACCTAGATAAGTTGCAGTTACCTACACTGACCCCGCAACAAAAAACAGACCTAACCAGGAAAATAGAACCACAAGAGGTCATAAATATCATCCACACCCTCCCAACGGGCAAATCGCCAGGCCCGGATGGGTTCACTAACCTATATTACAAGAAGTTCAATCTACTATTAGCACCCTTTCTGGCAACAACCTTTAACAATGCGATAGAGACAAAATCCCTACCAAAAGAGATGCTGATGGCCCACATCGTCACACTACCAAAGCCCAACAAGCCCCCAACTACTCTGCAAAACTTCAGACCCATTTCGTTATTGAACACAGACGCGAAACTGTTCGCAAAAATTTACGCTACGAGACTGGGGACCATTATTCCGCACATAATACACACAGACCAGGTGGGCTTTGCAAAGGGGAGACAGGGGGTGGACAACACACGAAAGGTTATAAACTTGCTATACAAGCTCCAGACGCGGAAAGAAGGGGGAATATTTCTCGCGCTGGATGCTGAGAAAGCCTTCGACAGACTACACTGGGGTTTTCTCAGAGCGGTCCTAGCAAAGTTTGGGATGCCCGAACAATTTGCAGCGGCGTTAGAGGCACTGTACAACAAGCCCGAGTGCTAAACTCGGGGTTCCTCTCAGACCCGTTTAGGCTGTCGAATGGCACGAGGCAAGGCTGCCCCCTGTCACCCCTATTATACATACTGGCTTTAGAACCACTAGCCACTAGATTGCGAGAAAACAAGAACATACATGGGGTAAAGATGGGACAAAGAGAATACAAAGCGAGCCTATTCGCAGACGACGTTATGCTGACAATTACACAACCACAGATCTCACTGCCAAACCTCAAAGGAGAAATCAGGGAATATGGGGACCAATCGTATTATAGATTAAACGTTACTAAAACACAGGCCATGGGGATAGGGATGTCACAAGTCACGGTAAACAATTTAAAAGAAACCTTTCACTTTGACTGGAGAGACGACTACCTCACATTCCTAGGGTTACACATTCCAAAATACCCAGGCAAACTCCTGCAACTGAATTATGGCAAGCTACTGAAAGAGACGGGCGTCACGTTGAAAACATGGGAAACCAAATACTTGTCGTGGGTGGGCAGATTGACAGCCTTAAAAATGATACTGTTACCCAAATTTCTATACCTGATAAGGACGCTACAAATTTTCCTTCCGAACACGTATCTGAACAAACTACAACGCACACTTACGCACTTTGTATGGGCATATATATATATATATTTTTTGTGATATTGATTTCCCGTAATCCCAGCATCCCTTCATAACCAGATGCTAGATATTTTTCATTTTATATTTTTTTATATTTTTTATTTTCTTTATTTCGATGTTCATTGTCTACTATCTAAGTCCTGTTCATACATTTGCCTCTCTTCTACACAACATTGTCTATTAGTAAGTTGGGCATTGCCACACGCTCGTCCTGTAGCGCAGGATCCTGCTTGTTCCATCTATACACATCCCCATGTATTCACTTGTATATTGCATTTAATTCAGCTCACTAGACGCTATATGTGATTTTCTGTCTGGTCACTTTTCCTCCTATCTAGCTCACTACTACTCCTTTAACTCCACACCTAGCTCTTGGCTCCCAGCTCGCTACCACCAGCTGCATTACATCTCTCCACAAATCACTTCACCACTCTTCTAGTTCTTCACACACTCCTATATACATCGCTAAACACTTTAGGACCTCTCTTTATAGATCCGTTCATGTGTACATTGATTTGCTCACGTTTTGGATTTATGTTTTTATGTTTTCATGTTTCACCACTTCTTGCCACATATCCCCTGCCCTTCCCATCCTTTGACACTCCCTGCATCCTGGGTCCTCTGCCTTCTTGCACTTGCCCCTTTTGACCAATACTCTCATCGATTCTCGTCTTGTACGCAACACACACACTCATTGTGTTGTTCAACACTGTATTAACCAATCTGCAGGATTAGTATGTCTATTTGTACATTACATGCCCAATCTAATATTTGGTTTTATTAATGAATATCCTCTTCCTATATATCTTTATTGGCATAATTTTCGCACTTCACACACATCACGTAAGCTTTTGCCCACACTTGACTCCTTGGGCTACCTAGACGCACGCTCACGTCCCTTTTCCGCGCCGTCGCACTAGTGGTGACGTCACTACACACCGACGGGATCGCCAACGCGGGTTTGGCAATCACAGCTCATCGAGCACACATGGCTTTCGGGTGCACAACACATTCAGGGTAAGTAATCACTCCTTAATCTTTTAGGGTATATAAAGACACTGTTGTACTTGATTTTGTATCTTGATAAAGACCTGCGGGTCGAAACGTCGATTTTCTTCACGATTTTCTTCACGGAATAAATTGCTTTAAACAAGTCCTCTGGAGTGCTCTCCTCTCTTTTTGGATAGATATATATATATATATATATATATATATATATCTAATACGTGTGTGTGTCTATATATATGTATTAAGGCAGTTTGGCCTGTATTTGTGGGAGGGGCTTAAATTAATTCACTCCCCTATATAAGGGACACACCTTACCTGAGTCATATCGCTTGAGGTCAGCATCAGAATGATTTCCACTTCCGGGTCATCCAGACGCCATTTTACTTGATTACTCCAGGTTTTCTAAGCTGAGCTGTGTCAGGAATCCAGCCACAGGCTTTTCCGGCCTACCACCTTCTTTCTTCAATCCATTGCCATGGATGGTGTCCAAGTGACTCACAAACCGTAAGTCGACCTACCCGTTACGCCAGGCATCAGTCCCACGGCATCATGCACGGGTCAGGTCCTCACTTTACAGCTGCATTTTGTCTAAGTCTGTTCTAAAACCATTGCATGTTCATGCATATCATTCGTTTAAACCCCCTACTGGTCTTTGGGTGTACTACAGGCTTCTTAGACATTATCGCATTTCATGTACAAACCAACGAACCACTGCATTTGCACCTTCACACTGACCCCTACCGGTCATTCGGTGTACTACAGGCTTCTCAGACATTATTGCATTTCATGTACAAACCAACAAACCACTGCATTTTTCACCTACACACTGACCCCTATCAGTCATTCGGTGTACTACAGGCTTCTTAGACGTTTTTGCTTTTCATGTACAAAACAATAAACCACTGCATTTTCACCTACACACTTACCCCTACTGGTCATTCAGTGTACTACAGGCTTCTCAGACATTATTGCATTTCATGGACAAAACAACAAACCACTGCATTTGCGCCTACACACTGACCCCTACCGGTCATTCGGTGTACTACAGGCTTCTCAGACATTATTGCATTTCATGTACAAACCAACGAACCACGGCATTTTCGCCTACATGCTGACCCCTACCGGTCAATCGTTATACTACAGGCTTCTCAGACTTTATTTCACTTCATAAGCAAACAACCTAACTACAGCATTTTCGCTTTTATACCGGCTCCTATATGTCAAACGGTAGGATTAACCCCTTAAGGACACATGACATGTGTGACATGTCATGATTCCCTTTTATTCCAGAAGTTTAGTCCTTAACCCCTTAAGGACCTGACTTTTTTTGCGATGTTGTACATTTGCGACCAGGCATCTTTTTGACACTTTTGTGGTGTTTGTGTTTAGCTGTAATTTTCCGCTCTCTCATTTACTGTTCCCATACAAATTATATATTGTTTTTTTCAGGACAAAAGGGGCTTTCTTTACATACCATTATTTATATAATCTCATGTAATTTAATTTAAAAAAAAATGAAAAATTGAAAAAAATACACGTTTTTTTTTTAATTTTATGTGAAAAATCTTTTACTCATCTACAAAAGCGAATGAAAAAAACTGCTAAATAGATTCAAAATGTTGTCCTGAGTTCAAAAATACCCAGTGTTTACATGCTTTTTGCTATTTTTTTGCATGTTATAGGGCTATAAGTACAAGTAGGATATTGCGGTTTCAAAACATACATTTTTAAAATGTATCAATAGTGACATTGTAACACTATTATCTGTCATAAATCGCTGAATAACACCCCACATGTACATATTTTTTTAAAAGTAGACAACCCAGGGTATTCAATATGGGGTATGTCCAGACTTTTTTAGTAGCCACTTAGTCGCAACATCTGTGAGTTGAAGATGGCACATGGAAGAACATTAAATTGTCACATATAGGCTTCAATTTAATGTTTTTGATACGATTTTATAAATTATTTTATATTTTTGGATACATTATTTAATCATTTTAAAAAATATTTATGTTGAATTTTTTATAGGTATAAATTATATTGTTTAGTCTTTGAATGTTTTAAAAAATAATTATAAAACTTAATCCAATGATATTAATTCATTTGAAAATCTTATCCAAACATGAAATCCAGGCCAAAATTCATAATTCCCCATTGCCGCTGCATACAGGAAATTCACTATTAGTAAATACATAAATACATAGAATTCTCACCATCACATGCACATTACATACACACAGCTCACATTACTAAATATGCTGAATTATTAGAACCATGTACATTGTGCACACAGTGTATTCACATTTCTGTATGTTTCAATGTACCACTTATACATAAATTCACAATACCTCACATACACCCAATTGACGGTAACACACACACAGCATCTACACTCACTTGAAACCATTATGAAGGTGAACTGTAACAAGGAGAGCCAGCAAGCTTTGCTGTCCTTATTTACACACAACAATGCTAATCCGTGCAAGGTAAACAGCTACCTAACGTCCAGTTTAAGAATATCATAAACACAAATTAATTATTCTTACCTGAAAATTACACTGGTACCAAGTTATATCTGGATTTTGTTATCAAAGCAAGTCTCTGGGATAATTGTTTTTCAATTGCTTGTGATAAAATCGGCTCAGAATACCACAATATTATACACATTCAATTCATAGTACCAAACACACCTCGCATGCACACCGTGCAGAGTGTCATGACCCGGATCCTGCTTGCTGTGGTACATAACTAGATCACTGCTATGAACACTAAAGAGTTTATTTACTAACATGAGAATTCAAAGTGAATTTCTGAATTCCAAGGACATACTTGAATTTTTTTTATTTTTACATTCTTTATTTTTCCAGTGCAGAGAGTAATACACGGTTTAGTAATGACATCTAACATGAGATAAAATTACAGGAGTTATGCATGAATAATAGTAATAAGCTGCACATTTTTTTTTTGTAACAAGAGTAGTAATAGAAGAAACAAGCTAAACATACATGTCTAGTCCTAGCTGTTATTATAAGCTTGCAGTCTAATAGGATTGCCAGACATGGGGAGAACGAATAATGAAAAGTTGATCAATTATAGTATGCACGGGTGTGCTCACTGGCTCGGATGGGATGTAGTGTCATCTCAGCGAGCATATGGCGTGGGGCACAATATAGGCGATCAATGGTGTGCCAACAAGCTTTAGGGGAGAACCACTGCTAACAGGGATGATCAATTGCGTACTCTTGCGCTCCCTCTGTAGCAATACCTTTGGGACTCGTAGCGGTGAGTAGTTAAAATTGAGAAGAACTGAACTTCTGATATATATTTCCATTTAGAGGTAGATTGTCTGCCTTTGGGCATGTGACTTAGCCTACACCCTGTACTTGATGGATGCTCCCCCAGTAATCAAGATTCTAGTCCCACGGATCTGCACCCAGCCAGCCCCAAACTCCCAAACAACCCAGAGCACTGTGCTCGCAAGCCCCGGAGTCCAAGACCAGTACTTGATTTCGAGGCCCTCCGTAATGATGTTTCTGCTCAGGCTTGGCTATGGCCTTCTGAGGTAGTGAGCAATGCCTTGGGGACATTCCCAACATGGGCTGCAGCCTGGGAGGGTGGTGGCTTGTAGCAGGACCGAGTCTTCGGCGCCACTGTTAGGCGAACTAGGCATTCGCCTAAGGCGCCGGCCTGCTGGTAGCACACATCGGGATATTTCCTGGTGGGCTCCCTCTTTCTTGGGCCACAGCGCTGCGTGAGCGGCTCTTGAGCCGCCCTTCCTCAGTGTCAGGTCGCTCCTCCAGGCGCCTGAACGTGGGGGTGCCCAGAGGAGCCCTGTCCGTGGGGGTGCCCAGAGGTGCCCAGAGGTGCCCAGAGGAGCCCTGTTTAGGAGGTGGCCATCTGGCCACCTCAGGGCGCCCCCTTAGTTGTCCTTCAGTATGGCAGAGCAGGCACCTGCTTACCTTGATGACAGGTGCCTGGTCTGCCATCAAAGGCCGGTGACCAGGAGAATGCAGGCGGTGAGGGAGGCTTTTCTTGCAGCCTCTCACTCCTCCCTCATGCGCCCTCTGTGATGCCGGGAGCCGGAATATGATGTCATTCCGGCCCCAGCATACTAAACAGTGGGCAGGAGGAGTGAGGAGCTGCCCCAAACACTGGACCCCAGGGAGGGGACTGTTTGAGTGTTTGACTGTCAGTGAGTGAGTGTCTGTGAGCAGTGGTGTATCCTGGTTTTGTGCTGCCCTAGGCATGACAAAACTCAGGCGCCCCCCTGTGCGCCACCCCACCCTTATCCGCCTTCTAAATACACACACACACATTCACTGACAGACAGGCATACACTAGCTAACAGACCTACACACTCACTAACAGACACATACAGTCACTAGCAGACACACACATTGACTAACAGACACACATACACTCTCACTAACAGACACACACATAGTAACACACTCCCTAACAGACACACTCCCTGACACACACTCACAAACACTAACAGACACACACACACACACACACACTAACAGACAAACACACTCACTAACAGACACACACACTCACATTAACATACTCACTTTTTTTTTTATTCTCCCTTTCTCTGGGGTCCAGTGGCTTCTGGGCTGCTGATCGGGCGGCGCTGGCGAGGGAGCACTTTCCCCTGAGCTCTCTGCTCAGCTTCCTTGTGCGCCGCAGAGTGATGCCGGGAGCCGGAATATGACGTCATATTCCGACTCCCGGCATCACTCTGCGGTGCGCAAGGGAGCTGAGCAAAAAAGCTCAAGGGAAAGTGCTCCCTCGCCAGTGCTGCCTGCCCAGCAGCCCGCCTGGATTTTTAGTTAGCCGCAAGGCTAACAAGAAATTTGCCCTGGGCATTTGGGGCGTTTTTTTTTTGCCGCCCCCTGGAAAATGCTGCCCAGGGCAAATGCCTTGTTTGCGTCGCAGCTAATATGTCGCTGTCTGTGAGTGTGTGTGTCTGTCTGTGAGTGTCTGCCTCTGTGTCTGTCAGTGGGTGCATGTCTGTCAGTGGGTGCATGTCTGTCAGTGGGTGCATGTCTGTCAGTGAGTGTCTGTCAGTGAGTGAGTGTCTGTCAGTGAGTGAGTGTCTGTCAGTGAGTGTGTGTCTGTGTGTGTGTCTGTCAGTGAGTGTATGTATGTCAGTGATTGTCTGTCAGTGAGTGAGTGTATGTGTCAGCATGTGTGTCTGTCAGTGATTGTCTGTCAGTGAGTAAGTGACATGACTGGGCGGCAAAATGGATCTTTGCCTAGGGCGGCAGATATCCTTGCACCGGCCCTGTTCGGCGCGATGCCCTCCCCTGGGTGTCCTCTTCCGCCTTCTCACCCTGGGTGCAGTGTCTGGGCGTTGCCCAGGGGTGGTAGATTGCTGTGTATTTTGATGCAGCGAGAGCGCTGGCGGGGCTTCGGTCTGTGCATGTAGGCGCTGAGTAAGTGCTGACCAGAACTCTGCAAATAGATTATCCAGCTTCTCCATGAGAGTAGGATGTGTGTCTCGAGGTGTTGGCTTGCTCCTGGCATCTGCCATCTTGCCACTAGTAGGCTGGTTGTCACTGTAGATAAAGTTGCTGATGCTTCACCAGTGCAGCACAGGGAAGAGGAGTCGGGATATCCCCCACCGGCGGGGCGAGGGGGAGGGTGAAAGAAGGACCTTTGAAGGGGTGTGCAGCAAGGAACATAGGGATCGACCGCCTCCCTCGTGGTTGCTGTGAGTAGGCCTCAGGTAGGCCGCGGGTCCATCTCCTGCGGGAGCCTGTGGTCTTGGTGTGAGAGAGAACAGATTGAATTGCAGCGACTTCGTCCCGTCTCAGGGGTATGTCTGCTGGCTGATTTCTGCAGTGCAGTCGATATTTTTGGCTATATTAAAGCTTTTCTGTGCAGACTCAGAGCTTACAAGATGTGCGCCCGACCAGCGCGGCTGTCTTAAATTAATTAAGTTTTAAAAATCCAAATTGTACAAACTAATTCTTGCTTCCAGTTTAGCTAATATGAGAAAATGTATTCAGTTCTAGGTGGTCTGCTCGTGCAAGACCTCCTACCCTGAATAAAATCACCAGAAAGACACTCCAGTGGTGTCTAGGGTTTATCCCCAGTGTACAAATAAATAAAGAAAAAATAATAATATACACACGCAAAAAACAAAAATTGATCTTGAGTGTGGATATGCACTGGAAAATAGTAAACAATGTTAAAATAATCACTTAACCAAAGGTAGAGTTGCTGAGAAAGTCTATTAAATCTAAAGCTACTTAGCTTTTCTCTGACTAGGAAATCCTGACTCAATGGTGCCCCCTAAATAACAGGCTTTATTAATGATGGCCACAAGTTGGGGGGACCCTAAAAAGAGTATTTTGTTAGTGGATAGTCCAGAATTCTGTACTATTAGGAAAATCTTAGGGAGATTGGGTTTTCAGTATTTACTATTACAAATATTCACTCCAATATGTGGAGTCAGTAACACACCAATATATGGAGTCAGTAGAAAGTCACCTTAATGCCACTTAATTCAGATGTGAGCTCATAAGTGCATACCTTTCTTTATAAGGTATGATTGCTAGCATCAATGTGTGAATTCAGGCAAAACAAGGTTCAATTATAGTAGAAATCTCCTGTAGTACTGAATAATAAAGCATAGATAACAGAAAAGTCTCTCTCCCTGGTAAACTAACTAAATAGTCAGAGATTGGAAATAGAGTGTGAAAGAGAAAGTAATAACTTATTAATCCATTACATCATGCTTAATATGTGCCTGTAAAAGTGCCCTGTGAAAATCAAAAGTTGCCCGACGCGCATTTCGGTGCACAGCGTGTGCACCTTTGTCAGGGGTCAAGGCTAATATGGCCTTAAATTTGAAATTCATGTTGAATTCTCACTTTAGTAAATAAGTCTGTAAAACACAGTCTAGTTTGCTTGCTAGATAATAGAGCTCCGCACTTCTTGACGGGGTTATTCACTAAACTATGAACTGTGGAGAATAGAATCATGCGATTTAGGCCAACAGATCTGAAGTGGAAGAGTTCACCAACTCAAGTTTTTCATTTTCTAAATCTGTTATTTTGATTCAAATTTGGCAATTCTCTTCTCAATTCTCTGCAATGCTCAATATAGTATTGAGTATAGTATTTGTATTTCAGTAGTTGCTGATATGTGTTTTTGTTATAGTCTAGATATAAGTCAAACTTAAAACACTTACCTTGATCTGATTGTTGCTTAACAGCTGACTTCTATTAAGGTGACTGAATGCTGTGACTCCCCAACCAATGCCCCCTACATGCATGTCTTTGGGCCTAGGGTGGGGTGTGCCTGGGGCAGCACGACATAAATAATTCACTTCACTGGTGCCTTCTTCTGATGGCATAAATTCCCCAATGTAACGGGTGAAATCAGGGAATTTTGGTCTGTAATCGCCTATATTGTCTGGACCTGTAATATACAGAAGCAGTATATTTTACATGTATTAGCAGTAGTGGAAAACAAAGCAGATAAGCGCTGCCATGAATAAATACATGTTATAGCTCAAAGTTCTGCCATAAAATGCTAATTAATCATTTTACCCACATTAGAATGTATTGATAAGTCATAGATGTACACAAAGAGATGCAAAGCTGATGACGTTTTAAAAATGACAGGGAGTAAAGATAGATTGTTACCAATAATCATAGTAGCATTTTAACCAACCAACTCAGTGGCCATAGATAGAATACTTATACATGGGGGGTGGGGCCGGATCATGCTGACTAGTCACATGGAAGAACAGATCCCTCAATTCAGCAAACACAATACGTGTAATTAACAGATAATTATTAGTTTTAGTTAGAGATATCTCAGTTTTCATGAGTGTTACATTAACAGTTTATTATATAAATAATGACAGTGTATTATAAGTTTATATAATGAACTCTTCAAATAAACAAAAGAATGTGTAAATCTATATAACAATGTATTACTTCAATTATATCCCTCAAATAATCATTTATTAAAAATGCCATCATGGCTACCCTACTCTGTCGTTCTTTGGTGTTCTTTGCCTTCATGCTCCAAAAAAGTAATATAACCCTTCTTTAAAAGCTAAGGCGACATGCACTACAAGGTACTGGTTCTGGAGCTTGGCCCAAAACTCTGCATTTTGGCCCAAGCATGGCGGCTGAGGCCTACTCAGGCAGCGAGTGGGGTGGACGGCCACTGCCCTGCTATCCTGCCTGTTTGTAACTAGCCAGACCCTCTTGCCCTACGTGGCACCAGCCCTGCCCCCCCCTTTGGACCGGCAGGGGTTATCCCGGTCCACCCTGGGGCCCTACCACCAGCTACTATCAGCTGAGTCAGAGGCCATACAGAAGCCTGGCAGCGGAGCCTGTCACGCAATCCATGGAGAAGGTGGTCTCCCTTGGGGCTCTTGATGCCTTATGCGGGCAACGCATACTGAGCTGCACTCATTTCTAGGGGCCCGATACGGGGGTGCTATCAATCGACACGAGTCCAATGCCCAGTCCGGAGAGCACATGGGACCTCTAATGCTGCACTGCAACTCTATTGGTGGCAGACCAACCTAAATATCAACCAACTCCTCTCTACTTACCACACCTGGCTAGCATGTGCTGCGGTCGGGACCTGTGTTGAGTGAGCTGTTTGTATCCAAGTAGGGTACGTGGAGCGGGTCAGTGGGGACTGGGATAACCCCCGCCAGTCCATGGGTGGGGGGATAGCATTAGGTGGGGACCACCCGAGCGTCCTTTGAACCGAGAGAGCATCCGTCTCCCCACGGCTCCAAAACGAGTAGGCTGCAAGCCTTAGGTCAGGCAAATCAGCTGAGGAGGTGCACTTGACGGGCACCCCCGAATGCAGCATCGACCAGCAATCAAGAAGGTTGCTGGCAGCGGGTAATGTGAGTAGGAGTCCCGTGTTTAGTCCCCCCAATTTGAGGCCAGATGTGGGAGCTCTTGCTGAACACGTCTGATCCGCGTGGTAGTCAAGCTCCGCCCCAACATATGCTATTTGATTAATACTGTCAACCATACTCTTGCAATTCTGTCTCAACTATCCTGTGTACTTAATGCACATCAAAAATAAAGAATTTTATATATATATATATACAAGTCTGAGCTTTCACAAGTTCATCATTGGTTACAGATGTACCAATGGCAGTAGAGGGTTATATGCAATGGTTTTGTAAGGTGGCTGGCATAACAGGGAGGCCCACTTGGAGTACTGTAATGCTGTGAGGTCCAGTTGAAGCCTTTGTAATAACAGCCCTAAATGGGCCATACTGAACTGCTGAGCAGACCCCCTAACCTGACCACAATAACAACTGCTGTTGCACTTGTGAGCAAAAACACTGGAAGGATGTGATGTCATTTCATTTCCTTCTGGAGCTATAGGGGTGCTTCACATGAGAGGAAATGGAGCTGTCAAAGTGTTAAAGTCTGCTAATGTAGACACCTGAAAATCCTCCCTTGCATCTGAAAGTTCCTGGAAGTGTATGTTTGGGAGTGTGTATTTGTCAAGAAAGTGTATGTGTTTGTGCAGTATCTTTGTATGCACGTGAGTCTTTTATGTGTATTTCTGTGTATGAGTGTGTCTGGCAGTCTATATACATGCAACAGTGTGTTTATGTGAGAATGTGTCTTCGTGCATGTCTGAAAATGCATACCCCCTAACTTTGGCATCTCATTAATTGGTGGGGGAGGGGCGGTTGGATGGAGTGGACCTGTATCGATCCATCACAAAGAACTGGCATGTCTGCCAGGCTGCCTGCCAATCACACAGCCCACCCCAATGAGCATAGACTTTACATGGACAACTGTTTCATTACCTCTGCAAGGTCCTAGTGCTCTTTGTTTAGCGTGAGCAAGTTTAATGATGCATTCAAACTATGCTTCTTTGGGTTAGCTTTCTAGAAACAACCCCAGAAGGAAAGGGCCTTGAAATTTAGGATCTCTCCTGCCGAAAACATGATGATTGGTATGCCTGAGAATGTGTATCGGTATATGTCTGGGAGTGTATATCCTGTGTGCGTCTGCAAATGTATCTGTGTGCAAGTGTCTATCAGTGTCTGTTTGCCTGTCTATCAATTTACTCTCATATGTTTAGCATTATTACCATGCCAGGACTGTCACAACAACAACTACATGTTATTTAATAAGTAAGAATTTGTCAACTGTAGGGTAATAGCTTCTTGATCCATGGATAAATCTGACTGCCATTCTGAAGTCAAAAAGGATTTTTTTCCTAGTTTGTTGCAAAATTGGAAGTGCTTTAAACTGTTTTTTTTTTTTTTCTTTCTTTTCGATCGACCGCAAAAAAACAGGAAGGCTGAACTTGATGGATACATGTCTCTTTTCAGCCTATGTAACTATGTAACTATGAGACTATTGTCAATAATTCAAAGTAAATTTTAAGGACAAAGTACTCAAACTAGAAGATTTCTGCAAGACAACAATGCATTTAATTAATCTATTTTGGCGCTACATTTTAAATTCACTTTGAATTTCTGACAATTCACACGTTACTAAAAAAAAAGCCTGTGTATTACAGAACCCTGGCCCTCAATGGGTTAAGTATTTTTAACCTTGGCTCTTTTTTTCATGTAATGTGCAGGAGTCAGATTTAGCAAGACATTTCTTGGAAAGATTATCAGTACACACGCTAGTCTTAAACCACACACAGCCAGGTAACACTGCAATTTCCCAAGGACGCACAAACACCAAAGAACGACAGAGTAGGGTAGCCATGATTGCATTTTTAATAAATGATTATTTGAGGGATATAATTGAAGTAACACATTGTTATGTAGATTTACACATTCTTTCGTTTGTTTGAAGAGTTTGTTATATAAACTTATAATACACTGTCATTATTTATATAATAAACTGTTAATGTAACACTCATGAAACCTGAGGTATCTCTAACTAAAACTAATAATTATCTGTTAATTACACGTATTGTGTTTGCTGAATTTCCAGCCATTCACATTGCAGCTTTTAAACACTGTACTTATATTATTTGCCTTTTGCCAAACATGCTATCTCTATTCTTTATTTTCATTTTAGCTTTATTTATTTTTGTGCTTTTATAAAAGACATTTGATACACAATGCTGTTGCTTGGAGATGTATATTTCAAAGATTTGTTGCAAATGAGATAACTTTGTATACTATTGATGTGTCAATAATTACATTGCCCAGCTACTAGTTTATACACCATAGCCTCTGTTGTATCCATGACAGTGAAAGGCCATTTATAGTTTAATTTAAATGGACAAACAATCCTGCTTGCTCAGTACTTAATGGGATACATTTAATTGTTGGCATACTTTTAGCTATCAGACATGTATTTTCTATTTTTCCGGGGTATTTAACTCTGCTACAGCCAGAAACATGGCAAAGTGACAGGTTTATGAATGCCCAGTAAAACCTCATGGTAATCAGCTTTTTTGCCATAAAGGTTTCCATTACATACTAAATAACATGTCACCAATGAAATGAGAATTACAAAGAATTAACAAATCTAATTGTACGTCAGCAACCTCAGCTATTAGTGTCCAAACACCTCCATGCACAACAAGACAAACTAGAATTAACTTAACCCTTTCAGTGCTGCAGCCAAGAGCAGCAGGGCAAAGTTCAGGTGCCGTCATAGACATAGAGTGGCATTAGGGGCTAAAGCCCCAGATATGGGGTTCTTCAGCTCCAGATTTCTAAGTAGAAGGATACTATTAATTTTGTCATTTTAGCACACACAAGAGCAGGGACCTGTGTTGAGCGAGCTGTTTGTATCCAAGTAGGGTACGTGGAGCGGGTCAGTGGGGACCGGAATAACCCCTGCCAGTCCATGGGTGGGGGGCGAGCATTAGGTGGGGACCACCTGAGCGTCCTTTGAACCGAGAGAGCGTCCGTCTCCCCACGGCTCCAAAACGAGTAGGCTGCAAGCCTTAGGTCAGGCAAATCAGCTGAGGAGGTGCACTTGATGGGCACCCCCGGATGCAGTGTCGACCAGCAATCAAGAGGGTTGCTGGCAGCGGGTAATGTGAGTAGGAGTCCCGTGTTTAGTCCCCCCAATTTGAGGCCAGATGTGGGAGTTCTTGCTGAACACGTCTGATCCGCATGGTAGTCAAGCTCCGCCCCAACATATGCTATTTGATTAATCCTGTCAACCATACTCTTGCAATTCTGTCTCAACTATCCTGTGTACTTAATGCACATCAAAAATAAAGAATTTAAAATATATATATATATATATATACAAGTCTGAGCTTTCACAAGTTCAATTCTCATTGGTTAAAGATGTACCAATGGCAGTAGAGGGTTATATGCAATGGTTTTGTAAGGTGGCTGGCATAACAGGGAGGCCCACTTGGAGTACTGTAATGCTGTGAGGTCCATTTGAAGCCTTTGTAATAACAGCCCTAAATGGGCCATACTGAACTGCTGAGCAGACCCCCCTAACCTGACCACAATAACTTGTGAGCAAAAACACTGGAAGGATGTGATGTCATATAATTTCCTTCTGGAGCTATAGGGGTGCTTCACATGAGAGGAAATGGAGCTGTCAAAGTGTTAAAGTCTACTAATGTAGACACCTGAAAATCCTCCCTTGCATCTGAAAGTTCACACATTTTTGTGTCTGGAAGTGTATGTTTGGGAGTGTGTATTTGTCAAGAAAGTGTATGTGTTTGTGCAGTATCTTTGTATGCACGTGAGTCTTTTATGTGTATTTCTGTGTATGAGTGTGTCTGGCAGTCTATATACATGCAAAAGTGTGTGTATGTGAGAATGTGTCTTCGTGCATGTCTGAAAATGCATACCCCCTAACTTTTTTTTTTTTGAATTTTTTATTTTTGCAGTGCATATTATGGACACAAACTGTCTTGAGGTACCCCAAAGGCAATCCTCTAGCTGCTTAGCATAAGTAACAAGTAGGGTAATCGCTAGACAATGCACAATTTTATATTATATAGTAGCAGTAACGTTGGTGAAACATAAGAGTATTAAAAGTAATTAACAAGCATGGCATGACATATCCCCTTACTGATAAGAGATAGGTACTATGTGTAGATAGTCATGGTAAGGTAAGGGATACAGTAGAGTTTACCACCCCAGATAGCCCCAGCCCCCCAGCAGAATAGATTATAGGAATAGCAGCAGAATAGATTGCATTACCCTCTGGACCTGGCAAAGTAAAAGAAGTGTGAGGTGCAGCACTAGTAAGTTACACGTGTATGGCAATTAAGAAGTCCAGTACGGCCCAGGTACCCCATACTGGGTAGGCGCTGGGATCAGAGGCCCATCTTGGTGGTCAGCCTATCCCCCTTATAGGGAATTTAGTGTCCCAGGGTGCTTGGCTTCTCAGGCTGTCAGCCAGGGGAGACTCCTGCATTTTTTTGTGCTGCACTTGCATTCTACTCCTCTCCCTGACCCTGTGCGTTTCCTTCTGCATGTTGCTGGGGTTAAGAAGCTTTGCGGTTTGCCAGCCGGCTAATTTTACCGCCTTATGCCGCTTAGGCCGTCGTCGCTGTCTCCGGTATGTCGGGCTCGTGGTGTGTGCAGTAGGTTGCTTCGGTGAGTAGCGGGATGGTTGTGGAGGTGCCTCGGTGGTCTCAGTGGGTGTCAGCCTGCTTTCCAGCTTTCTCCAAAAGGCGTCGAAGATTGCCTCTAGGCGCCGGTGTGTATCAGGAATCTCCCCTCCAGGAGTATAGGGACGCGTGTCGTCCGCCATCTTAGCTGATGCTCCACCTTGCTCGCGGGTGTTTGCGGCTCTGCTGCGGCTCTCCGGTAGGGTTTGGGAGCCATCAGGGTAGGGGCATTAGGGGCTAAAGCCCCAGATATGGGATTCTTCAGCTCCAGATTTCTAAGTAGAAGGATACTATTAATTTTGTCATTTTAGCACACACAAGAGCAGGGGTAGGCAGCCGTTTAGCAGCACTGTGCCAAAATAAGATTGTGATGTCCCGTAGCGTGCCGGTCCTATTTTTTAAAATTGAGATGTGTATGTTTCCGTATTCTGCTTGTGTTATTTATACTGCAGTTGCTTTGTATCATTGTATTTGTGCGTATATGAGCTGTTATATTGTATGGAGGCTGCTTGTGGAATTGTGTGTGTGTGTATGAAAATGTCACATTGTGTGTTTGGTGGTGTGTGTATGTGTGAGGTTGTTTGGGGTAATGTATGTGAGAGCCTGCATGTGGCGTTGTGTGCATGTATGTGGATTGTTAGTGGTGTTGCATTTGTGCGGATTGTGTGTATGTTTGTGTGTGGGCTGTTTGTATTATTTGTATGAGGGGAGGGTTATTCTGCGTTTCTGTGTATATCTAGTAGTATGGGTGGCTTCCCCGGGGTCCAGCGTGCACCATGCTGGCCAGGTACAGGTCAAGGACAGGAGCTGCAACAGCAGCTGCGGGCTGCTCTACTCCAGTGTGGATTCCCTTTCACAAGTGCTGTGAGGAAGTGATCTGAGATCATAAATTGCATGAATTGAGGATTATCCTTCACCACCTTTTCTTAGCAGATTTCTGAAGTTTCACTGGGACTCCTGATAAGCCAGAGCCTGCTTGGCTCTAGCAGCCTTGAGTGCTGTGCAAAGACACCTCGAGTGCCATGCATGGCACAAGTGCCATAGGTTGCCTACCCCTGCACTAGAGTAATAACTAGCAGAACTTGGAGGATAGAGGGAGAGATACAGAGAGGTGTTTTTTTTGCTGATTGGAAGACAGGCACAAACAGTTTATAGGAGGTGGGCAGAGAGAGAGGCAAAGGGGCTTTTAGGGAGACGGAGAGAGGCAGGGGAATAAAATGACAGGCTAAGGAGTGAGGGATATACAAATTCAAAGGGATTATAGCATTTTGGTATGGGCTAAAGGCTACAGATTTATTATATTATCTGTTTATTATATTATTTACTTTATCATAATAATAGTATTATCATACATAATTTAGAAGCATTAAATAGCAGTAATATACTAGATCCACCATGTTTTCAGTGACATGTATCACATACACATGTTGATGAGCAGCACATGAAAACAGCTGCCCTGCAGTATGTAGAATTCAGAAGTAGGTGTATAAGGTTATGTCACTGCCATCTGTATAATGTATGCCCCAATAAAATTTTAATTGACAAAAAAAAATGTTGGTCTTGGAGAGAGAATTTCCTAGTGACCACAAATCACGCAGACTTGATCTAATCCAATTAGCATTTTATCATTACTACATCGGTTTATGAGATATTATTTGGCAGCAGAAAGATTTGTTTTAATTCTGGATAGTTCTTACTCAGGTTTCATGTTACTACTCAATGTCAAGGTCTCCTCCCTAAATAATGACCTTGTCCACTTTCTAATGTAACCCAGGCATGAAATAAGAGTAGCTTTGTATGCAGAGTTATCGTTTTTAATTCATCATCTGTGCTATCTGTTATCAATTAATTTAATTCTGCCACAGCTATTAAAAAAAAAAAAAAAAAAAAAAAGATTAATATGTGTGTGCAATTCTGGGGCCATTAAATATGACATCATACTTTTAGTCTTTCAGAGTCAATTAACCTCAGATCTGATGCAAAGGGTGACGGCTCCCAGGCTAGCAGTCACAGATGTTTGGAGGGATCCAGAAGCACAGACCTATGCACTGTGAGTGAATAAAATTAGTCTAGAAATTCTTGGACAAGAATTCCTTTCAACTGGAATAATTCCAGGATCTTAACTTTAATAGGAGACAGGGAAAACCTCACATTACAGGGCAATAAAAAAACATATCAAATTAAAATTATGGCTGCTGGTTCCTTCTAATTGGGGCTTATTTGGCCACTGTGAGTTTCTATGTCCTGTTAATTACACATATTTATATGGCATGGGCAAGACTTAACAACAATAATTTAAGATATTACTTGTGTATTTACCCAACTCCATACTCACTAAATAGTTTTATAGACAACCATCCCTCAGCATGCCCATGGATTTATGCTATTTTGCTTTAAAATATGAACATTACAAAAAAAATGAGTGTGTGAATATAGTTATCTAATTACATGGCAGAGATACTTGAATATCGACAATTTGGTTTGGAGCCTAATGCGAAAACAGAATCCCTAATTTTAAAAAATGAATCCATTCTATATTATATGACTGGTTGGGCATTGTCTACTGACTATAAAATATACAGCAAACTATGTATTTCCCAAATTTCTCACACTATTCATGTCCTCCCCATAGCACTCCTCTACGTTCCCCAGGATTTAAACTCCACCAATAGCATTCACACATTGCTCACACATTTACATCCATCCACACTATAGACATAGTACACTACACACACAGAAATACATGTAATATCATGTAAGGGTTTTTTTCTTTCTTAAACAAGCAATGCCCTCCCCTTCCCTGCCAGTTCCTACATTGGCTTACCAAAAGATATAGGGCTTAATTTAAAACTTTGGTACTTGACTACAAATCTCTCCATACTCCTGCTGCTACCTGTCCTCACTGATACACAAGAATGTCCCGTCGAGGCCCCTACGCTCTGCCAAAGACCTACGTCTATCCTCTGTCCGTACTCCCACCTCTGATGCTTGCCTCCAAGATTTCTCCAGGGCTGCACCTCTTCGGTTTAACGCCCTTCCCTTCTCCGTAAGACTTTCACCCAGTCTCCACTCATTAAAAAAATCATTGAAAACTCACTTCTTCAAGAAAGCATATCAGTTAAACTGTAAGCAGGTTTTTTTCCCCACCCTCCATGACTCCTCTCCTGCAACTGTCAAAAATTACCTACTAAGCCCTCAGTGAATACTTTTACAACAACCTACTTCGTACCCCTACTTTTACCCTTTGTGTCACTATACCCCACTCCCTCTAGAATGTAAGCTGATTGAGCAGGGCCCTCCACCTCTCTGTTTATGTACGTCCAATTGTCTGGTTAAAATCACATGTCTGTTAGTCCACCCAATGTACAGCGCTACGGAATGTGATGGCGCTATATAAATAATAAAATAATAATAATAATATTGTATTTTAAAAATCAGTTAAACTTATGAAATTATTAGATGGTACACATTAAATGGCATTCCTTCCATTTCCATATTTATTTCTGGAAATTCTGTGTCTAAAAGACAAACACAGTACTTCTACATCATGAAATCCTCATGTGTGCTGTGTGATGTTTGCTGATATTGCAAATTCAATATAGATATTTTGCATATAGAAGACAAACAAAAACGCACATCTGATACAATGCTGCATGATTAAAAAGACATGACCACAATTTCAGAAACAAGTATACAAGATGCGATGGAGAGATAAGAAATCTAAACACACTTATAACATTAAAGCAATCTCTAGATCAGGCATAGGCAACCTTCAGCACTCAAGATGTTTTGGACTACACCTCCTATGATGCTTTGCCAGCATTACAGGTGTAAGAGCATTATGGGGGATGTAGTCCACAACATCTGGAGTGCCGAAGGTTGCCTATCCCTGATCTAGATTATCACACACCCTACATTATGAAAAAAGGCTGCCTGTATGATGGAAAGTAATACCATTGAGGGATTTTGGTATTATCATAATAAGTGCAAGGGCTAGGGATAGAGTTAGGGTTCAAACACTAGTGATACCTTGTCCCTAATACCATCAATTTCAAACTTGGCATCATCACATGCAGCATGCTGATGAGGCTTAAAGCAGCTAATGTTCTCATAGAGAGTGCCATGCTTTTTTATAAGAAGCATCAGACTAGCAGAGCATGAGCTGTTGGTCCACAATGCTTCTTTAACACGGTTATTCACTAAGGAGAGAATTGTTGAAAATTCAAAGTGAATTTCAAATTTCAAAGGCCAATGTAGTCAAACTCCTATGAATGCTGATTTGGAGATTTTTTCCAGTTCAGCCATTTTGGTCTTGAATATGAAATTCACTTTAAGCTCGCTTGTAATTCTTGACAATTCTCACTTCAGTGAATAAACCTGTATGAGAAACGTTGGATTTATCAATCCTCCTGATTTCTTTGTGTACTGCAACAGGACAGATATAATTCTAAAGGTTGTTTTTTTTGTGTCTAACAATAGTTAAGGGGGTCCTGAATCTAAAGGAAAAATAAATAAATATACATATATATATTTTTTTAACATTAGAGTGTTCTTTAAACTTAGGACAGTACCATGGTATAGATGTACTGATGTGCCAGTGACTGTTGCATTTCCAGGACATGTGCCTTGTATCACCATTTAATATCTCAAAGCCTTCTCTCATCATATTATTAGAAGGATTTAATAAAATAATGGTGAAAGCTTAAAAAAGGCATTACCATAACCCAAGCCTACCCTTAGCCCTTGAGGCTGGGAGCTGAAGGATGACGTCATATTCCGGCTCCCAGCCTCACTCTGCGGCGCGTGAGGGAGCTGAGCAGACAGCTCAGAGGAAGTGCTCCCTCGCCAGCCGCCCACCCGCCAGCGCACAGCAGCCTGCACGCCCGGCTGGCATGACGGTTAGCCGCCAGGCTAATAAGGTATTTGCCCTGGGCATTTGAGGGGCGGTGTTTTTTGCCGCCCCCTGGAAAATGCCGCCCAAGGCAAATGCCTTGTTTGCCTCGCGGCTAAAACGTCCCTGTATATATGGACTACATTTTTTTTCCACAGAGAGCAGGATTTTTGGCAAATTTTGGCAATGGGTGCACTTTAAGCAAAGTTCAATTGCAGATGTTAAGCTGATTTACCCAGAATCCATTCTTCAAAAGAATCCCACAGAAGGCAAACTCCAGACTTCATGGAGAGAGAAGAACAAAATGGCTGCACACAGGTATTGCGATCAGGAAGAAAAGATAAATATGAATATAGGTGGGAGATAATCAGTAAGATACAAAGGGCATAGTGAAAGGAAAACTGAAAGAAAGAAAAAAATACCAAAGCCGCTTTAACCTAAATACCTAAATGATTTCCTGTTCTCCCACATTCAATCTGTCAAGTATGTGCAACATTTTTTTTTTTTTTTAGAGTAACACTTCTAGTGGCAGTCACTGAGACAGACACTAGAGGTGCTTTCTTGGCCAGTGTGACGTTCAGCGTCTCCATGCTCTGTATGAATGTTCCTCATAGAGATACATTGATTCAATTAAAGGGAAACTCCAGGAAAACGATCAGTTTTCCTGGCACTGGAGGGTCCCTCTCCCTCCCACCCACTAATCCCAGTTACTGAAGGGGTGAAAACCCCTTCAGTCACTTACCTGAGGCAGCGGCGATGTCCCTCGCCACTGTCTCCTCCTCCGCAACGCTCCTCCTCTGTATTGCGTCGACCGGTGGGCGAGACTGATCCCGCCCACCGGCCGAGGAGACCTAATGCGCGGCAATGCCGCGCATGCGCATTACGTCTCCCCATAGGAAAGCATTGAAAACGAATTTTAATGCTTTCCTATGGGGATTTGAGCGACGCTGGAGGTCCTCACACAGCGTGAGGACATCCAGCGACGCTCTAGCACAGGTTTCCTGTGCTAGGAACCAGGAAGTGCCCTCTAGTGGCTGTCTAATAGACAGCCACTAGAGGTGGAGTTAACCCTGCAATGTAATTATTGCAGTTTATAAAAAAACTGCAATAATTATACTTGCAGGGTTAGGAGTAGTGGGAGTTGGCACCCAGACCACTCCAATGAGCAGAAGTGGTCTGGGTGCATGGAGTGTCCCTTTAATCTCTAAAAGGAGATGCTTATTGGTGCAGTGCTGTGTTTTGCCATTCATACCCAATAGCCTCTCAAAGACTGATGATCTTAGAGCCAGCCATGAGGATACCCGTGCGGCACGGGAAACTACCTTTCTCATGGGGGTGCTCATGGTTTCCCACCTATAGTGTAAGGAATACATATTTGTATTCTGGACACTATAGTGTTCCTTTAAAAAAAAAAGATCAACTCTTCATTTAACAAAAAGTTATAGTGCCTATAATGTTCCTGTAAATGAATAAAAATAATTCCAAATACCACAGCTTATACGCAGTCTCCTAAACCTAAGCTTGCCACAAGCTTTGCTATTGTGTATTGTGCTTAAAATGCCCCTTTAACATAAAATGAACTTGGAAAACATTGACAATGAAACTAATTCACATATTTAGCATATCATGCTATTTAATGAAAGATAATATAAAGAACACATTTGGGGTAAAGGTTTTGATTTGAAGAAATCAGCAGGAACATTCCATTTGTTTCCAGGTTGAATGCTACAATTTTAGAATTTTGCTCTCCATATACAACTTCTAATGCTTGTTGCAATATAGTAGCTCGTTAAATGCCAGAAGGGTTATCGACTGCTGTTTACTGTTAAAGTAAGCATGTCATTATGTGGAATTGATCTGCCTATCCCAGGGATAGGCAACCTTCGGCTCTCCAGATGTTTTGGACTACACCTCCCATGATGCTTTGCCAGCATTATGTGTGTAAGAGCATTATGGGGGATGTAGTCCACAACATCTGGAGAGCCGAAGGTTGCCTATCCCTGGCCTATCCCATGTAAGTGTCAGAGGTATTTAAATAGAAACTAGATGTATTTCCTACATTTAGTAGATTACCTGTGTATAGTATCCTCTGGCCTGTCCCAGCTGGTTTAGAGGACGCCAAGGATGTAGAGGGCCTGCCATGCTGCTTCTGAATCATTCTTTTCCCCTGGGCATCCAAATGGCATGAGATAGCTTTGTATGAATGAGCTAATATGCAGCCTGATCACTTTGTAGTCACTGTGCAGTGTAATGGCAATCTGACCTGACTGTCTTTTGGCCAAACAATATCTCCTCAGCAACAGTGTAGCCGGGCCAACTAGCAGATCACATTGCTTAAAGGACTGAATTGAAAATGGTCCTTTTGAAAAAAAATAGCCCAAGGCACTTTAGTGCTACAATGGGGAGCATGATGTAAGGGAACACAAATGAGGTAGATTTATACTTCTAATTTTTGATACATTTTCCGTGCAATTTATTAAATCTGAAGGCTTTTCTTTTCATCTTTTTCATCCTAACAGTCATTTTTTAATATATCCAATTTTTGGCAATACAACAAATGTATTAATATTAATTGGACTTTTTCAGACAGAAAAGTATTCTGTTTCACTACTGTGTTCTGCCACTCTATGTTTGGTGATCTTCTGAACTAGAAAATTCTTCAAAAACTGACCAAATATACCATGGGGAAAAAACATCACTTATTTGTTTACTTTTAAAACAATTTAATAAATATGATTAAAACAATGATAGAATTTAGCAGTCACTTCAGAACACTTTAATAAATTTCCTCCATTGTGTACATTACGTATCGGACAATGTGGCATAATGTGAAATACAGTCATGTTGATCTCAGAGTTATTGATTGACATGAGAATTATAATACATATCACAAAAACATTATGAATATACATTATTATTATTACTGTTACCATTTATATAGGCCTGTGAGATAACTCAGTGGGCTAATGCATCATCAGTAGAATCTGTTCAACCCTTGGGTCACAGGCTCAAATCTCGGCAGGGTTGACTCAGTCCTTCATTCTTCCGAGGTAGATAAAATGAGTACCATTAAATTGGGTAATAGTAACAACCCCTGGATGTTGGGCTAAGGTATCATCCTCAGAACGTACTTAAAAACCAGAGTAATCTGAATGTACCTTTCCTGGTTAAATACTTTGTTGTTATTATTATTATGTAGCGCCAACAGATTCTGTAGCGCTTTATAAGGGGGTGGGGGGGGGGGGGGTTAACTATAAATAGGACAATTACAAGAAAACTTACAGAAACAATAGGTTGAAGAGGACCCTGCTCAAAACGAGGTGGGGTGTAAAACACAAAAGGACATCAATCAATAAATATTTTTTATTGCCATTACTACCTAACAACCCATTGCATTAAATGTTCCTTTTGTAACTAGAATAAATAGATGATAACAGGTCAAAACTATTTAGCTTTTTATTACCCATTGGAGATACGCCTTTAAGTGCATCTCCTCACTTTCCCTTGTAGTGTGGGGGCATCCATCTTTAAGCTTTGGTCGGAAGGAAGCACCCCCTATCCATTAATATCACGCAAAATCTGAATGTGTGAAACCACCCACACCACTAGCTCTTATGTTTTATTTGAAATTATTATTAAAATAATAAAATAATAAAATACACTTTAAAGTTGTTGTTTAGAAAAGCCAGGAGGTCAATGAATTTTGAGGTTTTTTTTATTTTGCATAACTGCGACACTGCAGACTTTTACATATTTCAATTTTTATTTTCAAATATTTTATGAATTGTTAGTACTGTTGCATCACATGACAAACGAGGTACTAGATATTTTGTATAATGACAAGCTTATGTAACAGAGAAATGATAAGGAAATACAGATTATTTAATTGTGTTATGAAATATAAAAACCAAACCACGGATAAACAATTTTAGGTCCACCCAGGATGAGTCCTATCATGACATTGTTGCATCGAATAGCACAAGTATGAATAAATATAAGAAAATATTGGCTAAAATTATTCAAATATGCAAACATCTCCATGGAAGCCATATAGTGTGCAATGGTAAGCATACAATAAGGAGCAGCTGGTCAATACCAATAGTTTACCCTCATTCTCAGAGTGACCCCCTGCATCCACTCATCTTCCATAAGTTTTCACACTTTGGTGGGCTGGTTAATTTATGGTGGGATGGGCCAAGGGACATAGGGACTCTTATAAAGCAGTCTGCCAAGGTAATGTACGAAGAGGTGCCCCAGATAGCACATTCTCAATGTACAGTCATCAGATCTGGTCCAAAGGTAAATTCTATTGAACATGTTTTTAAGATGGTATTGGGAAACATTTGGGAGACTTAATCCACACCCCACTCCTCGGCTTCATGAGGATTGAATAACTCAGTTTAGGCTTATTATTGGCCCACACAAATCTCATGGTGGCAGCAAGCACAGAGCCAAAGAACTAGAACAGAATTTACCCATGGATGTGGAAGCACATTCATTTTGTTAATACGAGCTCTAATAATAAATTAAAATGAGGCAGATTCCATTTGGACAAATAAGAAACTATTTTATTTTGTAGAAAGCATCTACATACACTAAAGGGACACTCCAGGCACCCAGACCACTTCTGCCCATTGGAGTGGTCTGGCTGCCAACTCCCATCACCCTTAACCCTGCAAGTGTAATTATTGCAGTTTTTATGAACTGCAATAATTACCTTGCAGGGTTAAGTCTTCCTCTAGTGGCTGTCTATCAGACAGCCACTAGAGGGACTTCCGGCTTCTTAAAACACAAAAAGTGTTTTGAAACGATGATGGGCGTCCTCAGGCTATGCACAAGGACCTCCAGAATCGCCGGAATCCCCATAGGAAAGCATTGAATAAGGAGCATTGGTGGAGCCTGACTCGGCGCTGGATTCAGGTAAGTCACTGAAGAGGTTTTAACCATTTTAGCAACATGGGATGGGGGGTGGGACGTATTTGTTTTCCTGGCACTGGAGAGTCCCTTTAAGTGACTTTGATGAAAAGAAAAAACAAAATAAAAAATACCTACAAAACTAGTAAACATGTTGAAATAACTAAGCAACTGTCCTTCATCGTAGCCACCGAATAGAAATCTGACAAAGGTCTAGTGCACACACTAGTAAGAAGTTACCCAAATTAACATGCCACCTACTTCCACTTATATGTGTGAGGCCTGCAATTCACAAAAGCTGTTGATAGTTGGCAAATTCTTCTTATTCTCCATTGTTGAAACAGGCTAAATTACAAAAACCAACAAACCATATAATAAACCCAAACCAATAAGCAATAATTTAATTTACAGAAAAAAAGAAAAAAAAAGAACTAATTCACCGACATCCGTGCCCAAACGGGTATAGTGCCAGGAAAAAGCAGTACAACCCTTTGAAGGTTTGCTAAGTAGTTAAAAATCAATACGTTATTAGTTCCAATGGCTAAAAAGTACTTAAACTCCAGCTCAGTTAATACTAAAGTAAGTGAGGTATGACTGCCAGGGTAGAGCTGCAGGTAACTTCACAAGTAACCCAAACGGAGAACTAAAGAGTGGGCGTGTTTCTCCTTCTAAACTTTCAATAGGCGAGTACGCTACATGGAAATCAGCTGTTCGGTATGTCTAATTACATACCGGCTATTTAAGAAGTGGGAGTTGCGATAGTGTTTTGTATTTGCCCCTGATGACGGCGTCTAGATACGCTGAAACGTGCGTCGGGCTGTTTTCTTCATTTTATTTTGATTTCTTTCACTATGCACTGGGGTTATGGGTGGTAGGACTTGGACTTCGACATTTTACTTAATCTAGTAGGTTTGGTAAGCATTAGCATGAGGCTATTGCTGAGGTAACAGGAGTTAGTCTGGGCAGCATTTAGTTGTCAGCATGGAGCCTTAACCCCTTAAGGACACATGACATGTCTGACACGTCATTATTCCATTTTATTCCAGAAGTTTGGTCCTTAAGGGGTTAAAGTGATAACCAGGTCTTTTGAGACTGTTCTATGTATATAGAAGGAGTTTTACTATTTACCTAAGTATATACATTAGATTAATATTTACCTTTTTGGTTCCTATTTCGGGCTATATGTTAAGAACCTGCAGACAACAGGGTTCTCGGTTGGGCAACATTTGGGTGTCAGCGCTGAGCTTTAACCCCTTAAGGACACATGACATGTGTGGCATGTCATGATTCCCTTTTATTCCAGAAGTTTGGTCCTTAAGGGGTTAAACTGAGTAAATTAACCAGATCTGTTTAAGCTGTGTAGGGTATATAGATGGAGTTTACTGCTCGCTAAATACATGCACCAGGTCTATATTTACTCTTTAGTTCTCCGTTTGGGTTACTTGTGAAGTTACCTGCAGCTCTACCCTGGCAGTCATACCTCACTTACTTTAGTATTAACTGAGTTGGAGTTTAAGTACTTTTTAGCCATTGGAACTAATAAAGTATTGATTTTTAACTACTTAGCAAACCTTCAAAGGGTTGTACTGCTTTTTCCTGGCACTATACCCGTTTGGGCACGGATGTCGGTGAATTAGTTAAAAAGAATTTTTTTATTTTTTTCTGTATTTACTATATTAACTAGGGTTACCCCCTGTGTATTAGTACAACCCGGTGACTTTCCTTTTTCAGACTTCAGGTTACCACTGGAACCGCAGTCTACCTACAGACAATAATTTAATTTATATGTCGAGTTTGTACAATTTAAATGCTTAAAAGCTTATTGGAAAGCAAGCATCAGTAGACCTCTGTTTAATGTAAGAAAACACCCATTTATTTACAAAGGCATGAGTCCTTCATTTCCAGTTAGTATAGAATTGGGTCTTTCCCAGAAAGAACAGCCAGTTTTCTTGCTCTTTATACGACTTGCTAAGCAACTAACCATCAGAACGTCAGCAACAAAGTAATGCTTCTCTCCATGAGCTGCAAATGAAGCAAACACAGCACTACCTTAAGTTATTTGAAACAAACGTGTCAATGTAAGTCTATCGAATCTCCCATGTGCCTGTTTTTTGGATATGGCTGTTCATTAGTAGTTATTAATCTTAACCTGTAAAGAGAGTATTATAAATTAAATCAAATAAGTCATTTTTTTTACACAAAGGAGTCATGTGTTATTAATAATAATAATAAAATTATAAATAATATATGTGGCCATAAATACATTGTAGAAAAGGATACCATGCAGGAATGTGTCTAAAAATATGTGAATTATGACCGGTATATGCATGTGCATGTGTGTGTGTGTGTGTCTGTGTCAGTACATGTGTGAGCAAACATCTCTGCATTCAAAATACAACCCTGCATTCAAACAATAACACTACATACAAACACATCCCCGCATTGAAATACCAACACTACAGATATTGTCTCCTTATATATTGTTTCCTTGTGAGCATGACAATTCCTTCTTCCTACAGCTGTCGTTAGTGACACTCACGGGAACTGACAAATGTTTGAGGGGATTTTTACATAATTTGCCTGGCAATTCAGTGTCAATGGAATCGTGTTGCACAATAACATACCCAAGATTTTGATATATTTTTTTTCTTTCCAGTGTAGTTGTTTCATGCTTTATAGTAGCACATTCAGCTAGATCAAGTATGTCAAACTCGCGGCCCACAATGAATATCTTTGAGGACCAGCGAGCGACGAGTTTGACATGCTTGCTGTTAAGGCACATAAGGCACCTGCTCTCCCCACCTGCTCTCCCCACATTGCAGGTGCCTACTCTGCTAAAATTTACCCGGCCGGGGGGAGAGGATGCATGAAGCTGGCGGCAGTTCAGTTCAGTCTGTTCTTCCTGCTCCCTCGCGCGTCCTCTGTAGTGATGCCGGGTGCCGGAATATGCCGTCATCACTAAATTGCGCACATGAGAGAGCAGTGAGGAGCAGGAAGGGAGACCCCAGGGAGAGGCCCCACACCAGCTTCCAAAGGTAGGAAACAATAAATAACATGATTTGTGAGTGTGTGCAAGAATGTGTAAATGTGTGTCTGTCAGTGTGTGTGTTGTGTCTGTCAGTGATTGTGTGCGTGTCTGTCAGTGAGTGTGTGTCTCAAAGCAGAAGAACACAGGGAACACTCCAGGATCAGGAAAGTATGTTTATTTATGGGTACACCACCTCATAAAGTGTGTGTCTGTCTGTCATTGAGTGTGTGTGTCTGTGAGTGAGTGATTGTGTGTGAGTGTGTCTGTCAGTGAGTGTGTCTGTCAGTGAGTGTGTCTGTCAGTTAGTTTGTGCCTGTCAGTGAGTGAGTGTTGGTCAGTGTTGCGATGGCCGTGGCTGGACAGTGGAGGACCTGGAAGTGCACGGAGTCATGCAATACCATGACAGTGAGTGTGTGTCAGTGTTTGTCTGCCAGTGTGTGTGTGTGTGTGTGTGTCTGTCAGTGCATGTGTCTGCCAGTGAGTGTGTGTTGGTCAGTGTTGCGATGGCCGTGAATGGACAGTGGAGGACCTGGAGGTGCATGGAGGCACAAAACGCCACGTCACATTCCACATTCCACCTTCACAGGATTTCATGGAGTAGCGGGAGGATCAGTTTGGCACAGGTTGCGGACTGCGCCATTGGGGGTATACCAGAGACTGGACTTCGGAGTCGCATACTGGCAGCGGAAATGTGAGTGGAGTCTGCTTGTTGGCTAATATTGTTGGTTTTTTAAACAGGGGCCGGGGTTTAATATAGGGGTGTGCTGGGATTCAGTATAGAGGGGGGGGGACTGGGATTTAGTAGAGAGGGGCTGGGATTTAGTAGATAAGGGTGCTGGGGTTTAGAAGAGGGGGGTGCTGGGATTTTTTTATACTGTACTTTTGCAAATAAACCTATGTTTCTACGAAAATTTTAATTTGTGTTTTGTGGCCCACATAAACTTAAACCTTTGAGTTTGACATGCTTGAGATAGATGATCATAAAATGAGTGCCAATATTACTACCTGCATTATTATACATCTGAAAAATTATGCAGATGAATCAACAGATAATTACTGATCATCTGTACACTGGGCCGTGCTGTGGGGTTGTCCAGACCGGCACCCACCAATGGCACATGCCGTAGTGGGGGGGAGGAGCACAAAAATCACTTATCTGCCTAAGTGATTTTTGCACCTGCTTCAGCCTGTGCTCCCGGCGCCCCAGCCTGTGTGCGGCTCCATAAGGGAGCCGCACCCACTGTACACTGGGAGGGGGAGTGCCTGCCCCCTCTGCTCTGTGTAGGAGCGCTGGGTTTCACGTGACTACCAGGCACTCAGTGTGACTCAATGCACTAGCCACTGAAGAATGACCAACAGTGTTGTGAGCAGAGCAGAGACGGCATTACCATTACCTCAGGCACTGGCTCTGAAAACTTCAACAGCTTATTTTATGAATAGGAGATTATAAATGGAAAGGGTAGAGGGGGGCATTATGAATGGAGCGGGTAGGGGGGATTATGTATGGAACAGGTAGAGGGGGTAATTATTGAATAGAATGGATAGTGGGGGGAATTGTGAATGGAAGGGGTAGAGGGGGGAATTATGAATGGAAGGGGTGTGGGGGGATTATGAATGGAACGGGTAGAGGAGGTGGAATTATGAATGGAAGGGGTAGAGGGGATTATGAATGGAATGGGTAGGGGGAGCTTTGAATCGCAGGGGTGTGGGGGATTGCTATGAATGGAAGAGGTAGGAGAGATGCTATGAATGGAAGGGCGGGGGTTTCTATGAATGGAAGGGGTAGAGGGGATGCTATGAATAAAAAGGGTAAGGGGGATTATGAATGGAAGGCAGGCCCGGACTGGCCATCAGGCACACCCGGCAAATGCCCGGTGGGCCGTGGTGGCCATGGGCCGAGGCTGGTAGGGAGATCACAGGATTTCCCCTGCCGGTCTATGCAGGGCCGGCACTATCCGAGCGTTGGCCCTGCAGTAGTCCATGGTGGGCTGGTGGGGAGATCAGAGATCTCCCTCACCGGCCCACATGCAGGACATTCAGGCCGCCGGCGGGGAGAGAGGGAGGGAGGGAGCCAGCCTGCCAGCAGAGGAACCTGGAGGAGTTTTAACTTGCAGCTCCGCCGGGTTCCTCTCACGAGTTTCGGAGCGTTGCCATGGCAACGCTCCGGATCTCGCGAGAATGAACTCTAGCCTTACAGGCTAGAGTTCACTCACCACTAAGACCACCAGGGATGGATGCCAGCAACAGGATCCCCCGTCCCAGGCATAAGGTAAGCAGGGAGGGGGGAAATAATCATACAGTTCACAGCAGCCTCACAGACACCCCTAACACTCACTCACAGACACCCCTAACACCCTCACTCACACACACTGCACCCCTGACACTCACTGCACACACACACACACACACACTGCACCCCTAACACTCACTGCACACACACACACACACACACTGCACCCCTAACACTCACAGCACACACACACACTGCACACACACACACACACACACTGCACCCCTAACACACACACTGCACCCCTGACACTCACTGCACACACACACACTGCACCCCTAACACTCACAGCACCCTCCCTCACACACACTGCACCCCTGACACTCACTGCACACACATACACTGCACCCCTAACACTCACCGCACCCTCACTCACACACACACACACTCTACCCCTAACACTCACTGCACACACACACTGCACCCCTGACACTCACTGCACACACACACACTGCACCCTTGACACTCACTGCACCTCTAACACTCACAGCACACTCACTCACAATGCACCCGTGACACTCACTATACATACACACACACACACACACACACACACACTGCACCCCTAACACACACACACACACACTGCACCCGTGACACTCACTGCACGCACGCACACACACACACACACACACACACACCAAAGGCTTCCTCTAGCTCCAGATTTCCAGGTCGCTCAGTGGTATTCGGCTTCTGAAACTGAGTGTCAGGAAGTGCAGATCGACGTCAGGCATGGGTGCTACAGATTGGCTAGAGTGGTCAGTTGATGCTCTAAGCCAATCGCTAGTAATGTTTTACTTTTTTATGAATGGGGAGCTACTGATTGGCTTAGAGTGCCAGCTGACCACTCTAGCCAATCAGCGACACCCCTCCCCAGCGGCCCTCTGTGCTTCCTGACACTCAGTAAATAAAAGTGAACACATTAACACTGATATTTTTTTACCTGGGGAGATGAGAAGGTCCAAAGTTTCCCTGCCAGACCCAGGTACCAAAGCCTTATAAAGTGGAGGGTTCACTTCACTTGTCCTTCCTCCTCCAATCTCCTTTTCTTCTCCTTCATTTGACACAGTCTTCTTTTTCTTCTGACACTGTCTTTTCTCCTCCTTGGCTCCTTCACCTTTCTGCTACTTTCTGCTTATTGTGCTCCCCCTTCTGCTCCTGTCTCTCTCTGATCTTTCTGCTCCTTGCAGACCCTTTCTGCTTCTGCTCCTGTCTCTCTCTGATCTTTCTGCTCCTTGCAGACCCTTTCTGCTCCTTCTCCTACTTTACCTTTGTGCTCCTTGCTGTCCCTTTCTGCTCCTTGCTACCCTTTTCTGCTCCTTCTCCTACTACCTTTGTGTTCCTTCTGATTCTTTCTGCTCCTTTACCTTTGTGCTCCTTCTGATCTTTCTGCTCTTTGCAGACCCTTCCTTCTCCTTGCAGACCCTTCCTACTCCTTGCTGCCCCTTGCAGACCCTTACTGCTCATTTCTGTTCCTTCGCCTACTTCACCTTTGTGCTCCTTCTGTCCCTTCCTGCTCCTTGCTGCTATTTTCAGCTCCTTCCTGACCCTTTCTGCTCCTTCTAATTTACCTTTGTGCCGCTTTACCTTCCTGCTCCTTGCTGACCCTTCCTGCTCCTTGCTGACCCTTCCTGCTCCTTGCAAACCCTTCCTTCTACTTGTTGACCCTTCCTGCTCCTTGCAGAACCTTCATGCTCCTTGCAGACCCTTCCTTCTCCTTGTTGATCCTTCGTGCTCCTTGCAGACCATTCCTGCTCCTTGCTGCCCCTTTCTGCTCATTTGTGTTCCTTTGTGCTCCTTCTCCTACTTTACCTGTTGTGCTCCTTGATGTCCCTCCCAAATCCTTTCTGCTCCTTCCTTCTCCTTCTCTTACTTTACCTCCCCCATCCATTACTTGCCTGATCTATAGGCTGTCTCCCCACCCCATCCCTCACTTACCTGATCTATAGGCTATCTCTGCCCCCCATCCCTCACTTCCCTGATCTGTAGGTTATCTCTGCCCCCCCATATGCCTCACTTCACTGATCTCTAGGCTGTTTCTGCCCCCCTCATATGCCTCACTTCACTGATCTGTAGGCTGTCTATGCCCCCCCCATATGCCTCACTTCATTGATCTATAGGCTATCTCTGCTGCCTCCCCCATATGTCTCACTTCACTGATCTCTAGGCTATCTCTGCCCCCCCATATTCCTCACTTCACTGATCTCTAGGCTATCTCTGCCCCCCCCATATGCCTCACTTCACAGGCTATCTCTGCCCCCCCCACCCCCGATATGCCTCACTTCACTGATCTCTAGGCTATAATGCCCCCCCCCCTATATGCCTCACTTCACTGATCTCCAGGCTATCTCTGCCCCCCCCATATGCCTCACTTCACTGATCTCTAGGCAATCTCTGCCCCCCCATATGCCTCACTTCACTGATCTCTAGTCTATCTCTGCCCCCCCCCCATATGCCTCACTTCACTGATCTCTAGGCTATCTCTGCCCCCCCCCCCATATGCCTCACTTCACTGATCTCTAGGCTATCTCTGCCCCCCCCCCCCATATGTCTCACTTCACTGATCTCTAGGCTATCTCTGCCCCCCATGCCATACTTACCTCATCTGTAGGCTCTCTCTGCCCCCCATATGCCTCACTTACCTGATCTGTAGGCTGTCTCTGGCTGCATGTGTTGCTCCCCTGCGGTTTCAGTCAGAGAGAAACAGGGATAAGATGCAGCTTCCTATCCCTGTCTCTCTCCAATGCCGGCGCCGGTATTGCACTGTATTTTCAATCTCACACGAAAATTAGCAGAACAAGCTGAAAAATGCAACCCCTCCCCCCCTGTGGACGCCCATGAAGACTGTTTCAAATGAAGAAGAAGAAAAGGAGATTGGAGGAAGAAGGACAACTGAAGTGATCCCTCCACTTCATTCTGGACACCACATGATAAGTCTTTGGTACATGGGCCTGGGAGGGAAACTTTGGACCTTCTAATCTACCCAGGTAAAAAAAATCTCAGTGTTAATGTGTCTTTTATTTACTAAGTATGTCAAGAAGCACAGAGTGCCATTGGGTAGGGGTGTCGCTGATTGTCTAGAGCGGTCAGCTGGCACTCTAAGCCAATCAGTAGCTACCATTCATAAAAAAGTAAAACATTTTTATGAACCTTGGAACTAGCGATTGGCTTAGAGCGTCAGCTAAGTCTAGCCAATCAGTGGCACCCATGCCTTACATCAATCTGCACTTTCTGACACTCCGTTTCAGAAGCCGAATACCACTGGAGATCTGGAGCTGGAGGAAGTCTTTGGGGTTAAACCATTTGAGAGTGGTTTAACATCTTAAAGGAAAGAGAGCACCCAGTGGCCTCTTGGCATCATAGCATTTTCATTTAGATTAAGTTGTTATGGTGACCAGAATGTTCTTTTAAGTTGATTAAAGGAACACTATGGTGTCAGGAATACATACCTGTATTCCTGACACCATAGTTATATATATATATAGAAAATGTTATAATTATGCCCCCCCTAGAAAAATTCCTGCAGACGCCAATGGTGGGGAGGATTATGAATGGAAGGGGTTGGGAGAAGCTATAAATGGGTATGGTGAGTTGCTTTGAATGGAAGAGGTAGGGGGTATGCTATGAATGGAAGGGGTAGAGGAGATGCTATGAATGAAAGGGGTGGAGGGGTGCTGTGAATGGAAGGGGTAGGTCAATATATTATATACCCCACTGGACCACCAGGTATCCTAGCTCCCTCCCTGCAAAAAAAAAAGGTAAGCAGGAGAGGTGCCCAAAAAAAATTATTTCAGAAATGCAAAATGAAATAGAGAGGATGTAGTAGCAATACAAACAAAGCCACCTCGCCAATATCTCCCACAGACCACACATCCATCACACACATACATATTACACTCAGGAATCACACCGCTCCCACACAACACACACAAAGCTTTAATGGGAAAAATAAAAAATCCATAAAAACTACAATGGTCATACATTGTTTTGTTAGGTATTCCACCTGCTGTAAATGTACATTTTCCTTTAAGTTATTTATTAAATCTGTGAATTGTGATAAAATCATTGTGCACATTACTATAAGTTGTATTGCTGCAGTAACTCAGCCATGTGTAACATTGTGTGAGTTTTAATGCAGTAATATACTCACACACCCACCAGACATTACTGTGAGTTTTACTGTGGAGCTATGATACTATAT
Organism: Pelobates fuscus; assembly: GCF_036172605.1. Classification (NCBI taxonomy): domain Eukaryota; kingdom Metazoa; phylum Chordata; class Amphibia; order Anura; family Pelobatidae; genus Pelobates; species Pelobates fuscus. Next base: position 125,450,106 of record NC_086322.1, on the reverse strand, counting down.
ACATTACTGTCTGTTTTATTGCTGTGGAGCTCTGTTAAAAAACTCATACACACTGCACATTACTGTGAGTTTTATTGCTGTGGAGCTTTGTGATACTCATACACACTGTACATTACTGTGAGTTTTACTGTGGAGCTATGATACGATATACATTACTGTGCGTTTTAGTGTGGTGGAGCTCTGTTAATAAATTAATACACACTGCACATTACTGTGAGTTTTATTGCTGTGGAGCTTTGTGATACTCATACACACTGTACATTACTGTGAGTTTTAAGGCTGAAGCGCAGGGAAGTACCTATGATACCGGAGAAACTGACGGAAGCCAAGCACAGAGAGATGGACACAGGTTTCTTCAGGAAGGAAGAGATTCTTTATTCGGTTCACCGATCGGGACTCAGAGGGACTAATGTCACCAAAATACAACAAGTTCTGAGCCCCGGACAATAGTGCAGGCTCCTTATATAGGCATATAACTCCTCCCATATTAAGCTCCACCCGCACATTCTCTTGACCAATAAATACAAATAAGAATTAACTTCCTGCTTGACCGCATGGCTTGTCCAGCACAATGGAGGAGGGGAATACTACATCCTGTATTCTTGCACATGCTCCGTACACTACTGATCGTATCTTGCCACGTGCAACTAGCTGATCGATACGTCAGCATATGCACGTACACATGCCACGTGGTAATCTCGGCCTACTAAATTTATTTTTACCGAGATTCCACCACATTCCCCCCTTTGATGCCTCTTGATATTTCACAATTACTTGAGGCATCACTTAACCTTGGTTTGCATACACCGCAAGTTACCATGAACCAGACCAGACTTATCTATGATGTGAATCTTCAACACTCATCTTCCTGCATTGGTTCTCCCTGATCTAGAGCCTTATATTTATAAATTGCCATTATCTGTGCAGCAGCCTTCCTCTCTGCTATATTTTCTATCAGGCTTTGCACAGACCTAACTACTAAGGGTATAAGACATGGCAGGAGTAGACACAACATTAAAATCAGTAGGACTCCACCTACCAATGCCTTAAGCCCTCCAAACTGCTCATACCAGCTACCAAACCAACTACTTGGATTGTACCCTTTCCATACCTGAGTAGGCACATGTGCCAGTTTAACCATATGGCTAGTAAGCTCAGCTATTGCTTGCCCTTCGTCATCTATTTGAAGACAGCAATTGCTCAGGTTAAACTTTCCACATACACCTCCCTCTACTGCCAATAGGTAATCCAAGGCTAATCTATTTTGGTATACTGCTGTCCTCATCCTGGTATTATGCTTCGCTAGAAGATTGAGCGCTTGTGAGGTCTCATTAGTAATAATCTCAACCACCGCCTGTAATCTTATAATACGGTTGAGCATATAAATTGGGGTTCTATAACCAAAGGTACCGTCCTCTGCCCACGTGGCTGGCCCATAGTAATCTATAATACGCTGGGGAGGCCATTCATCATCTTCCCAGGCGCCTATCTCTATGGGTCCCCTTTTCTTCCTATGATTCACATCATACACTTTAACACCCAAAGTCTCACCTGTTTTAATAGGTAACAAGAAGAAGGATGGTTTGAGCATACCCAACACACATGCCCTTTCCCAGTCCTGTGGCAACTCCGAATAGGCTTTCTTACCACAGATCCAGTACAAATTTGCCGGGGCTCTCCAACTAGATGTGATGGATAGATCAAACCACACATCCTTTAAATTGGCATATCTTGCAAACGGGTTAGATGGTTCTGAGACATTTGAAGCCGACCACCAAGTTATATTCTTTGTATCATCATCATAAGCTTTTTGCCCTAGACAAGTTAATTCTCCTACAGAAGTATTATACATCATTCCTTTCCTTGCTATGCAAACATAACCTATGATGGAGGTCTTTAATCTCCACTCAGATTTACCTCTAACACTCATCTGATAATCGGCTTGTGAAGATATTAATTGTTCAACTGCCTCAGAACCAGACATTACCTCCTTTGCTTCCCAAGGCCATTGGTCTCCCATGTTAGTACCTCCACACACATAGCAGTTGGTAACATTAAGACTACCGGCAATACTTTCAGCTTAATCAATGAACAGGTTTTTAGCATTATGGGGGATCTTATTATCTATACTCATTTCTTCATAGAAGGAATGGTATACCTGATGAGTCTGGGAGGATACCGTATCAGTCTCTATCCCTATAAACAATACTGTCCCAGGGTCTAAACCCGTCCCATATATTTGAAACCCAAATAAATTACCATATTTATCTAAGAACTTGTCGGGGTTATTTATAAGTATATGGACTGGATTGCATTCCATAGACTTACAGTATGGATTGGTAGGCAACTTAGTCACAATCATGTCCTTGTCTGCTGTCTGTCCCCAAGTTGCCCACCCCACACAAGACCAATATGGGCAAAAGTTTTAATCTCTATTTGGGCATCTAGGACTCACATACTTATTTTTACTGCTGGGAAAATATATTTAGCGTTAGACCCATACGTTCTCTCCCATCTAAGATCCCCACATACATTCCACGGCTTTCTACCACTTGATATCGCCTTACACGCATCAAATAGCAGAACACCCGAAGAATGTACGGATTCTAATACCGTTTTGTTAATTAGGGTCCCCTGAGGATCTCCATTCCTGAGAGTCAACCAAATTGTACGGGGTTGATACTCTGGACTGAAGCACTTAGGTTCTCCTACTCCTAAATGGCACACACTATATTCTATATTTAAGTATCTACATCTTGATACATCTCCTTTACACTCGTATTGCGAATGCCAAATTAGGGTCTGGGAAATATGGTTACCTGTTCTTGTAGTCTTAATGCATACCTCACAGCTAGGAGTGTCGGTACCTCTACCTTCCTGAATATAAAAATACACATATAAAAACATTATTAGAAACACATCTTTCGTCATCATCCTCAGTCTTCGTCCGTGCGATGGCACCTCAGCTTCCAGGATGTAAGGGCTGCAGGGAATGGAGTTCTGCTCGTCTTCACAGGGGTCCCTTCGAGACTTTTCCTGACTTTATACACTACACGTCGGTGAGCGGACAGGCTTTATTATGGCCTTCTCACTCACTTACCAATCTCTGAAACAATAAAATTTGTAATCCACAAGGTTCCTCGTCACTCCGACTGAGTCGTGCGCTTTAACCGGATCTTGCAGGGATTCTCTGGATCTGCTGTAGCTTGCCAAGAATCGACTGCTGCTGGTTTAACCCTGGAGTGATGTATCCACGGAGTCACTTCGGCTACTTTTATCACTGTAGGGGTAGACAAAAGAACAACATAAGGACCTCTCCACTTGGGCCCTAACGGTACATTATTTCACTCTTTAATCCACACTTGGTCTCCTGGGTGGTAATTATGAACTGGGGGATAAATATTCACAGGTAATCTATCTTGTACCCATTTCTGTACCTCCTCCATAGTCTTACCCAACTCTACAACCTGCTGCCGGGTAATTCCTTCTCCCAACTGACTCAAATCCCCCCTTAAGTTACCAAGTACGGGAGGTGGTCGCCCATACATGATTTCAAAAGGAGAGAGGCCCAACCTTCTGGTAGGTGTACTACGGATTCGCAATAGAGCTATGGGCAAAAGAACGTTCCACTTAGAATGGTCGTGTATGATCAGGTAGACCTAATGCTGGGGCACTCATCAAAGCCTTCTTCACATCTTCAAATGCCGTTTGTTGTTCTTGAGTCCATAAGAAGGGGTCGTGCTCTGTACCTTTGATAGCTGCATACAGAGGTTTTGCCAGTATCGCGTAGCTGGGAATCCATATCCTACAGAAGCCTGCTGCCCCCAAGAATTCTCGCACTTGTCTTCTATTCTTGGGTATCGGTATTTGGCACACAGCTTCTTTTCTCTCTGGCCCAATAATTCTTTGACCTTCAGAGATATGGAATCCCAGATATTTGACAGTTGGCAGACACAACTGAGCCTTCTTTCTAGACACCTTGTATCCTGCCTTCCAGAGAATGTGTAGTAGATCGTGCGTTGCTTGCTGACATATTTCCTTTGTAACTGCTGCTATCAACAAGTCGTCTACATATTGTAACAATACACACTCTCCTGGGATGGACTCGAAATCCAGTAGATCTTGACTTAGAGCTGAACCATATAGGGTAGGTGAATTTTTAAACCCTTGGGGCAGTCTTGTCCAGGTCATTTGGCGTTTTGAGCCCGTCACAGCGTTTTCCCATTGGAAAGCGAAGATACATTGGCTTTCTGCGGCAATTCGGAGGCAAAAGAAGGCATCTTTGAGGTCTAAGACTGTAAAATAAGTAGCCCCGCCCGGAATTAAAGCAAGCAGGTTATATGGATTGGGTACAACTGGATGTATACTAACAACCGCATCATTGACTGCTCTCAAGTCCTGCACAGGTTGATACTCATCTGTACCGGGCTTTTGAACAGGCAGCAATGGGGTGTTCCAGGGGGAAGTACAGAATTTTAGGATACCATACCGTATGAACTTATCCAGATAAGATTGAATGTTCTTCTTAGCCATCTGCGGGATGTGATATTGCCGTAGGCTCACTGGATAAACCCCAAGTTTTAGTTTGATTTTAATAGGTGGAATATTGCGGGCCAGTCCTGGTGGGTTGTTCTCTGCCCAAACTCCTGGTATGTTGAATAAGGATTCATCACTCCTAGGGTTTTGGCTAGTCAACGCTGTATAAAGTCGCCACTCTTCTTCCTTTGGTACGGATAATGTCATAATACCTGAAGGTCCATTAAACTTTAAGGATGTTGTTCCGTTTGGTAGGAACGTAATCTGCGCTTGTAATTTGGAAAGCATATCACGTCCCAGCAATTGGACTGGACATTCAGGCATGTAAAGGAATTGATGTTTTACTACGTGGCCTCCCAATGTACAGAGTCGACTTTTAAGAACCGGTTTTGCAGCACTTCTTCCAGTTGCTCCTATTACAGTAATAGTTCTTCCAGATGGAGGAGCAACTAGGTTAGTCACCACCGAATGTTCAGCACCAGTGTCGATCATGAATGCACTCCTTTTTCCCCCTATTGATACATCGACCATAGGCTCCGCTCGACCAAGGGGGATGGAGCCCGGTCGGTATCAATAGTCCTCCATGACCGTGTCAGCCAATCCTACAAAGTCCCTACCTTCTCTATCGCGGGACCTTTGCGCTGCTGGATAGTACCTGTCTTCTCTTACACTTCCTCTGTTACCATTACTCCCTCTATTACCATTACTTCCTCCGGGGCCTCCTCTACCTCTCGCTCTGCCTCTAAAGTTCCCATAACCTGCCCTGGGTGGGTCTCTCTCGTACTGCTCTCTTTGCGGACACTCGCTTCTCCAATGCCCTTCTTCTCTGCAATACGCGCACTGATTCCTACTCAAGGGCTCCCTATTCCACCTACTATCGCCTCTATCTGGGCCCCGTCTATCTACGCCTGCGATCGCTACCGCTAGCATATCAGCCTTTTTACGCATCTTGCGCTCTTCCTCTTTCTTACTTTCTGACTCCCTATTCATGTACACCTTATTTGCTACCTCCATTAGTTGGGTGATGGACATTCCTGCAAACCCTTCTAACTTTTGTAGCTTGCGCTTAATATCTCCGTAAGCTTGGCTGACAAAGGCGGAGTTTACCATTCGGGAATTATCAGCGTCTTCCGGATTAAAGGGGGTATACAAGTGGTATGCCTCCAATAATCGGTCATAAAAGACACTGGGCGCTTCATCACTTTTCTGAATCACCTCAACTGTCTTCGACATATTAATGGCTTTCTTCCCTCCGGCTTTCATGCCAGCAATTATAGCGTCTCTATAGGCTTTTAGTTGAACCATATCTGCGCCATTAACATTCCAGTCGGGATCGGTGTTAGGATAATGTGTTGCGGCCCATGCTGCTGGATTGGCTTGATTTAAAGCACGGGCTTCATCCTCTAGCGCTTTAATGGCCGCTTGGTTAATCCTAGTCCTTTCCTCATTATTGAACAATGTCATTAATAACTGCTGGCAATCAGCCCATGTCGGATTATGTGTCTGAACTATCGAGGTGAACAGATCGGTCATAGCTTGTGGTTTCTCAGTGTATGAGGAATTGTGGGTCTTCCAATTCAAGAGATCGGTAGTCGTGAACGGGACATATACGAAGACTGGGTCAGCATACACCATTTGACCTGCGGCATCGAGATAGGCTGACCCAGGATTCAGACGAAGAGGCATCTGGTAATGTTTGGGTCGTTAGGTACCGGTCAGTTGTCGGGTTAGTATAGGGCTACGTGGAGGGGCGTCGGTTAGAGGTTCCGGTCGGGGGGTGGTAAGGCATGAGGATGTGGAAGCTTGATTTTGGGGAAGGTCGGTGAATAGAATATTCCGAGCCGAGCTAGTAGAAGCTTGACCGGAAGTTTGAAGTGGCGCCAAATCAGGATAATCAGATCTAACGGGGGTTGGTTCCGGAAGGGGAGGTTTAGTACGACGGGGGGTGGATTCTGCACTGGAGGAGGAAGCGGAAGCGGATGGGGGCAATGGGGGAAGGGGTGTAGAACTTCCTGTACTCGTATCACTTCCTTCTAGAGGGAAGTAAGGGGGCGGCAAAGGGATCTCGGACTCAGGGGGCGTGTCCAAAATGGGCCTAACCATAGTCCTAGTGGACAAACAAGTCCTGGCCACCATGAGGCGACATTGCTCCTCGTGGCATATCCGAATCCATCTTGGCGAGTCGTTTACGGCCTGTCTCCAACAATCAATATATGGAAACTGTCTGTAAAGTTCAGGCCTACCTGATACAGCCACGTGTACACGCTGTACCAGAGTTGGATCCAAACTGCCACGTGGCGGCCATGCCGCAACCAAAGTAGGCCACTCCCTAGTGCACAAAGTGACCAAACGTACAGGGGACATTTTAACCCCAAAATCACATGTTGTAAATCCCTTTTTAAAATTCTTTACCATACAACCTAAGGGATCCAAAATCGTCGACTCCGACGCGCCCATACTTATCAATGGTGCGTCGTTGACAACGAATACTATGCACACGTTCTATTCAACAGTCACACACGTTTCTTCCGGCAACAGCACCACATGGTACAGTTACCAAGTGAAACGTACACAATAACACAATAAACACTCAGGGAATTCCCGTACACGCATAGCTGTTACACCAGTCACTAAGTAATCAATATTATGCCCTTTGGCGAAACTATACAGTCTCCCACGCTATAATTCTCTATATATGAATTACCCGTCTCTAACACACCCCAGTAACATCGTCTTTTACAAACAGCGGTTACAGTACGGTTAGCATAGGTCAAAGCACAATTTAAGGTCACAATACAATTATTAGTGGTTATGGTGTTAAACATGCAATAGACAACAATGATTAGTACTTATATACAGTGTCAGTATATATACAGGGTTATGGTACCGTGCACTATAATACAGCAACACACTATTAACACTTTCGCTAGACGGCTGAGCTCGCACTATCTAACAAGATATACACTTTACTAACAATCTTTAACACATATACAATCCCAACTAAACTATTGGCCAGTACCTTGATGGACTACCTAAAACTATCTACATCCGTTTGGTTAGCCACACTGCCCAAGCACCACATATAGCGAACTAGAGGGCGGAATTTACAACAGAACCCTTTTAGTCTTTCTACTCTATCAATAGTCTAGTGGGTTCCAAATTTACACGCCTTCCCACTTAGCCAAGATAGGTTGAGATCTAGCAAACGATAATGTACATCAGAGTCTGCTTAGTCTCCCGGTCCCTCCGACCTAGCGAACGAATTGTACACCCTAGAACGCTAGTCTAGACAAGACACCGGTGTCCGGCTAGGGCTATTTACACCAGAACCCCGCCTGACTCCAAACCAAATCAAACGGTCTTACTAAAGAGCGTTCGATTGAGCGGTGCGCCTTCGCTCCTTCCCTCCGACAGAGGGGGCAGATTCCATACACAGATTTAAACCCCTTATGGGCCTACCGCACAATCGGTATACCCCTAGTGGGTCCGCCGTCTAAAACAGCGGTCGTCTTACCTCCTCGTTCCTGAACCTGAGTTCACACTCATCGACGGGGACACCCCAGCACTTCTTACGTAGAGGCCGATGATCTCCTGGACAACAGACCAGTGGAGCCGAGCCGAAGGGAGGTCCACGCAGAAGTTCAGGGGTGCAGCCGTAGAGAACGTGGGCAAAGATAGACCGTCTCACGCCTCTGCTTCTCAGCTACCGTTGAACGATGAGCTTCCCGGCCAATGCATGGAGACGAAGGGAGGTCCACGCAGAAGTTCAGGGGTGCAGCCGTAGAGAACGTGGGCAAAGATAGACCGTCTCACGCCTCTGCTTCTCAGCTACCGTTGAACGATGAGCTTCCCGGCCAATGCACCAAATGATACCGGAGAAACTGACGGAAGCCAAGCACAGAGAGATGGACACAGGTTTCTTCAGGAAGGAAGAGATTCTTTATTCGGTTCACCGATCGGGACTCAGAGGGACTAATGTCACCAAAATACAACAAGTTCTGAGCCCCGGACAATAGTGCAGGCTCCTTATATAGGCATATAACTCCTCCCATATTAAGCTCCACCCGCACATTCTCTTGACCAATAAATACAAATAAGAATTAACTTCCTGCTTGACCGCATGGCTTGTCCAGCACAATGGAGGAGGGGAATACTACATCCTGTATTCTTGCACATGCTCCGTACACTACTGATCGTATCTTGCCACGTGCAACTAACTGATCGATACGTCAGCATATGCACGTACACATGCCACGTGGTAATCTCGGCCTACTAAATTTATTTTTACCGAGATTCCACCACACCTAGAGGTTGGCAAAACTGGACACCGCCGAAGAGGGCGCAAAAATCAGTTGTCAGCAGAGCCAGCACGTGCATAGGTACTTTCTGATGGAGCCAGGGCTGTCTTTAACACGGGTCAAAAGGGTCAGATGCCTTGAGTCCAGTTATTCCTGGGCGTCCAAAGCAGCTGCCCTTGAGCCTGCAATGTATGTTTCTTCATGTGGTCCACCGGAGGGCGGGGACCAGGGAGCCAAAGCAAATGCTTGCCCAGGGTCCAATCAACATTAAAGATGACCCTAGCCCCAAGCGGCACTTTCGCAGGGAAGAGGATACTCTTGAGCAGTGCCGGCATGGGGGAGTTCATGGGAATTGTGCCCTTTACACTGGTACCTTCTGTACCTGCTTTATGGACTGTACAAGACACAGCTTTGTCAGCCAAACAAAAGGTAATCCAGCAATTGCCACACATTTAACCTTTCTGTCGGCAGCAGCAGGGGAAAACTTGCCAGTCAGAAGGCATTTTTAGTACTTTTTCATGGGCAATGATTATTATTCATCCTCCTGTTTATATTTTTTTATATACCAACTGTATTGATACCAAAAAAGTTAAATATTGTAAAAAAAATTACAAAATGTCTTTTGAAAATGCACTTTACAAAAAGTTCTGTATCCTTCCATGCAGAAAGTGACTCTTTTCGTGCATTAAAAATAGGCAAAAATTGAAAAAAAATGCCTTTAAAGGAACACTATAGTCACCAGAACAACTGCAATTTATTGTAGTTGCTCTGGTGAGTATAGTGTGTCCCTGCAGGCAATTTCATGTAAACACTGCATTTACAGAGAAAAGGCAGTGTTTACATTACTGCCTAGGGACACCTCTAGTGGCAGACGGCCACTAGAGGTTCTTTCTGGGTCAGCGTCTCCACACTGTGCATTGAGGCCTCTGAATTGATGTTGATAATACAGATTATCATTGGCATTATTGGGAAAGCATTGTATATGGAGCTTTGCTATCCATGTGGACTAGCAGATGGAAGGGTTTGTAGGAGTTCTAGAGGGGAGGGCTTTGGATGACTGGTAGGACTCTGTTCCTAAGAATCCTCAGGAACTTTTAATTGCTTTTTATTATTTTTTATGGGACAGGGAGGATTAGGAAACAAAATACAATGCTAGATCTGCTTCTTTAGCTTCCCTTTACATGGTGGAGCATTTACATAAGATTCATGCTTTGTGGAACAGCACCTATGAAATGGGGCGCAGAGGGGGCGCCGATACAGCTCCTGGCCAAAGGTGCTAGAGACTCTAGGTATGCTTCTGTCTGTAGAGTTTAAAGAAACACTATAGTGTTAGGAACACAAAACTGTATTCCATCAGCGCTGGGTCAGGCTCCCTTCTAATCTGGCGTCAGCCGAAGGTGGAACCTAATGTTCATGTGTACTGAGTGCTGAATGCGCATTAGGCCTACCCCATAGTAGGCATTGACTCAATGCTTTCTGATAAGGATTTAGAAGATACTGGACTTCCTCATGCAAAGCGTTAGGATGTTCAGCGTTATTTCACAGAAATTAAACTCCATGAAAGAGCAGGAAGCGCCATTAGTGGTGTCTGGTAGAGAGCCACCTGAGGCAGTATTATCCCTGCAATACATACATTGCAGTTCCTCTTAAACGGCAATGTTGTACATTGCAGGGCTAAGGGGACAGGGACACTGCACCGAGACCCATTCAATGAGATAAAGTGGTCTGGGTGCCTATAGTGTCCCGTTAATATTCTGTTTACATGCTGAAAATAAGAACAAATGCTCTGTCTCCACGGTTTGATAGAGTACTAGTGATAATTTGATTTATTCTATCATGTGACATCACCCTGAACCTTCCAATCACTTTATGTCATTTGAAAGGATCAATTCTTCCCAGTACAAACAAAGGCTGAGTGAATGAGCAGCGGAGGTGAGAAGGTATAATTCACTCAGTAATCTTCAGCAAACATATGCACTATATCCATGCCTCAATCAAAGCCAGACAAATCCCTCTGGAAATACAGACGTCTCACTCAAACACCTTTCCATTTTCTGCTCGGGTAAATAGCCTTCTTTCAATGCAGCTTTGAGGAATGATTGGGAAGGTCTTCATTCACTAAGGCATTAGAAATGTGTGTGTCATATCAAATTAGAAATGTGTGTGTCATATCAAATACCACATAACCATAATATATTGAATACATATTTAAAAACAATTCAGTTATATTTTGTATTCATTCATTTTTGAGCATGTATACAAAAAACTGTATTTACATACTTCTCATCAATCACTGACACATTAATGAAGACATACCATGTATATATTTTAACGGACATATGCATTCATGGATAAAGACAACGATTACAGGAAGAATATGAAGTATTCATCCGGAAAGGATATAACTGGACAGTGGAAAGGAGGTTGATGTCCAGAGACAAAATGAAAAGGACAAAGCAATAGTAAGTGCATAGAATTTCGGGATGGAAGCAGTCCTGCTTTATGGACTGGATGTATTCAGCAGAGTATGCAGCAGAGAATGCAAGGAGTATGCAATCCTTTTGGTTCAGGATTCGGGCAACTGGGTTTACTATCCCTGCTTACATCATATACCTTAATTCATGTATATAAAAATGGAAGAAATGTGAGCACTCACTGGATTTAGTGAAAAAAAAATCAAACAACTATATTTAGGTTCACATAAGTTAAATCAATGTTTCGACCAATACACAGTCTTTATCAAGCTTGATATAAAATACAAAAAGTCCTTGCATTCTTGCTGAAAATGATTCAATTTTCCAGGTGCCCAGCCTTGGCTTGTAATATGCAGAAAAATAGAAACAAATAGGCTGCACTCGTGGTGTTTTAATGTAGGTATTCCAGTATCTCTTTATTCATTCATATTACCATGAACATCCACTATTCTGTGTGCACAGAGACAGAGAGAGAGAGGGAGAGAGAGAGAGGATGCTGAATCAAACACAGCTTTGTTTTGTTGTTTTTATGAACCAAATCATGAACCATGAATGAAAACTATCAGTGACCACAAACTAGCCATGAATCCTCGTGGGTCTCATTAGCATGGCATTGGTTCTGGTCTGGAAGTTCAAGTCACTCTGACAGTATATAGCTAGGGACAAAAAAGATTGTAATTCAACCAAACACAATAAAACTCCACATAGTGCAAATACAAAAAGTTACTGGAATGCCTCACCTGCATATATCAAGTTGGACTTTGAGAATTCATTCTTGGGCACAGAAACCTGAAAAATCATGCTTCCAGAACTATCACAGAGTTGCCAGTTTGTCATGCAAATGAGCAGAGATTTATTTTCAAGACACAGAGGCTCATAATGTTCATTAACTCTTTCTTTACTTCCCATAGCAGCAAATACATTGACAATCAAGAGAAAAAAGAACTTAACATCATTCCTCCCCTTGACCTTAGTCTACTCTGTAAGATCCCACTGGCACAGAGAAACCTCTTCTTTCTTTGCTGCTCCCAGTCATTTAAGTACTCCCACATAAAGGACATTGATTGTGTCCTTTATGTAGGTTGTCTAGCTTTTAGATATAGATCTGTATTCTTATTTTTCTTTACATTCATTAATTTACTTCACGCTTGCTGTGCCTCTGTCTTTGTGGTTTCTCAATGGCATACGCTTAGTTCAAGTGCCTCTTTTCTCACCATTTTGCCTATTTGCTGTCCTTTATTTCCCTTGCTTTTTTTCCCTTTTATTCTTCATATATTTCCCTCCGGCGCAGGTTGTTCCTTAGTTCCTTTCTCTGTGTATTTTGTTCCTATTTGCCGCTCCAGACCGAATTGGGGTGTTCGCATCTATTTTCACATTTGCCGCTCCAGTCCGAACTGAAGCTGTATATGGCTTCTGTATATGGCGACACGTTCAAATGCCTTATCGCAACTCTCGCTAGGCTGCGGCCTTGCTAGATTTGCAATTGGAGTCTTGTAGCTCACTCTCCGCCCTGCTGCACCATTTTATATTCACCACCCTCCTTACACCCCATTGCTACTCTGCCACTGCCCTGGTGAGCTAAGAGCTTTATATGTATGTATATGTTCTTTTCAGCTCTGAGGGCATGACTGAAGGGGAAGACACTGTTTGGTCCCTGCCGCCCTGTCCCTGGCAAGAGATTAGTCTGAACCCCCTTCATCTCTAGGAGCCCCAGAAGAACAGGTTGATATTTTGGCAGCTCATCAGTCTGCCCTCCAGTGCTATCCATCTGCATAGAGATCAGACGCGTTTACGCTCTTCCCAGGTTTCACTGCAGCAGTTGGCTCACATCATTGGCCTTCTGGCAATTTCTATTAAGGATATTCCCAGGACCCCTGCATTATATGGCACATCAAGATCTAAAGAGCAGTCATTTACGCAGGGGAGCTTCTTACGAGGACTCAATTTCCCTGGAGGTGGACTGGAAATGCTGTTTCCTTGTCAACTTGAGCGATTGGATGTTGGATTCTAGGGTGTTTCAAAGCCTGCTGGAGTTGTGGGGACTATGTTGGTTTGACCTGAATGCTGGATGTGGACGCTTTCCTACAAGAGTGGACTGGTGACCAGAACTATGCCTTCCCTCCATTTTCCATGATTCCCAGGATGCTGCTGCAGGCCAGGTGCCAAAGGGTGACACTCCGACTGGTGACTCCTATCTGGCCATCGAATACATAGTTCCCGCAACTACTGGAAGTAGCCATAGATCACCCGAGGCTGCTTCTTCTATCGACCCTATTGCTGAGAGATCTGGACGGTCAACCTTTGATACTCATGAGACAACTGACTTCCCTGGTGTGGCTGAATTCTCGGGAAAAGAAATGCAATATGAAACACACTTTTGCCCAGCAAACAGTAACACCAGTGAGGAACACACTGTAATAACAGTTATGGAGTAACAATTACCCTTAATTCTTTTCAATTTAGATACATCAAAGACTCCTCTAAGTCTTCATTAAATATAATATACACACCAATATCTACAAAAATAATATTTTCTTTTTGTAGATATTGGTGTGCATTTTGAATTCTTGGGACTCTGGGAGGTCTGGGGGGTTTCAGCCTCAACTCAAGTCTTCTGGTAAGATCATGGGTCCCTGGCACTACACAATCTTACATTTGTCATTAGCAGCATCACAGAATTATTTTTGTTGTAAATCTTACAGTTCTGCCTGCCATGTTTGTTCCTGGTTTGTGCCTGGAGAGGGACATGGATTCATTTTCTGCCCCTGTGAGGCTGAGTCTGAACTTCACTATGTCCCTTCACCTACAGGGCCGGGCATTGAATTTGTACCATTCTTCGATTTCTTTCGCCCATCTCAAGACATACTCAAGACATACTCAAGACATACTAAGACCTCCCTCTCTTCTATGTTTTATTCTGCCTTTCCGGATAAGCGTGCAGTTTGTCCAGTAGCCTGCCTCCAGGAATAAGAGCTTTGCACTGGACCCTTACATTAAAGAGGATGTTTCATCGGTTTATATCTTATTCCCAGTTTCGAATGATGTCTTCTCCTCGCTTGCTGGGTAAGATGGCTGTTGTCTTTGGCAGTCATTGACATCTTGACTTTTGGTGCTCACTCGGCTCGGGGTGGTTGCTTACAAAATGGCTTCAGATGGTGGACGCCTGGGGGATATCATGTGCCTAAAAGGAGACATGTGTCCATCAAGTTCAGCCTTCTTCACATCTGTTTTTTGCTGTTCTAAAAGAAGGCAGAAGACCTTCTCTTCTACCTCTAGTTTAAGATGCAGGTTTATTGTACCTATGGTGGTTGAGTATACTTTAGCTTATACTTATATCTATTCATTTAATGTTCCTGGGGTGCTTAGTAAAAATGTGTGCTCAGACGGCTTGTGCTCCGTTTTGGCGGGATTTGCTGTATGATGTGCCATCCGCTTCAGCACTAAAAGTCCTTTTCCCAATGTTAATTATGGTTTATTTATTTTCTCAGTGTAGATCAAGTTCTTTGGAGACCGTTCGAATGTACATCTTGTCCTGTTGTGATGACTGGTCCGAGTTTGAGTCTCCAGAGTCATTCTGTTTCAGAGTTCCTGTCTATGGAGTTGGTTGTTTCCAGAGTTCCTGTCTATAGAGTGGGTTGCTTCCAGAGTTCCTGTCTATGGAGCTGGTTGTTTCCAGAGTTCCTGTCTATGGAGCTGGTTGTTTCCAGAGTTCCTGTTCGGTTAAAATCATCTTTTTGTTTTCCTGGGGTGATATTGTTGCTGATATTTGCAAAGAAAGATGAGGTTTCTCTATGCTAGTGGCATCTTACAGACAAAGGTCAAGGGGAGGGTTGTATGGGTCGAGTTCATTTTTCTCTGTATGTCAATAATTTTCTTTGCTGCTATGGGAAGTAAAGAAAGAGATAATGTACAATATGAGCCTTTGTGTCTTGAAATAAAATTATGACCTTTTTGTCATGAAAGTCTTGTACTTTCATACTGCATTTCTACAGATACCCTCAGCAATGGACTTAAAAAAACAAAACAGAGCCCTGACAGGTGTGCTATGGACTCCCCATATATATATATATAGAGTGTGTGTGTTAATAACATTCTATATCCTAAACCTAAACTAATACAGTAAAAATAAATATTGTTTTATTGATTTTTGACATCAGATGTGTTATTGGTACAGTTCATGTGTTAACCTAGATGGTAAATAAGTGCAAAGAAAATCGATTGAAAAATGTTTACGCCAGCAGTCAGTCTTGCTGGAAGTTACATGCAAAATCAAATTCCTGGCTTGTCCGTTAATAAAACCAGTCAGTGTATAATGTAGACAAGGGATGGTATGTCTCTGTGCCTGGGGCTTGAGCAGAAACATTCATACTTTCTCTGCACATACACAATGTCTACCCCGTAAACACTCTCCAAATGTGTTGCTTTGCCTGCCGTCTCATGCATCAGAGGCATACAAAGGGAGGTAGAGATGTATTCAGCTTGCAAAGTGTGGCGAAACCGACCTGATTGCCCACCTCTTGCCTTTGGACTATGGACCAGACTTTATGGGAATGTGATACCCCAGATAGCCATACCATGGAGCCTATTCATATAATGAAAGACTATGGGAAAGACTTTAGTTCCATGGCAATTGTACTGTGTGAGTAGGATCTGCGCGCTATTCGGTAGTTTTGTGCGTGCAGATCCCAGCTATCTGGGGATAGGTGAAATGTCTGTGTGTTATGTGTAAATGTGACTTTATGTATTTTAAAGTGTTTTATGTCGTTTTGCAACCATGTGGTTAATGGAGTCTGCCTTTAGTCCTGGGTAATTGGATTACTTCTCCAATTAACTCCAGGGCAGAAGGGAGGAAACCAGGGTGCATTGTGGGGATGTTTTTCTGCCAGCCAGAAAGGAACAAAAGATACTTTTAGTAACTTTTGAACCCCTGGTCGGATTCATGCCATTTTTTAATATGTTGTTCCCCTGAATGGATTGATTGTGGATATGTATTTTTATGTGAATGTGATGTATGGTTTTAAAGTTATGAAAGTTGTGTAAAAGTATATTTTACACTGTATGCATAATGGGATTATGTGTCACACTAAGGGGAGGGGATGTGTGGGAGGTAACATCTATGTCATTGGTTCTTTTATGCCTCCCCCTGGGTGTGGCCTGTATGTGTGAGTTGGAAATAAAAGCCAGGCTGGATGAGCCAGTCCAGAGTTCCTGTTTTACCCTCAAAGTGATGTGTCGTCTCATTATTGGGGGGAAGGATTTATTGCATGCTGTTCCAGTTGACTGCTAGGAGTACAAGCCTATTCGTATGGTTCCTATTCAATGGTCTACAGCATTCATATGCTTGGGAGAATTTAAAAGGTTTCTCGGATTCGGTGATTGTGGTGTCTGCTAGAGTGCTTGGAGTCCTCAGGAAGCACTAGGAGCATCCATTAACGGAGGTACCAAGTCGGGGTGCCAGGTGATCCGTTACACAAAGTGATTGTAGACAGGCATGAAACATGCACCATCTAAGTAGCAATATTTATTGAAAGAGACAAAAACAAATAAACAATCAAGAATTAATTTGTGTTGATAAATTCTGGTAAATATATGGTAGAAGGCACAATTTCAGGTTGTTATGATGTATCTCTCGGTAAAAATATCCAAAGTAAAATGTGACGGGCAAGGGCAAGCAACCTGTAGATGGAGCTCTACCAAGCAATAGCCTTGTGAAGTTATGACAAGAAACTTTGTACTGCCATATGCAGTGATACAACCCGAAACAATAAAATGTGTCCTGTGTAATACATCATTTGCACAGCGTACTGCTGGAATACGCTCTTCATGGTCTTAGTGCTCACTGCACAACTTGCAATGCAATCTGCTTGCTGAGGAGGACAGTTCCATAATGTCACGCAGCTGATAAGAATGACGGAGAAAACCATTTGTATTTTAGGGGTATATGACAGGGATGTGGTCAGGCCAGGGCATGGCTGCTATAGAACAATGTAGGTGGCTCCACGGCCTACTAAAAGGCATTATTAATGTTATTGAAAATAATTATTCAAAGATTACAGTACTTTTATTAATGCAAACTATTTTTATAACATTTTCAATGTAGTTGACATACACATTGCTGTGACTTTTGTTTTGTTTCTAGTGTACTTTTATACATCTGTAAAAATTATTTAAATTCGGAATTCCTACAAAAGAAAAAGACTAGAAAAGTGAAATAGAGAAGATTAGGCCTAAAGAAGTGCCTCTTCCTGAGGTACAACTGGGAGGTATGAATATGGCCTATACCCATTGTACAGCTCTACGGAATTTGCTAGCGCTATATAAATAATTAAATAATAATATTTAAAGGACCACTCTAGTGCCAGGAAAACATACTCGTTTTCCTGGCACTAACTAGAGTGCCCTGAGGGTGCCCCCACCCTCAGGGACCCCCTCCCGCCCGGCTCTGGAAAGGGGAAAAGGGGTAAAACTTACCTTTTTCCAGCGCTGGGCGGGGAGCTCTCCTCCTCCTCTCCGCCCCGTCGGCTGAATGCGCACGCGCAGCAAGAGCTGCGCGCGCATTCAGCCGGTCGCATAGGAAAGCATTTACAATGCTTTCCTATGGACGCTTGCGTGCTCTCACTGTGATTTTCCCAGTGAGAATCACGCAAGCGCCTCTAGCGGCTGTCAATGAGACAGCCACTAGAGGATTAGGGGGAAGGCTTAACCAATTTATAAACATAGCAGTTTCTCTGAAACTGCTATGTTTATAAAAAATTGGGTTAACCCTAGCTGGACCTGGCACCCAGACCACTTCATTAAGCTGAAGTAGTCTGGGTGCCTAGAGTGGTCCTTTAAGATTACCCCCTCATGTTAAATGATTAAGTGAAGTGTGGTTCTAGTGATGTAAGATAGCTGCAGGTTGTGATGTCACAATAGAAGCTGCTGTTGGTATTGCTGTATTAGCATAGCTTCTATCCCACTAGTAGCCATATGCATAACACACCTGCAGGATACACACTCATTTTGGAAACATAGATTTAACAGATATGCAAAAACAGCTGGATGTTCACCTTTCACCATGCCTCCCAACTATTCCACTTTTGTCAGACAGGTCCGATTTTCAGGTCCTGTCCCACTGTCCCGCTAGGGGGTTCCCACCGCTTTTGAGGACACAAGGGAGCTGTCCCCAACAATCATAGCACAAGCGCCTCATAAGATTGATAAGATACAGGGTTATGCAGAGAGCGCTGCTGAAGCTTACGCCTAATGCTTATGCATAATCTGGCTCTGCCACCAGTTGACAGCACATTTTTTGGATAAGAAGAACCTTAAATGTTCCTTTTTTTTGGATTATGTATATATGAATACAATCAATTATTACACTTGATTTTTCTTTTCGGTGTACAGTGATGCAGAGAGTCAGTTTGCCATTATTGTTCTCAGCATACTTTGCTCTTTTGTTTGCAAAAGCTATAAGCGTGCACAAAGTTTCTCATTAAAGGCTAGTGCACGTGAAACTGGGATGGGTGGATTAGTGGATGGGTATGAGGGAGAGGAGAAGGCTGAAGAAACTTCCCCAGCAGAGAGGCGTGCCCAGCACTGCACGCTTACCAAGTTTACAATAATATTTTGTTTTTCTTACTTTATTTTTTATTGTTTGCTTAAAATTGTTTGCTTGGTGGTTGAAAAAAAAAATTGTCAAGTGAAGAATGTCCATTTAAATGGGCATAAGGATTTAGAAAAGCGCACAGATAACTTTTTTTTTCTGGTCTTTCCCTATGCATTCGGGCTGCTAAATACTATAGCCGTTGCTGCCCTATAGATGTGAGAATTTAAGTGCAGCGCTTACTTTTGCATAAATGTAGAGATAAAAAGATACATGAACCTGAAGATGAAGTAAAGTAGAGCCCCTTGTTTCCATATTGGTAGCAATCTTTGTAGCTTTTCAAGCACCAAATAATTTAGCCCTCAGAAGTGTTCCAGTAAGTGCTTTAGGTTAAATATTTTTTTTCTTTCTGTTTGCAGACAAAGAATTTTGCAAAAATTGGCCTTCCAGGAAAATGATTTGCAGAGTGCAATGACACCAATACTGTACATGGGAAAATTATGAAATCCAGAAAACGATATCTGAAAAGTATGATCTTACCCCCTTTAGCAATTAAATAGGACCCCATCCGCTTCACGTGGGTGGGGCCTGAGAGAAGATATTAGGTCCTCCCTCCTCATTATTATTATTAGGACCCACACCCACCATCAATAGGTGAGAGCAAGGTGGGCACTAGGTCCTTCCCGTTGATTATTATAATTAGGGCCCCAACATGCCACCAATAGTGGGGACTGAGGGGCACCAGGTCCTCCCCACATTTATTATGGTGATGGTATGAGGGGGGATGATGATGTGAGGGAGGGGGAGGATTGGTGTGAGGGAGGGGGAGTGATGATGTGAGGGAGGGGGGATTATAGTGTGAGGGAGGGGGGTGATGATGTCAGGGAGGGGGGTGATGGTTTGAGGGAGTGGTGGTGGTGGTGGTGATGGTGTGAGGGAGGGGTGACTAAATACCTTTTGTCATTCCCTTGTGGTCCAGTGTAGGCTCCCTGGTATGCCAGCGATGTCGGATGGGGGGCGAGAGGGAGGGGGGCACTCCAGGATTCTACAGTGCCAGGAATAGGATTTGTTTTCCTGGCACTAGAGAATCCTTTTAAGTGTTCACAATAAACACTTAAACTTTCATAGTGCTGTGTATTGGTTATGCTGCCAGATGTCCCCTGTCTCACTATATGAAGTCAAACCGATGCTATTTTAACTTAATTCATTGAACTTGCTTTCACTAATGCAGATATCAGTGAAGAAGGATGGACTGCAGGGACCTATGTAAGTGTCAAACTGTTCGAAAATGATTTGCCAACTTTACATGAGACAACATCAAGAGACTTTTCTGTTTAGACTGAAGCCTTAAAACAGAAAATTGCACTCCTTGGGGAAACATAATAGAGGGGGCGTCAGAGGCCCACAACGACACCAATTAAACTGTTCTTGTTGCATGACAGTTTATCACAGTATTACTATTTATTATTATTTCACTGGTTCCATACTTGCTTTCAGTATGCTAGAATAAACTTGGGCTGTAAGATAGAATCGGAAAGGTATATTAACATGTGCAGCACATTTCTTTAGAGTTTGCACACAGCTAATTATTTTGTAAAAGAGAATATTATTCCGTTACAAACGATATTCAGTTTAAGTCATAAAATAAATTGATGTTATTTTACATTACTAACTACAGGTTGCTGAAAATATACAAAGTTAAAGGAACACACTCTGTAGTGGTTATGCTGTCAGGAGTTCCCTGGCCTCCCTCCAATGTAAGTAGTCAAACCGTTTGCCAATGTAGGTACTATTTCCTGCCTATCTGCAGGTGGCTATCTTGGCTAACTACCCGAGTGCCAGCCCAGCTGAGTTCCTTCATGGGGCGATAGGGAGATCAAAGACCTGCAACCACTGGCGTGGGAGGGAAAGCACAGAGGACCCGGGGGAGCTCTAGCCTGCAGCTCTGTTGGTTTCCTCTTGCGAGGTTGGAGCATTGTTGCGGTTACCATGGCAACAGCCCGATCTCGCTAGAGGGAACTCTAGCCCCACAGGCCACAGTTCACTCACCACTAGGGCCACCAGGGATTGCAGCATGGTCACTGTGTCTGGCAAAAAGCAGGGTGGGACACAATGTTTGTTTTGTTTTTATTTTTTTAAATAATACATGTTTAATATATTTACATTAATCTGCCTCCCACCCACACACATAATCCCTCTAAACATATTCACACACAGCATGCACACACATAACACTCTACCGAGCCCCTGCTACGAAATGCCCACTGGATATAATCGCACGGGCCACCTATGGAACCGCTTACAGTGTGGGCCTTCCGATGCCGCCGCAGCACCAGCAGACCCATGGGGCAGACCAATTATTTTTGCAGTCAGCAGGGCTCCGTGTTAAAGATGGCCCTGCCTCTCACACACACGCTGCACCCCTCACACATACACACAGCACCTCTCACATACACACAATACTTCCAAACATATATATATATATATATATATATATATATACTACAGCACCCCTCACACACACTGCACCCCTCACACACATTGCACCCCTACACACATTGCACCCCTACACACATTAAATTTCAGACACACGCTAGATCCCTTACCCAACTCTGAATCCTCTACACACACGCGCGCGCACGCGCACGCACGCACACATACTGATACCGGAGAAACTGACGGAAGCCAAGCACAGAGAGATGGACACAGGTTTCTTCAGGAAGGAAGAGATTCTTTATTGGATCACCGATCGGGACTCAGAGGGACTAGCGTCACCAAAATACAGCAAAGTCTGAGTACTGAATACATAGAGTACATTCCTTATATAGCACTGTAGCTCCTCCCACAATTAACTACACCCACACATACCCTTAACCTATTTAATAAATAGAGTCTAAACTCATCCATCCGGTCTAACCACGTGGCTCATCTGATACAAAGGAGAGGGACGCGTAATTCCAGTTCTTACATTCCTGCACCTGGTCAGTACAGTGATGACAGTATCTTAGCTACGTGTTATTAACTAACTGATACTACAAACACATATACATACATATGCCTTGTGGCAATCTTAGCCTGCTAAACTTGTATTTTACTGGAATTACATCACATTCCCCCCTTTGATGCCTCTGATATTTCACAATTACTTGAGGCATCACTTAACCTTGGTTTGCATATACCTCAGGTTACCATGAACCAGACCAGACTTATCTTATGATGTGAATCTTCAACATTCATCTTCTTGCATTGGTTCTCCCTGATCTAGAGCCTTATACTTATATATCGCCATTATCTGTGCAGCAGCCTTCCTCTCTGCTATACTTCCTATCAGGCTTTGCACAGACCTAACTACTAAGGGTATAAGACACGGTAGGAGTAGACACAACAGTAAAATCAGTAGGACTCCACCTACCACTGCCTTAAGCCCTCCAAACCACTCATACCAGCTACCAAACCAACTACTTGGATTGTACCCTTTCCATACCTGAGTAGGCACATGCACTAGTTTAACCATATGGCTAGTAAGCTCAGCTATTGCTTGCCCTTCGTCATCTATTTGAAGACAGCAATTGCTCAGGTTAAACTTCCCACATACACCTCCCTCTACTGCCAAAAGGTAATCCAAGGCTAATCTATTTTGGTACACTGCTGTCCTCATCCTGGTATTATGCTTCGCTAGAAGATTGAGTGCTTGTGAGGTCTCATTAGTAATAATCTCAACCACCGCCTGTAATCTTATAATACGGTTGAGCATATAAATTGGGGTTCTATAACCAAAGGTACCATCTTCTGCCCACGTGGCTGGCCCATAATAATCTATGATACGCTGGGGAGGCCATTCATTATCTTCCCAGGTGCCCATCTCTAAGGGTCCCCTTTTCTTCCTATGATTCACATCATACACTTTAACACCTAAAGTCTCACCTGTTTCAATCGGTAACAAGAAGAAGGATGGTTTGAGCATACCCAACACACATGCCCCTTCCCAGTCCTGTGGCAACTCCGAATAGGCTTTCTTACCACAGATCCAGTACAAATTTGCTGGGGCTCTCCAGGTAGATGTGATGGATAAATCAAACCACACATCCTTTAAATTGGCATATCTAGCAAACGGGTTAGATGGTTCTGAGACATTTGAAGCCGACCACCAAGTTGTATTCTTTGTATCATCATCATAAGCTTTTTGCCCTAGACAAGTTAATTCTCCTACAGAAGTATTATACATCATTCCTTTCCTTGCTATGCAAACATAACCTATGATGGAGGTCTTTAATCTCCACTCAGATTTACCTCTAACACTCATATGATAATCGGCTTGTGTAGATATTAGTTGGTCAACTGCCTCAGAACCGGACATTACCTCCTTTGCTTCCCAAGGCCATTGGTCTCCCATGTTAGTACCTCCACACACATAGCAGTTGGTAACATTAAGACTACCGGCAATACTTTCAGCTAAATCGATGAACAGGTTTTTAGCATTATGGGGGATCTTATTATCTATACTCATCTCTTCGTAAAAGGAATGGTATACTTGATGAGTCTGGGAGGATACCGTATCAGTCTCTATTCCTATAAACAATAATGTCCCAGGATCTAAACCCGTCCCGTATATTTGAAACCCAAATAAATTTCCATACTTATCTAAGAACTTGTCGGGGTTATTAATGAGTATATGGACTGGGTTGCATTCCATAGACTTACAATAAGGGCTAGTCGGCAACTTAGTCACTATCATGTCTTTGTCTACTGTCTGTCCCCAAGTTGCCCACCCCACACAAGACCAATATGGGCAAAAGTTATAATCTCTATTTGGGCATCTAGGACTTACATATTTATTTTTGCTACTGGGACAAATATATTTATCGTTAGACCCATACGTCCTCTCCCATCTAAGATCCCCACATACATTCCACGGCTTTCTACCACTCGATATCGCTTTACACGCATCAAATAGCAGAACACCCGAAGAATGTACGGATTCTAACACCGTTTTATTAATTAGGGTCCCCTGAGGATCTCCATTCCTGAGAGTCAACCAGATTGTACGAGGTTGATACTCCGGACTGAAGCACTTAGGTTCTCCTACTCCTAAATGGCACACACTATAATCTATATTTAAGTATCTACATCTCGATACATCTCCTTTACACTCGTATTGTGAATGCCAAATTAGGGTTTGGGAAATATGGTTACCTGTTCTCGTAGTCTTAATGCATACCTCACAGCTAGGAGTGTCGGTACCTCTACCTTCCTGAATATAAAAACACATGTAAATAAACACAATCAAAAGCACATCTTTCGCCGTCATCCTCAGTCTTCGTCCGTGCGATGGAACCTCAGCTTCCAGGATGTGAGGGCTGCAGGGAATGGAGTTCTGCTCGTCTTCACAGGTGTCCCTTCGAGACTTTCCTGGCTTATACACTATGTGATGGTAAGCGGACAGGCTTTATTATGGCCTTCTCACTCACACCTGTAACAATAAAATTTGTAATCCACAATAATTCCTCGTTACTCCGACTGAGTAGTGCGTTTTAACCGGATCTTGCAGGGATTCTCTGGATCTACTGTAACTTGCCAAGAATCGACTGCTGCTGGTTTAACCCTGGAGTGATGTATCCACGGAGTCACTTCTGCTACTTTTATTGCTGTAGGGGTAGACAAAAGAACAACATAAGGACCTCTCCACTTGGGCCCTAACGGTACATTATTCCACTCTTTAATCCACACTTGATCTTCTGGATGATAACTATGAACAGGGGGATAAATATTCACAGGTAATCTATCTTGTACCCATTTCTGTACCTCCTCCATAGTCTTACCCAACTCTACAACCTGCTGCCGGGTAATTCCTTCTCCCAACTGACTCAAGTCCCCCCTTAAGTTACCAAGTACGGGAGGTGGTCGCCCATACATGATTTCAAAAGGAGAGAGGCCCATCCTTCTGGTAGGGGTACTGCGGATTCGCAATAAAGCTATGGGTAAGAGAACGTTCCACTTAAGTTGGGTTTCCTGACACATTTTAGCCAACTGGTTCTTTATAGTTCTATTCATTCTCTCTACCTTACCAGAACTCTGGGGTCTATATGCAGTATGAAGCCTCCACTTTATACCAAGCATATGAGTCAGTTGTTGTAGGCACTGATGAACAAAAGCTGGACCATTGTCCGATCCTATAGAACAGGGTAGTCCATATCGGGGTATTATTTCTCGTAGCAGGAATCTCACAACTTCTCCTGCTTTCTCTGTACGAGTAGGACATGCTTCTATCCAGCCTGAATAGGTGCACACAATTACCAGCAGGTAACGATGTCCACCCGATTTAGGCATCACTGTAAAGTCTATTTGTAGATCGGACATGGGGAGTCCCCCCATAAACTGAACTCCTGGTGGCTTTACTGGTCCTTGTCTTGCATTATTCTTAGCACACGTTACACATCTGCGTACAATGGCCTGAGTCAAGTTGGACAATCTTGGTATGTAGAAATGTTTTCTAAGAGATTCTTCAGTACTGTCTCTCCCAGAATGTGTCCCGTTGTGATAATTTTGGACAATTTCTACCGCTAGCGATGCTGGTATAACTATTCTTCCATCTTCTAGCTGATACCACTTGTTCTCCAGATACTTTCCCGGTTCAGTCTTTAACCACTCCTCTTCTTGAGCTGTATAAACTGGAGTCCATTGGGACAGTGGAGTTGGTATAAGAGCAGCTATATGCCCCACATACTCCTGTCTTCCTGATTCAGCAGCACGCTTAGCTGCACTATCTGCCATCCGATTTCCCTTGGTTACATCACCATCTCCTCTCAGATGCGCTCGACAATGTATGATACCGACTTCTTTCGGCTCCCACACTGCTTCCAATAGTTGTAGGATTTCAGCTGCGTACTTGATTTCTTTGCCTTCTGAATTCAGTAGTCCTCTTTCTTTATACAAAGCTCCGTGGGCATGAGTGGTTAAAAACGCATACTTAGAGTCCGTATAGATATTTACTCTTAAACCTTCAGCCAATTGTAACGCTCGTGTTAGTGCTATTAATTCTGCCTTTTGTGCTGATGTTCCTTTCGCCAGTGGCCGAGCTTCTATCACCTTGTCTATTGTTGTCACTGCATATCCTGCATAGCGGATCCCTTCTTTCACATAACTACTGCCGTCGGTGTAATATTGAACATCGGGGTTCTGGATGGGAAAATCACGAAGATCTGGTCTACTTGAGAATACTTCATCCATTACTTCCAAACAATCATGTTGACTTTCAGTAGGTTGTGGCAAAAGGGTAGCTGGATTTAAGGTGTTTACAGTCTCTAAATGCACTCTTGGGTTTTCACACAACATTGCTTGATACTTGGTCATACGGCTGTTACTAAACCAATGATTTCCTTTGTAATCCAACAACGTCTGTACTGCATGTGGGACTCGTACATAAAGTTCTTGACCCAGAGTGAGTTTATCGGCTTCAGCTACTAGCAGGGCGGCTGCAGCTACGGCTCTTAGACAAGGTGGAAGTCCGCTGGCCACTGCATCCAGTTGCTTAGACATGTAGGCAACAGGTCTTTGCCATGATCCCAAGTACTGTGTCAATACTCCCACAGCCATTCTTCTTTGCTCGTGTACATATAAGTAGAATGGTCGTGTGTGATCAGGTAGACCTAATGATGGGGCACTCATCAAAGCCTTCTTCACATCTTCAAATGCCGTTTGCTGTTCTTGGGTCCATAAGAAGGGGTCGTGCTCTGTACCTTTGATAGCTGCGTACAGAGGTTTTGCTAGTATCGCATAGCTGGGAATCCATATCCTACAGAAGCCTGCTGCCCCCAAGAATTCTCGCACTTGTCTTCTATTCTTGGGTATTGGTATTTGGCAGACAGCTTCTTTTCTCTCTGGCCCCATAATTCTTTGGCCTTCAGAGATATGGAATCCTAGATACTTGACAGTTGGCAAACACAACTGAGCCTTCTTTCTAGACACCTTGTATCCTGCCTTCCAGAGAATGTGTAGTAGATCGTGCGTTGCTTGCTGACAGATTTCTTTTGTAACTGCTGCTATCAACAAGTCATCTACATATTGTAACAATACACACTCTCCTGGGATGGACTCGAAATCCAATAGATCTTGACTTAGGGCTGAACCAAATAGGGTAGGTGAATTTTTAAACCCTTGGGGCAGTCTTGTCCAAGTCATTTGGCGTTTTGAGCCCGTTACAGCGTTCTCCCACTGGAAAGCGAAAATACATTGACTTTCTGCGGCAATTCGGAGGCAAAAGAAGGCATCTTTGAGATCTAAGACTGTGAAGTAAGTAGCCCCGCCCGGAATTAAAGCAAGCAGGTTATATGGATTGGGTACAACTGGATGTATGCTAACAACCGCATCATTGACTGCTCTTAAGTCCTGCACAGGTCGATACTCATCTGTGCCGGGCTTTTGAACAGGCAGCAATGGGGTGTTCCAGGGGGAAGTACAGAATTTTAGGATACCATACCGTATGAACTTATCCAGATAGGATTGGATGTTCTTCTTAGCCTTCTGCGGAATGTGATATTGTCTTAGGCTCACTGGATAAACCCCATGTTTCAGTTCAATTTTTATTGGTGGAATATTGCGGGCCAGTCCTGGTGGGTTGTTCTCTGCCCAAACTCCTGGTATGTTAAACAATGTCTCATCACTCCTAGGGTTTTGGCTAGTCAACACTGTATAAAGTCGCCACTCTTCTTCCTTTGGTACGGATAAAGTCATAATACCTGAAGGTCCATTAAACTTTAAAGATGTTGTTCCATCTGGTAGGAACGTAATCTGCGCTTGTAATTTGGATAGCATATCACGTCCCAGCAATTGGACTGGACATTCAGGCATATAAAGGAATTGGTGTTTTACTACGTGGCCTCCCAATGTACAGAGTCGACTTTTAAGAACCGGTCTTTCAGCACTTCTTCCAGTTGCTCCTATCACAGTAATAGTCCTTCCAGATGGAGGAGCAACTAGATTAGTCACCACTGAATGTTCAGCACCAGTGTCGATCATGAACGCACTCCTTTTCCCCCCTATTGATACATCGACCATAGGCTCCGCTCGACCAAGGGGGATGGAGCCCGGTCGGTATCAATAGTCCTCCATGACAGTGTCAGCCAATCCTACAAAGTCCCTACCTTCTCTATCGCGGGACCTTTGCGCTGCTGGAATATACCTGTCTTCCCTAACACTTCCTCTGTTCCCATTACTCCCTCTATAACCATTACTCCCTCCGGGGCCTCCTCTACCTCTCGCTCTGCCTCTAAAGTTTCCGTAGCCTGCCCTGGGTAGGACCCTCTCGTACTGCTCTCTTTGCGGACATTCGTTCCTCCAATGCCCTTCTTCCTTGCAATACGCACACTGATCCCTACTCAAAGGCTCCCTACTCCATCTATTATTGCCTCTATCTGGGCCCCGTTTATCTACGCCTGCGATCGCTACCGCTAGCATATCAGCCTTTTTACGCATCTTGCGCTCCTCCTCTTTCTTGCTTTCTGTTTCCCTATTCATATACACCTTATTAGCTACCTCCATTAGTTGGGTGATTGACATACCTGCAAACCCTTCTAGCTTTTGTAGCTTGCGCTTAATATCTCCGTAAGCTTGGCTGACAAAGGCGGAGTTCACCATTCGGGAATTGTCTGCGTCTTCCGGATTAAAGGGGGTGTACAAGCGGTACGCCTCCAATAATCGGTCATAAAAGACACTGGGCGCTTCATCGCTTTTCTGGATCACCTCAACTGTCTTCGACATGTTAATGGCTTTCTTTCCTCCGGCTTTCATGCCAGCAATTATAGCGTCTCTATAGGCTCTGAGTTGAACCATATCAGCACCATTTACGTTCCAATCGGGATCAGTGTTGGGATAATGTGTTGCGGCCCATGCTGCTGGATTAGCTTGGTTCAAAGCACGGGCTCTATCTTCTAATGCTTTAATGGCTGCTTGATTTATTCTTGTCCTTTCCTCATTGTTAAATAAAGTCATTAGTAACTGCTGGCAATCAGCCCATGTCGGATTATGCGTCTGTACTATTGAGGTGAACAGATCAGTCATGGCTTGTGGTTTCTCAGTATACGAGGAATTATGGGTCTTCCAGTTTAAAAGGTCGGTAGTGGTGAAAGGGACATATACGAAGACAGGGTCAGCGTGTGCCATTTGACCTGCGGCATCGATATAAGCTGACCCGGGATTTAAGCGAAGAGGCATCTGATAGTGCTTTAATTGTTGGGCACCAGTCAACTGTCGGGTTTGGATGGGGCTACGTAGGGAAGCGTCAGTCATGGGTTCCGGTCGGGGAGAGATAGGGTATGGGGATGTGGGAGGTTGGTTTTGGGAAAAGGTAGTGAATAGAACACTTCGGGCCGAGCTAGATGAAGCTTGACCGGAAGTCTGAAGTGGCGCCAAATCAGGATATTCATTTTTAATGGAGGTTGGTCTATCTGGTTCCGGAAGGGGGGATTTAGTACGAGGGGGGGTGGATCCTGCACTGGAGGAGGAAGCGGAAGTGGATGGGGGTAGTGAGGGAAGGGTTACAGGACTTCCTGCGTTTGCGTCACTTCTTCTTAACGGAAAGTAAGGGGGCGGCAAAGGGATCTCGGACTCAGGGGGCGTGTCCAAAATGGGCCTAACACCAGCCCTAGTGGACGAACAAGTCCTAGCTACCATGAGGCGACACTGTTCCTCGTGGCATGTCCGGAGCCATTTTGGCGAGTCATTTACGGCCTGTCTCCAACAGTCAATATAAGGAAACTGGCCGTAAAGTTCAGGCCTACCCGATACAGCCACGTGTAAGCGCTGTACCAGAGTTGGATCCAAACTGCCACGTGGCGGCCATGCCGCAACCAAAGTAGGCCACTCCCTAGTACACAAAGTGACCAAACGTACAGGAGACATCTTTACCCCAAAATCACAAACTTTGAATCCCTTTTTAAAATTCTTAACCATACATCCTAAGGGATCCGGAATCGTTGACTGCGACGCACCCATACTTAACAATGGAACGTCGTCGACAACGAATACTATACACGCGTACTATTCAACAGTCACACCCGTTTCCTCTGGCAACAGCACCACGTGGTACGGTTATCAAGTGAAACGTACACAATAACAATAAACACTCAGGGAATTCCCGTACACACACAGCTGCTACACCAGTCACTATATAATCAATATTATGCCCTTTGGCGTAACTACACAGTCACCCACGCTATAATTCTCTATATACGAATTACCCGTCTATAACACACCCCAGTAACATCGTCTTTTACAAATAGCGGTTACAGTACGGTTAGCATAGGTCAAAGCACAAGTTAAGGTCACAATACAATTATTAGTGGTTATGGTGTTAAACATGCAATGGACGACAATGATTAGTACTTATTATATAATGTCAGTAAATATACAGGGTTATGGTACCGTGCACTATAATACAGCAACACACTATTAACACTCTCGCTAGACGGCTGAGCTCGCGCTATCTAACAAGATATACACTTTACTAAACAATCGTTAACACATTTACAATTCCCAACTAAACTATTGGCCAGTACCTTGAATGGACTACCTAAAACTATATACACCCGTTTTGGTTAGCCACACTGCCCAATCACCACATATACATAGCGAGCTAGAGATCCGAATTTACACAGGCGCCTCTTAGTCGCACTATACAACGAGCTAGAGATCCGAATTTACACAGGCGCCTCTTAGTCGTACTATCAAAAGTCTAGTGGGTTCCAAATTTACACGCCTTCCCACTTAGCCCAGATAGGATGAGAACTAGCGAACCGAATTTACACAGGCGCCGCTTAGTCTCCCGGTCCCTCCGACCTAGCGAACGTAATATACACCCTAGAACGCTAGTCTAGACAAGACACCGGTGTCCGGCTAGGGCTATCTTACACCAGGACCCCGCCTGACTAACCAAATCAAACGGTCTGACTAAAGAGCGTTCGATCGAGCGGTGCGCCTTCGCTCCTTCCCTCCGACAGAGGGGGCAGATACAGATTCAAAAACCCCTTTGGGCCTACCGCACAATCGGTATACCCCTAGCGGGTCCTGCCGTCTAAAACAGCAGTTATCTTACCTCCTCGTTCCTGAACCTGAATTCACACTCATCGACGGGGACACCCCAGCACTTCTCACGTAGAGGCCGATGATCTCCTGGACAACAGACCAGTGGCGCCGAGACGAAGGGAGGTCCACGCAGAAGTTCAGGGGTGCAGCCGTAGAGAACGTGGGCAAAGATAGACCGTCTCACGCCTCTGCCTCTCAGCTACCGTTGAACGATGAGCTTCCCGGCCAATGCACCAAATGATACCGGAGAAACTGACGGAAGCCAAGCACAGAGAGATGGACACAGGTTTCTTCAGGAAGGAAGAGATTCTTTATTGGATCACCGATCGGGACTCAGAGGGACTAGCGTCACCAAAATACAGCAAAGTCTGAGTACTGAATACATAGAGTACATTCCTTATATAGCACTGTAGCTCCTCCCACAATTAACTACACCCACACATACCCTTAACCTATTTAATAAATAGAGTCTAAACTCATCCATCCGGTCTAACCACGTGGCTCATCTGATACAAAGGAGAGGGACGCGTAATTCCAGTTCTTACATTCCTGCACCTGGTCAGTACAGTGATGACAGTATCTTAGCTACGTGTTATTAACTAACTGATACTACAAACACATATACATACATATGCCTTGTGGCAATCTTAGCCTGCTAAACTTGTATTTTACTGGAATTACATCACAATACTAGATCTCCTATACACACTCTGGGTCCTTCAAACACACACTAGATCCCCTACACACACACACACACACACACACACTGCATTTCTGACATACACACTCTGGATTCCCTATGCACATACAAGATTCCGTGTAAGCAAACACACGGTCTACAACCCCTACACACACTATGTCACCTATACGCACTAGGTACTAAGTTTTATTACCATCACTATATAATGGGATTTTTCTAAACGCCTCTCATGAATGGGTTGAAATGGCCTCCAGACGTGCTATTGATTGTGAATATTGAACATTTTTTTTAAATGTCACAGATGTCACAAATGGACTGTTCATACAATAAGTGTCAGGTTGCCTTTAACATAAGCTTTATCTCCTTAAGTAGCCCGGAAATGCAGAATAATTGTAACATACTACTCCCAATGATGTAATATTCAGGCTTAGATAAAGAGTGTCAGAATGAGATTTCTCAGCAAGATTTTGAATAATCAGTCATATTTCGGTTTAACCTATATTATATGGTTACCAATTGGGAGGTACCCGTGGGATGCTGTTGCACCTATAAGTTAAGTCATTTTTATTTATAATTTCTGTTTGCATTAATTATTTAATTATTGGTGGTTTGCAATTGTTTCTTTTATAATATTTTGGTTTAAAACACTGCCTTAAAATACTCTCGTGGATCATTTTACAGGTTGCAGATTTTTATTTGCAGAGTGTTAATATTGGAAGAAATGCAAGCAATGCTTACAGTATAAGAACCAAATGTGACTAAACACTTTTTTCTCCGAACAACTCCTAGCCACCAGTCACGTTTCCTTTTGCCAGGTTCTATAGTTAACATATATATATACCATACAGGGGTCCTGGAGACATAATAAAACAACCAGAACCAAAGGTTGGATGGATTATGAATATCTCCAGAACCCCTGAGATCAGCATTAAGGATTATATTTTTTGGTTATTTTATTGAAATTAGAGTTAAGTCTGGATTAGATTTAGGTCTTGGGTTGCAGTGAGGTAGGGTTAGGGGTGGATATAAAGGTTATAGATATATATGTAGTATAAATATATATTTTTTATACATTACATATTATTTGTATTAATCAAACCAAAAAAGAACATATTAGCCATTTATAGAACAACACTGTTTAACCCTTGTTACACTATACATTTTCTGACATCCAGTGCAAAGGACACCAGACATCAAGTGATTTGTGGTGAATGATTTTTAGGGAGTTTGCCGTCTAATTCCCCTTATCTATACTCTTTTTTTTATTAGCTGAGATAAACAAACCAATATTGCTTTAATTAATTCTTATAAATCTCCTTCCTTCTATGCTACTGATGAAGTGGGATTGAGCG
Source organism: Pelobates fuscus (assembly GCF_036172605.1). NCBI lineage: Eukaryota > Metazoa > Chordata > Amphibia > Anura > Pelobatidae > Pelobates > Pelobates fuscus. The sequence goes on along the minus strand of NC_086322.1, from coordinate 125,417,083 downwards.
TTTGACAAATAAAGGAAATCATCACCAGCAAATGAACATACTAAACTCTTATGTGAAAAAATGATAAATACATATTGATGGTCATTCACTAAAAAGCAATACTATAAATAGGAGAAGATAAACTCTCACAAATACAATGTATTAAATGGTAACCCATATAAGTAATAATTAGCAGATTAACCGACATTGATCAGACACATAACTCCTTTAATAAGATGATATACCATAGGGAAACACAGATATTCACAATAGCTGAACTATTAGTGGAAGTGAGGCTCTGTGTTTTTTAAATATCTATTTATATTTATATTCAGGGCTCAATATTTCTACTAGCCAGGACTTAAAGTTACTTGCCACTGCAAACCTCCTTACTTACATGACTTTTGGCAATGCATGCGCAGCTACCCTTCTCCCAAATGATGTGCACATCAGACAATTCCTAGTATAGTGGTAAATGCTAAAAATGGCAGGATGCACAAAGCAGCCACCTGTGGACTCTTTATTTCTAGTCTTTGCTGTTATGTTGGTGTCATGGCAGCACAGGCTAACGTAAGAAAAAAAATAAAATGGTATATCTTTTTAGCTAGTTATGAGACCAATAGATCATAAACTGTGATTAACACGGGCCATTTAAGTGTCCCTTTTTGGTATCATATACATGTATGAGAATGAGAAGAGAGGAACTTACTTGTGATATCTCTCCCCTATAAATCTGCGTATGTTTCAGGGAGATATACAGGCTTCAATTAGTATAATATAACATGCTATTCCTGATGGTCACATATATGACCCATGCAGTCACTGTTAAAATGAGTTGCTACTTTTTAAACATCACTGACACATGTTGGTGGATACATTTATGACATTTAGTATGTGGAGTCAGAGGCGAAACTAGAAACCATGGGGCCCTGGTGCGATAATAGCCCTGGACCCCACCCCCCCATACTTCTTGCCCCCTCCCCCTAGTCCCTCCATGTGTTTCATTTACACCCTACAGGGTGAGTGTGGCATAGTAGTGGGGGGGGGGGGGGGTGTAAGTGACAGAATTGGAGGGGTTCATGTGATAGGGTGAAATGGGGTGAGTGTGACATTGTGATGAAGAATGAATGTTACAATGCTAGAGATGGTGAGTGTGATAGGGCATATGGCAGAGTGATGGGAGGTGAGTATGGCATGGCTGAGTGATAGGATTGGAGGAGTTATTGTGAGTGTGGCACGGTGAAGGGGGGTAACAGTGTGCGCGTTGGGGGGTGACAGTTGTACAGACACACATGCAGATGCACAGACAAACACACACTGACATACATGCAGATACACACCATACAACACATACAGATACATGCACGGACACATGCAGATACACAGACACTTAATGACAAACATTCAGATACAGACAGTATGACACTCATACAGATACATAGGCAGACACTGACATACAGATATGAAGACATACAGGTACACATATAGACACACACGCACACATATAGACACACAAGCAGACAAACAGATACACACGCAGACACACACATTGACACACACACATACAGAGACACACACAGACACACACATACAGGCACACTTACATAGGGACACATACATACAGATACACACACACATACATACATACATACACACATACATACAGACACTCTGATGGGAGTCAGAGTAGGAACTCTGACTCCCTCCTCTCCTTCCTCCTCCCGCCGCCAGTGCAGTCACATCCTCCCAGCTCTGACATCATCACAGGGGGCCCGGTCGCGCTGTTAAAGCGACACAGCGCTGACCGTACCCGCTGGAAATTCATTGCCATCGGGTGGCCCAAACAGCAAGGGCCACTCAATGGGCCCCTTCAATGCGGCCCCGGCGGTTGTAACGTGCGGGCTGGGGGGACCACATTAACTGGGTGGCTGGGCCCCCTGGAGTGACGTTCCCAGGTGCAGCTGCAACTCCTGTGACCCCGGTAGTTCTGTCACTGGATGCATGACAGGTGAATGGAAACTAAATGGTTGGGTGGGCAATTGTAAAGTGAATCCAACAAATATTGAACAGCTTGACTGTTGTTGCTCTTAGATAAAGAAACTTTAGCCCTACACCTAAACTTCACTCTAGATATAACTATAATTTTAAAGTAACATAGTGATAAAAAGGTACATAACAATGCATTATAGGGAATGATGGCTTACAAACATCTCCTGGATGTACATATATTAATAGATTAATATTTAATATATTTGTGAGCTAAATTAGTTTTATCACTCTCATAGGTTATTATGAAGTAAGTACCCAGAAGAACCAGTCAAGCCAGGTCTTGCGGATATGTGTAGATAATCCACTAATGAACAAAAAGTCTATTTTATTCTCCCCTTATCCCTCTACGCATAGGATGACACATAGCCAGTCTGAGAATGGGAATAGCAACCAGTTAGAGGCCTCTAAGCCTTATTTCATAAACCAAACAAAACATAAAACAAAATAATGGTTGGCCAATTTATTTCCCTCCAAGTGCCAATCTGGTGTAAACCCCTGCAACAGCATGTTCTGTGTTAATCATATTTTGCAAGAAAAGCTTTAATTTGTAGTTTAACCTCCCTAATTCTCAAACGGTAAACATGAGCATGCTTTCTATTTCCTGTTGATTTCCTGTTGATTTCCTGTTTTGGGGAGACAAGGCCTACTGTAATGATCTGCTCTTGTAGTCATTCAAGCCTATAAACAACCGTTTTCTCAGATAGTCACTGGAGTCCAGATGTATAAAGAGATGTTTGTCAATAACTCTTGAGTTATTCTTACTATATAAAGCTGCCTAATGATAGCTAACAAGAGCATGCCTACATGCATTGATCAGTATATGGTCAGTTAGTAGAGCAACTTAAACCTGGCACTAAGGAACTGAACATACTCTGGATCTGTGAACCAATAGAAAGTTCATGTTCCTGAGGATTCATCTTGTCTTTAGAACATTGCCACATAATTATTTTACCTAATGTGTGTATGCCACAAGCCAATCAGATTGCTAATGTGGTTCGAAAGACCCACACAAAACAGCCTACATAGAAAGCCATCATGAGTGCAAGAAATAATCCAATGTAAACATACAAGGTTGTCTTTTTTAGTTATTCATGCAAACAGTGGGACCTGAGCGTTCATTCTTGCAGAAGTGAGGGACCTGCGAGTTCTCTACTGTCTATTGTTTATTTTGAAACAATAATTACATGATTTTGCTATTACATGATGAAAAGTCATGATTTTATTAAAGACACGGAGGCGGGTATTGCATATTCCTTTCTTTACTGTCCACCAATAGCAGCAAAGAATACAAAACAGTAAGAAAAAATAGCATACATAGTAATAAGCCCCTACCATACCAAGTCCCAGTATTATAGTCAGCAACTCCCAACACATTTCCTCTTTCTTTGGAGATGCGACCACAATAAACAAACATCAAACAGGAACCAAGGAATCAGTTCAACCGCACAATAACAACTGCCTTGAAATCCAGTCGGAGTCCAACCAGGTATCAATCCAATGAACTGGGACAAATTTATCACAGGAAACACGAAATCGCCAACGTATATGATTCCATTATACGATAATCAGTTGGAGTCCATCAAACCAGTACGAATTAGGCTGTGAAAACATAAATAGACAGGAGCCACACGTTTATTTCAGTCCTTGCAACTTAGACCTAGACCCTTCTATCAGACAATCATGAGACCCAAGAACAAACCCAAATTCAAAATATTTACCGACCATAAAGGTTATAGCAATAATATCCCCATTTACCTTAATACAAACCTTATCCAAACATAAACATACCAGGGAGGGAAGATGTTAACCAAGACAAAAGTGTATCTAGGGTGGCACAATACTTGCCTCCATGTCATAAAACCATGACTTTTCGTCATGTAATAGCAAATTCATGTTATTTTATAACAAGACACGGAGTCTCATCTTGCAAGTTCAAAGCTGACTGACAACTGTAAAAAAGACATGAGTCACCGGTCAAAAATAAAATTCACGGAAAGTAGATTCCCGAGACCAGTCCGCTGTCCGCATCAGGTCCTCCAACCGTGCTCCCGAGGTCATCATCGATGAGGCCGAAGCACCCCTGAAAGAATGGGCTCCAAACACCGAAGTGTCAACACCCACCTGTTGCAACACCCATTTCAACCAAAGAACCATTGTAGTACCCGTCACTGGGGAAAAATGAGGTCGAATGGATAGAAAAAGATGAGGCGAAGATGGCGACGGATGCGGCTCAGTGTGAATCTTATATTCCCGTAAACAAGCCACCGGGTACAATGCTGGAGCAGAAGGGAAGGCCGGATAAGAAACCGATCGAATCAAAGTCTTCGTGCATCTGGAGATATTGAAAGTCACCCTGTCGGGAGTGAAGGAGCGAGCATCGAAATCCAGGGCACGAACATTTGAAACCCTCTTACAGGATACCAGGCAAAGCAGTTTGATCAATTTCGCTGATAATTGGGGCAAGGATAAGTCCGCGTTAGATGAGGTAAACAATGATAGCACTATTGAGACATCCCACATAGAGGAGTATCGTGGTCTAGGTGGGTGAGATAGGCGGGAGTCACGAAGAAGCCGGCATACTAAGGGATATTGTCCCACTGGACAACCCTCGAAACCCTGATGGGCCGAAGAAATGGCTGACCTGTATACTTTTATTGTTTGGTAGGCCCGGCCAGCTTCAAACGGAGATGTGAGGAATTGGAGAATTGCTGTTACAGGTGCTGAAATGGGATCCATGTCCCTAACCAGCACCAGCAAGCCAAAGATCTCCAAGCTGACCCATATGATCTTCGAGTTCCGTGAGACCATGCATCCGCCAAGAGGCGCCGAGTTGTGTCCAAAACTCCTGAGATCTTCCAGGGTCCCCTGAAATCCACCAAGGCATCAACAGGAGGGATCCTTTCAGGAGGGGAGGATGGTGACATCTTGCTGGCTCCTGAAGTAGGTTCGGACATATCGGCAATAACCTGGGGAGATCTATTGTCATATCCAGCAGTTGAGGGAACCACGACTGAGTCCCCCAGAACGGGGTTAAGAGAACCAACTCCGCCCCTTGGCGGCAAACCTGAAGCAGCATCCTGGGAGCATGGCAAATGGAGGGAAAGCATAGAGAAGTGGTCCATGCCAATCATGTAGGAAAGCGTCTACCGCCTCTGCATCTGGGTCCAGACGCCAGCTTAAGAAACAGGGTAGCTGGATGTTGAGCCGTGAGGCAAATAGGTGTACGATAAAGGAACCCCAAAGGGACGAAATAGTGCCAAACACCTCTACATCCAATCTCCAATCACTGCTGTCCGAGAGATAACGTAAGTTCCAATCCGCATGAACATTGTGCAGGCCCGGTAGGTACCTGTAAGGGGAACTCCGGCTGAGATCCGAATATGGCCTTGCCGTTCCATGCACATAGATTGTGAATCCACCAACGCAATTCGACTTTTGTTTCCCTGTCCAGTGATATCAGGTGTGCATATGATGCTCCTTTGCGAAAATGTGCGATCTTCAACCGCTGGAGAGCTCGATAGTGAAGAGGAGCCGGGAACACCACTTGAATCGACGATGCCAACTGTTCGATGAGTCTCGCCAAGTGACGCAGGGTAAGATGTGGTCGGATAAGTGATGTTCCTTGCAGATCATCCGAACCTTTGATGCAGACAGGCTCCTCCTCCGAGTTCACAAGCAAGCCCAAGAATTCAAGGCATCTGGATTGTGTCAGACAAGATTTCTCCCAGTTGATGAGAAAACCCAGTCTGGTCAGCAGATCCACCATCCATTGCAGATGCTGCAGGAGGACAGAACGGTCCTGAGCCATGATCAGAATATTGTCCAGATAAACAATAAGGCGAACACCTCGATTGAGGAGCCAGGCCATAGCTGGACGTAGCAGCTTGGTGAAGCACCAAGGCACCGAAGAGAGACCAAACGGAAGACAGGTGAAGCACCATATGCGTCCCCCCCCAGCAGAAGCGAAGGAGGTCCCTGGAAGTCGTGTGCACCGGCACCGTCAGGTACTCCTCTTTCAGGTCTAGCTTTGCCACCCAATCCCCATGCAGGAGTAAATCCCTGAGAAGATGGATGCCTTCCATCTTGAAATGCCGGTAGCATACCCTGGAATTGAACACCTCAATTGAGGAGCCAGGCCATAGCTGGACATAGCAGCTTGGTGAAGCACCAAGGCACCGAAGAGAGACCAAACGGAAGACAGGTGAAGCGCCATATGCATCCCCCCCCCAGCAGAAGCTAAGGAGGTCCCTGGAAGTCGTGTGCACCGGCACCGTCAGGTACTCCTCTTTCAGGTCTAGCTTTGCCAGCCAATCCCCGTGCAGGAGTAAATCCCTGAGAAGATGGATGCCCTCCATCTTGAAATGCCGGTAGCATACCCTGGAATTGAGCGGGCGCAGGTTGATAACCGCGCGCATTTGGCCACCCTTTTATCAGAAAGATATTGCTGATGACCCCTGGCGGGCTTAGAGGCGCCAACTCTATAGCCTCTTTGGCACGTAAGGCCGACAATTCCTCGTCGATCAACCTGCGATCCCAAAGGGAAAAACAGATCGGTCAAGGGTAGGCATGTAACGAGGTGTCCCCACTAGTTCTATGTGAAAACCCCCTCACCGTGTCTAGAATCCAAGTGTCTGATGTGATAGATGCCCAGGCTGGGGAAAAAAGATGGCATCTGCCCCTACACAAACAGGAGAAGAAACATGTGGAAGAGTCAAGCTTACCGTAGGGGCGCCTGCCACCGGAACCTCCTCTGAATCCCCATTGACCACCATGGTCGACCACGGGATGGGAAGAATGGAGATCGGGTCCTTGCCTCATGGAAGCTGGGGCGCTTAATAAAGGAGCCTTTTCCCGAGCCGCGGGAATAGAAGTAGCTGCAGCCAGCCAGAGGCCCCTGGATCTGCTGGCCCCGGTAGACACCCGTCCCTGGAACACCCTCCTCATGGAAGACTGGGCTTTATCTAGGGTAGTAAATGCCCCAACAAAACGGCCAAGGTCCTTAATAAAGGAGTCACCAAACAGGAGGCCTTGGGCATCCTTGCAAGCCTCAGTGAGGGTGAGATTAGCCAGTTTCAGCTCTATCTTAAACAGAATGGCTTTACGTCGCTCCATAGATAGAAAACCATTGATGCTGCCTGCAGATGGCCTGTTGGACACCACCACGGAGTTCATGCGGGTCGACTAGCCTGTTATCAGCCATGGCATCCTGAACTAGTTTAAAAAGCTTGGCCAGGGGCCCAAAAATGTCTAGGTGTTTATTCTGGCATGACCTGAGTGCCGAGTCCAGGCCTTTACATGGGTTCCAACCCATCTTTGATAAGAACTGGGTCATTTTGGGGTCAACTTCCAGGGTTTCACACACATTGTCAGGCACCACCGGTCAAGGGCACTCAGCTCTGAGCTTATTACGTGCTGCCTTGCCAAGGGGGCGCCTCAACCAATTTTACAGGTAGTGGGCCACATGGTACCCCGGGAGCCACTCGGCCGACCTTGGATGATGAAGGTCATCCGGGTCGAACAATGGCTCGCCCAGCAGGTCCATGAGGGCATGTCTAAACTGAGCTAAGACCCACAAAATATACTGACACAGGAAAGTTAACTCAATAAGAATGCTGTTAGGGGAAAATGAAGTAAACAGTGAGGGTTAGTCACCCAAACTAGCACACCAGAAGGGACAGAATGGAGCTCACCAGGGCCCAGACCAGTAGCAAGAGACACAAGGCAGAAGGAGGAGGGTACCAGCAGAAACCGGAAGGGAGAAGCCGTGAAAATCGCGAGATTGCTGTGAAAAAAACGCAATTTCGTGAGGGGAAAAACTCCAGAACGGGGAAAATTCATATCGTGACCAAGGCACGTTCGAGAGTCAATGCGTCTATGAAAAAACAACCCGGGAAAGTGGAAGCGAACGAACGAATGATCGGATACGAAAGAACTCGCGAACGAACAACATTAACAGCCCGAATCACAATGAGCAAAACAGGCGAATGGGTGTTCTCATGCGAACTCCCGAATGTCACATACAACAATGGCACGAGGAGTGCCGAACGGGGGCACGAAACCCTACAAAAAAGGGTGCTAATATGGCCCCGGGATGCGGAACAGCGGGCAGAGGAGACAGAAACCTGCCAAACCCAAGCACTCCCGCAAGGAAAGTCAGAGAAAGTCATAGACCAGGAAGCAGAAGGGAATAAAAAGGGGGGACACCCCCACAGAACCAAGTGAATACACAATAAAACAGGTACACAAACAGTCCTTACAATGTAAACCCAAAGGTTAAACTAAAATCCCCAGACATTTAATCACAAGTACACATAAAATAGTAATGCGACAAAATAAATTGTACTTAACGACTGTGGAGCAGCAAAGAAAGAGGAAATGTGTAGGAAGGTGCTAACTATTATACTAGGATTTGGTATGGGAGGGGCGTATCACTATGTATGCCATTTTTCTTACTGTTTTGTATTCTTTGCTGCTATAGGTGGACAGTAAAGGAAGGGATATGCAATATGAGCCTCCTTGTCTTGTTATAAAATCAAAAAGTAATCTAAATAAAAAGAAATTTACAAAACAAAATGTATGCAAGGATGACCACATACTTTTTCAGATTTCCCTTGTGGATGTTTGTGAAATGGCACGTAAAAATGAAAATATCACTGCCATTGGTGCATATATTCAATTTGTCACAAATAGTCCACTCCTTCCTGTGCTAGCTTACCTATGCCATTTCTTACAGATCCACAGACTGTAATTTTTTTCTTCTTCCTCTGTCAAAATAAAAACAGACTTCCTTGTTCTATAGATTGTTAATAGATTTTATTGCTGGGTATTTGACCTGCATTTTATATTTCCTGGCTAATCATGGCAGCATATACACATGGGTTAGCTCCTCCCCTACAGCCGATAGGACAGGAAAACCACCAAGGTTTTAAAAGGAGGCTCCATCCCTAAGGTATAAGAATAAAAAGGTATAAACAATATACCAGCGAGTGGAGCGCTATAATAAATATTAATATAAATAATGAGGGGGTATACTCACCCCTCCAACATAGTGATACAATGCGTCCAAATGTACATACAAAGTAAAACAACAAAAAGAGAGAATATAGTGCAGATGGTTTACAAAAATAAAAAATGAATAATAGTAGCAATTGGTTGAAACCACTCACGTGGGTTGGAGCCTATAAGCTATTGGCTCCGTAAGTGACTCCTTTTTGCTCTTGAGGCAGCAACACACCCCTTTATCCCAAACGATGTTCTCCCGAAGATATGGAACAAGCAGAGAGAGAGAACCTCATAGGTGGTATTGTACAGATAGTGTATACAAAATAGTGAGATAGTAATGGTTATGCTCACCTTAGACAGAGCCTTGAATTCCTGGCTCTGAGGTTTGTTGGCAATATGCTAATTTATTGGGATAGCATTTCCCACATAGTGTTCCTGGAGGCTAGAAAGGACTATATGGACTAATATAAAAAATAACGATTTATTGTAGAGATAAAAAATAATAATAAAAACAATATTAAGACTTCTCAAAAGCATATAAGCTAAATGGTAGAAAGTCCAAGTATAAAAGTCCAAACTCCAGCTAAACGCGTTTCACTCTTGTATGAGCTTCCTCAGTAGCTGTGAAGTAGCCTCAGGAATCTTCCACTTTATAAGTGACACTATATGAACTATATGGACCTCATAGGTGGTATTGTACAGATAGTGTATACAAAATAGTGAGATAGTAATGGTTATGCTCACCTTGAATTCCTGGCTCTGAGGTTTGTTGGCAATATGCTAATTTATTGGGATAGCATTCCCCACATAGTGTTCCTGGAGGCTAGAAAGGACTATATGGACTAATATAAAAAAATAACGATTTATTGTAGAGATAAAAAATAATAATAACATCTACACGATCCTACGAGACGGAGCTCTCCGTTCCCTGGATTCCCTGCTAGACCTGGCGCCCCGGACGCCCCTGACCATTCTGAGATATATGCAAATACAGCACTTCTACAACACCATGCAAGGTAGGACACGGTTGCACAGGGACCTCACATGGTTCGAAAAGAGATGCGATAGGGGCTCCACACTTCGCACTCCGGTATCCACCCTCTACCAACACTTACTAGTAGGACATCTAACGGAAAACAACACATTCCGTAGACAATGGGAGACAGCCCTGGACACCAAATTCACGGACCAGCAATGGGAAAATGCTCTGTTCTGGCAACATAAAAGCTCCTCAAGTACCCAATTCCAGGAAACGAACTATAAATTAATCTCATTTTGGTACAGGACCCCAACGCTGCTCCATAGAATCTTCCCCACGACATCCCCCACATGCTGGAGATGCTTGGAAGAAAGGGGCACGCTAACCCATATATGGTGGGAATGTCGCTTGATAACCCCATACTGGGACCTCATCAAAGATAAGACGGAGGAAATCTTGGGAGACGAGTTAGAATGGTCCTCGGCTCTTGTCCTCCTACACATTTCGCAGCTCTCGAGATCCAAGTACAAACGAACCATCCTCCGACACCTACTCAACGCGGCCAAGACCTTAATCCCGCTCTACTGGAAGAAAACAGAGACACCAGGAGTCCAGGAGTGGATCCACAGGGTTGAGGACATTCAGGCCGCAGAGGCAATTCAAGCCACTTTGACGGGCAGGGAAGACAGGCATGCGGAAATGTGGCAGCCATGGTTCATGTTCGTTTCGGGTGGCGACCGGACCACGGGCGGGCGAGCGGAGCGGTAATTGGAGGAGGGGAGACCCGGACCCCGGACCTGGCTTGGGATAGGTCATGGAACTCCTACCCCCCCTCAACCTTTCTTTCCCTCTCCCCTCTTGAACCCCTCACACTCTCCTCATCTTCGTAACTCCATCTACTTTTCTTCTACAATATCTGTCATATTCGACTACACACCTATTACATAAACACACTCATAGACACGATAACACCACGCTGTTGCAAAGCATGTACCCTGGTTGGAACTGGCCGGAGGACACATGGGCAGACGACACGGCAGATACCTCTCACACTAACGCCTGTATCCCTGGCAGACACGGTGATATGTCAGTAACTTAACCCGCAAGCTCATACCTACACTTGATGTATACCGCGACACCCTAGTGTGACCATCCTTCCCGACCTCTCGATATAAATGTGACATCCCCACCGCTGAAATGCCTAAAACACACTGGATAGCAGGATATACCAGCGACAAGCAACCCATTGGTGAATTCTACGGGGTTATGCATGTCGTTATTAGGGAATGCTAGGTGTTGATGAGTAATATTGCATATTATCTGTCTACCCATGTGCTTAGATGTGATACGGCTGGTCTCCATTAAACTAACACAGCCCGGTCAGATATGTCCCATAATGTGTATATATGTTCCATGTAATATTTTGAAGTATCAAGGACCTGCGTGTCCGACATACTATTTTCTTACAAAAAGTACTGTCTTTCGCAACGATTATTCTTCTTCCTTCTGAAAACCTAATAAACAGATTTAAAAAAAAAAAATAATAATAATAAAAACAATATTAAGACTTCTCAAAAGCATATAAGCTAAATGGTAGAAAGTCCAAGTATAAAAGTCCAAACTCCAGCTAAACGCGTTTCACTCTTGTATGAGCTTCCTCAGTAGCTGTGAAGTAGCCTCAGGAATCTTCCACTTTATAAGTGACACTTATAAAGTGGAAGATTCCTGAGGCTACTTCACAGCTACTGAGGAAGCTCATACAAGAGTGAAACGCGTTTAGCTGGAGTTTGGACTTTTATACTTGGACTTTCTACCATTTAGCTTATATGCTTTTGAGAAGTCTTAATATTGTTTTTATTATTATTTTTTATCTCTACAATAAATCGTTATTTTTTTATATTAGTCCATATAGTCCTTTCTAGCCTCCAGGAACACTATGTGGGGAATGCTATCCCAATAAATTAGCATATTGCCAACAAACCTCAGAGCCAGGAATTCAAGGCTCTGTCTAAGGTGAGCATAACCATTACTATCTCACTATTTTGTATACACTATCTGTACAATACCACCTATGAGGTTCTCTCTCTCTGCTTGTTCCATATCTTCGGGAGAACATCGTTTGGGATAAAGGGGTGTGTTGCTGCCTCAAGAGCAAAAAGGAGTCACTTACGGAGCCAATAGCTTAGTAGCTGTGAAGTAGCCTCAGGAATCTTCCACTTTATAAGTGACACTTATAAAGTGGAAGATTCCTGAGGCTACTTCACAGCTACTGAGGAAGCCCATACAAGAGTGAAACGCGTTTAGCTGGAGTTTGGACTTTTATACTTGGACTTTCTACCATTTAGCTTATATGCTTTTGAGAAGTCTTAATATTGTTTTTATTATTATTTTTTATCTCTACAATAAATCGTTATTTTTTTATATTAGTCCATATAGTCCTTTCTAGCCTCCAGGAACACTATGTGGGGAATGCTATCCCAATAAATTAGCATATTGCCAACAAACCTCAGAGCCAGGAATTCAAGGCTCTGTCTAAGGTGAGCATAACCATTACGATCTCACTATTTTGTATACACTATCTGTACAATACCACCTATGAGGTTCTCTCTCTCTGCTTGTTCCATATCTTCGGGATAAAGGGGTGTGTTGCTGCCTCAAGAGCAAAAAGGAGTCACTTACGGAGCCAATAGCTTATAGGCTCCAACCCACGTGAGTGGTTTCAACCAATTGCTACTATTATTCATTTTTTTTTTTGTAAACCATCTGCACTATATTCTCTCTTTTTGTTGTTTTACTTTGTATGTACATTTGGACGCATTGTATCACTATGTTGGAGGGGTGAGTATACCCCCTCATTATTTATATTAATATTTATTATAGCGCTCCACTCGCTGGTATATTGTTTATACCTTTTTATTCTTATATTTTGCACTTTATTGTGGATTAAGGTATTCCACTTTTTGTGTTGAGCTGCTTTTATTCAGGCACTTTAGTATATCACTCACTATCTCAGTAAGGGATAGTTATTGTTTTCTTTGTGTGTTCCATCCCTAAGGTCCTCAGTCTTTTTCCTGTCCTACAGCCCTTAGGACGTGAGCAATTTGCTCCCTTTACTTACGGACATGTATGTTTTTTTATCTTCATTACTTTAGTTGCCTGTATTTACTGTAGTACATTATGCAGTTGTGCTTTTATGCTGTGATGCATTTAAGCTTTGATATCTTTAAACTAGTGCTTTATACAGCTGTACCTTATTTTTAAGATTGTGGTACATTATGCAGTTGTGCTTTGGCTAGGAAGCATTTAAGCTGTGTGGCATTTAAAACTGTTTCATTTAAATTTGCATTTAATACTGTTGCATGTAGTACCGCAAGTCATTGGAAACTGCAGTACATTTGGAAATCTACAGTGCATTTGAAGACTGATTTATTTTAAAAACTGTGATACATTTTGGAAACTGTTACCTTTTATATCTTGATGCCTTTAGACTGTGGTGCCTTTAAACTTTTATTTTTTTGCACCTGATGGCCTTTTAAACTTCCTTGCAGGCACTTTTGTTATCTATTTTGCTTCCCCTCAGTCCCAGTGATTTATTCCCGGTTCCCTGGGTTTTCAGGGGCCATGTAGGCTTCAGACAGAGTCCTCTCCCCGGTCTCTAAACGGCAAACACACTCGGAATAGGCCCACATGTGTGCAGTTTGTGCCTTATTGGGCCTAATACAGATGACTTGCATTGTGGGAATACAAGTTGTGGCAGCCATCTTGGATAAGGGCAATTGCCAGAAAGTTCCTAAAATAAAGGGAAAATTACAGTACACATACCACACTTATTTGGTAAGTATTTGCCGGGTCTCCAGACATGGATAAGTGCTGTCTTCAGCCTGTTTTAAAGCTGTTTCACTGGTTTCTTATAGAATTTAACAGTGCACATTTTTACTTAATACTTTACCACAGGTAATATTTAGTTATTATTATTTGTCAGATGTCTGATTTTTCACCAGGATCTGGTAATGAGGAGAAAACCGTGGAAGGAATCGGTTATGCACTGACTTCCTCCAGAAGGTTGTCGCTTCAGCATGACCTATCACTGTGCAGCCACATGACATGCGGGCAGGGCTTACAAAGTAAGTTCCAGAGGCCTCAGGGGTAAGAAAGAGGCCAGGCTTTACCCTGGGAAGGAAGTTATTTCCAACCCCAGAACTACACCACCTAAGTTGCACACTTATGGATCATAGGTGGACGCAGACCTGTCCAAAATTTTACGCCTACCATTGCAGGAGACCAGCCAGCTTTGACTTCCGCTGCTGTTTCTACAAACATGAAATATGTGATTAAAGATCTAAAGGCTACTATGGAGAGAGATATTAAAAGCCAAGATTGAAGAGGCAGTCTGAAGTCTTCAGGTTACAACTGACTTCTTCACAGAAACTTCCCTAGATGTAACTAGGATATTCTCTGGATCAAATGGCTTTATCTATAGCAGCTAAGAAAGCATTATGGTTCTGTTTCTGGGATGATGACATCCTCCAAGTCTGCCCTCTACACCATTCTATTTGAAGGGGTGGTGCTGTTTGGGAAAACTTTGGATAATTCCATTGAAAAGGCGAATGAGGGCTGCAAGATATTGGTACCTCAGGATGGAAGTTCCAAGGATCCCAGCTCCTCATAGTCTGACCGGAGAATCTCCAGTGACCAGTATTTCTGAGATACATGGATCTACTGGCCCTGCAGGGAATACTCCAGATCTAACTCATGGCAGTCGGTAAACCTGCCTTTCTAGGTTCTAATGGAGCTATAAAGCAGTCGTTTTGCTCTTCAGCAATGAACATATTTCCTCCAGTACTAGGAGCCTAATTTTTCTGATCACACATACCTGAGCTCGTCATACTCTGGAGGCTTGAGTGGTTTCCATGGTCCAGATTGATATAGACTGGAGTTTTTTCTTCAGGCACAGGAGTCTCCATACCAACAGGAGTATTAAGACCAATGAATCAAAAGGTAAAGCGCTGAAGGAAGAAGTCTTCTGGACAAAGAGGTGATTTTTTTTTTAGGTCCTAGAACAAGAGCAGTTCCAGGGACAAGTTTCGCTAAGAGGAAAAGCACATGAAAGCCTACACTGGACCTAAGAGGGGCCAACAAGAGGCTGAATGTCGGAGTCTTCGGGGTGGAGTCAATCAGATCCATATCTCAAGCAATCTGGAAGGATAATTTCCTTACCTCTATATATATATATCTCAAGGATGCTTACTTTCAGTCTAATCTGCAGAAGAAATCTTCGGCATTAGCTCAGAAGAGCACATCCATGTTAGTGCCCTACCATTTGGCCTCAATGCGTCCCCAAGAATCTTTATATGTGCTTATAGTGTTATTGAGAGTCCAGAACTCCACCTGGTTCCATTATCTGGAGGATCTATTTCTGATAGCCTTAAACCCTCAGAAGGCAGGCACACATAGGTATATAGTTCTTTCATAACTCCTAAAGTTTGGCTGCTTGATGAATATCAAGAAAAGCAGTTTCAGACCAGCTCAGTGGTTGTCATTCCTGAGTGGAAAATTCTATGCTCTGCTTTTCCCTATCTCGGAAACAGTTCCACAGATTGTAAAGGTATTCTCTCCCAGTTTCTTCATTTCAGCTTGGTAACAGCAAGAAAATAGATGCAATTACTAGGAATCCTGGCTTTCACCAGCAGACTTGTCAGATGGGCCCAATGGCATCTCTGGATTCCTTACAGATCCTTCCTATCTTGGTCTAACAAGAGAGAGATTATTGGAGCCAGCCACTTACTATGTCCCCATCAGTGGAGTTACACCTTACCCTGGCAGCTGAAAGAGGGATTAGATCTCTGAGTTTCCAGTGAACAGAACCTCATTGGTCAATTATTAGCTCGAATTCCAGTTTTTATAAGATTGGTTGCACAGTGTTTGGACCATGTTGCACAATATTTCCATTCATTTGTATGGAATTAAGAGTCATTTTCAAGGCTCTTCTTCACTTCAGAGGCTTGCTGAAGAACGAGTGCGTCCAAATTTGCTCAAATATCAATGCAACTGTATCCTATATCTATCAAGATGGGTCTCACAGATACGTATTGATGGAATTCCAGCCCATAATGATCAGGGCACAGAAGAACAAACAGTGGCTCAGAATACAATGGCTGTTTGCTGGAGTCGAATAACTGTGGACAAGGTGGATTGGCAACAATGTCCTGACGTATCCTCAGGGTTGACGCAGATTGTCTGATACCCTACATAGATCTGATGGCCATTTCTTGGAACTACCAGGTCCAGAAGTATTTTTTACATGCTAGGACCAGAATGCTCAGGTTCAGGATACACGGACTCAAATTTAGAATTTTAGTCTGATGTACATATTTTCCTGTTTTTGACTGTCCTAAAAAGGCAATGCAAAAGGTGACAGTGGAAGACCATGTCGACTCTAATTCCTATGATGAATAAGATGATTCTGGAACCTCCAAGGGAAATTCCAGTACGTCCAGACCTATTACAAGGCCCCATGACACACCAGGATCCTCAAGTTCTGGTGTTGATGCGGGAGTCCATATTAGTATAGGCATCCCTGAGATGGTCATTGAGATCCTCTTACAATCCTATACAGGCTTTACTAAACTTGACATGCTTTTGTCTGTTGGAATTACTCCTCGTTCAGGCCTTGAAAGGTTCTGTGTTATAACACTCTAGAGGAGCACTTGCTTCATATAGGCATTGATTGAAATCATGCCTCCACTGTGTGTGGTGAAGCCAATATGTGACGTACCACTGGTCTCACGAGCCCTGACTGAACCATTATTCAAACCTCTAGAAGGAGCTTCCATAGTGGTAGCACAGAAAGTGCTGGTGGCTGGTACCCCAGCAAGGAAAATGGGTGAATTCCAGGCTTGAGCCTGTGAACCCCCTTTCACTACTTTTCAACAGATATGGTTGTCTTGCATTTGGCACCTGAAGATCCTGCCTATGGTGAATGCTTAAGTCATTCTCTACCTGTACTGAAGGGGAACCGATTGAGCGTTGATGCCCCTGGTGCTTTGCTTCATGTAAGCAACAATTGAACTCAAGCCTCCGCCGAAGGTGTTGAAACCAATATGTGATGTACCACTGGTCTCATGGACTCTGACTGAACCTCTAGCAGGAGCTTCCATGATGTTAGCACAGACATTGCTGTTGCTGGTGACTGGTACCTCAGCAAGGTGAATGTGTGAACTCCAGGCTTGATTCTTTGTACTCCCATTCACTGAATTTCAACAGGATATGGTTGTCTTGCATGTAGCACCAGAGATCCTGCCTAAAGTGAGATCCTTTCAATGCCATTCTCTACCTGTACCAAAGGATTTGGGGCATTCTCCACTAGTGCTGTTACAGCGTCTCGTGGGCTTCCATGGCTATGGTCTCTGCTGAAACTTTGTAAAGTTGGCATTTGGACCTCTTTGAACCAGTTTGTCCTGCATTACATATTGGACATTGAAGCAATTAATGAGGCACAATTTGGACGTCACGTCCGTTCTCTACCTGTGCTGGAGGGTATCAGGGCACTCTCCTCTCATGCTGTTGCAGCATCATGGGTTGCCATGGCAATGGTTTCTGCTGACACTTTTTGTAAGCTAGCATTTGAACCTCTTTAGACACGTTTGTCTGGCATTTTATACTGTTCGTTAAAACAGACTATGATGCACAATTTGGTACTCAAGTATTTAACTCAGTTCATTCTTCTATCTATGTTGAATTATTTTGATTATTTGATTGGCTATTCTGTCCCTCCCTTTGTAAGCTTGGGTATTCCCCATGTGTATATGCTGCCATGATTAGCCAGGAAAGTGGAAAATGTATTCATACTTACCGTAATTTTCTTTTCCTGGCTATTATTCATGGCAGCATATACTTCCCACCCATTAATGTCTCTATTTATGTACTGTAGAGCTTGTAAACTGACTGAGGACCTTAGGGATGGAGCCTCCTTTTAAAACCTTGGTGGTTTTCCTGTCCTATCGGCTGTAGGGGAGGAGCTAACCCATGTGTATATGCTGCCATGAATAATAGCCAGGAAAAGAAAATTACGGTAAGTATGAATAAATCTTCCACTATACTGTGTATTACGCAGAGTGGTGTTTATCTCAGTGTGTACACATACATGGTTAATCCCAGGAGGCTTGCGCATTACACTTCGGTAAGAAACAAAATTCCTCCTAAGACTGATTAACTAACTCCAGATAAGTCACCTAGTCACAAGGCAGCTTTGTAAACCCCTGCGTGCTGACAGATTAATAAAGCATGGAAAAAAAACGAGATAAACATTAAATAACAGGCAGCCGCAAACACAAAGGGATCCTAGAAATGGTCTGTGTTACATTTCCCACACAATTTCCAAATCAGGGTCTGCCGATTGCTTTATATTGTAGTCATAGGAAACATTACTGTTTATCTAAACCATAATCTGACTACATGAATTGAATAAAATCAGAATGCTTCCTTCCTATTCATAACAGAAAAGCATATGTAATGACTTTTTTTCTGTGCTTCCCAATGGTAGTGAAATAATACACAGCTTAATGACAGCCTCAATAACCCAACTACGTAGCTAAAACCTGCATCAAATGGCATGCCAAAGTTTGGGACCACTCAGCAACATTTATTTTTCAAGGACTGGGCAGATGAACTTGGTTTGACTTTGTAACAAGCTTCGAAAAATGTCCACTGAGCAAGGCTGGCCACACAGACTTTTCATGTTACTTGACTAGTTAATTCAACAGATGCTTGCTAACGTTATACTCCTGGGTTAAACTCAGGTCACCATCAGGTATAGTCTAGGACAGGGGTAAGCAACCATTGGCACACCAGATGTTGTGGACATCTTACCCTGAACCCCATTAAAACACAGACACAGGTTTTACTGTTGGAAAATTATTAGTCCACAGCTTTATTCAATTTTGATAAAATATGACAAAATAGGGTAATTTCCAACAAATATAATATATTTAAAACCAACCTCCCCTGATACATAAATTACCCCTGGCAATGACTCCACATGATAACAATATATGACCATATAAATATCAAATAAAACATATAACATGGGCAAACAAATGGCCCCATTACCAACTTCTCAAACAGTAGGGGTGTACCGAGTCACCAGGTTCGGAGCTAACGACGAGCTCGAACCTACAAATGAACTGTAACACTGACTAATCCACACTAAACTTGGCCACTTCCTAGTCCATCTCCCCCCAATTTAACCTGGCCATTCCACGCCGCTGTGGCAAAAACAGGAAAGAACCCCAAACCTAGAAACAAAAAAGGGGAGAGTGGGAGGGACAACTAACAGGTTAGTTTAAATTTATTAAAACGGCCACTATCTAAAATGGCCCAAATATAAATTCCTACTAAGTCCCACCCCCACTACCCGACTGACAGTTAATTTAAACTGGTTGCTCTGCCTACCTCCTGGCCTCGTCAAGGCCCATTCTGTTGTTCCATGTGCTACATCTATGGTAGTTAAACCCACAGCTTGCATGATCAAGCAAATTTTGGAGATTATAAAGACAGTTTTATTTAGTTGCTTTGAAACTGGAAAGACAGGGAAGTGCCAACAATGTAGGTAGAGTGTATCCATAGAGTAAACCTAACATACAACGAATATTTGGACAGAACCAATTGTTTTGGGAGTGCGGGTGTAACACAGCATCTTTCATAGGGGGTGTGCACCCAGAAATTTATTTATTGGTTTAGCCTTATAGGAACCTTATAGGAACAAAATATGAGGATTTTCATGGGTGCCTGACCCAAGTTCTGAAAAGATTTAATACCTGACTAAAATCACATTATGTGCTCAGACTTCTTACATGATAACCAAAAAACAAAAAGAAAACAAAACTAGGGATTGCATTTTTTTTTTAGAATGCAAACAGACAGAGCAGCGTGTGAGTTTTGACAAAACTATGGAGGCCCAGAATTTTTTACTCTACTGCCAAACACACAGAAAGTCTGACTCACAAACAGAAAGATTTTCTTCATAGTTATTACATTTGTTTTAAAGCTTTAATGTACCAAGCCATTTAACATTTAAAGCAGCCCAGGAAGCAGGAGGGGTATACTATAAATCCCTTGGCTAGACACCAAGAAACATTTTTGATGAGACCGGTGTACATGCATTTGTGTAACTCAGTATAGCCCCAAACAGGACTGCCTTAGGGGGTTACAGACAATCTCGCTGTAATGGGCCCAGGCCACCTGGAAGCCGCTGGTTTGTACGGTGAAGGGGGGCAGGAGACTCCATCTTCACCTCAATCGGGTCCATTTTCGTGAACCGAGGAGACAAGTAATGTAGTGTCCCCACTCCCTGGCCACAGGTAAAAGTCAGGGAGGGGGGAATGAACATAAAATAAAATAAAAAACTGCTCACAGCCCATAGGACAAAGATCCTATCCTAGCCCACAAATTTACACACACGCTGCATCCATACACAAATACACACTGCATCCACTACGCACACTGCATGCACTACCCACACACTGCATCCACTATACACTGCATCCAATATACACACACTGCATCCACTATACACTGCATCCAATATACACACACTGCATCCACTATACACTGCATCCAATATACACACACTGCATCCACTATACACTGCATCCAATATACACACACTGTATCCACTTTACTCACACACTTTGCTTTCAATATACACACACTCTACATCCACTATACACACACATGCACTACATCCCTTACACACACATACACTGCATCCTTGTGGTCATATTTGGGGGTGAGTGGACTCAGGGTTAGGTCCTGTGGACAAGCTCAGGGGTGGGCCCTGTGGGTGGGCTCACAGGTAGGCACAGGTGGCCTAGGCCTTAAGCCTGTATATGAGGCCCCAAAATTTCTGATGGCAGCCCCGGCCTCAAATCATCCAAGATGGTGAGCACCTTCCATTACTGTGTATACCATTCTTTAGTTGGTGAAATATTTAAAAACACATAAAGATAAAATGGTAGAAGCCCTTTTGTTGGACAGAAAAGGCTTGTATTAGCCCCTAAAACAACTTTTGTTTTTATTTTTATATTTTGAGAGTGTCCTTATCCCAGTTGACATCAGGACAACCTCTGAGGAGAAATCATGTCCGGGCATTGACCATTTGAAATATAATTTTCATATTCTATATTTATACTAGAAATAGCTTTGGCCGGGTATTAACATCTAATACTCCCAGTCTCCCCTGTCTGTACGATTGTTTTCCCAGCTTTGCCACACACTTGTAAAGTACCATGGAAATGAGATTATGTAATCTGCATGGCTTCAACTTGAAAGACACACAACATAAGTGAGCATTTGTTACATCAATCCTTGCACTGTCTGATAGAATTAATTCTATAAATAGGGATATTAACCCAGCATCAAACAGACTATAGACTTTACATGTAATGCTCCTTAATAGGCACGCTGAATGGATTGAAAGCAGTGTTAAAGGGACAACAAGGCTGATGAATCATCTTTTTAATGCATGAATACAGACACTTTCAAAACACTGCAGCTGTAAGAAGTAATAATGAAAAAAAATGGAATTGGGGGCACACCCAGAACATGTATTTCTTAATATTGGTGATACGGTTTCAAATTTCACAAGGACACTTATAACCACCTGTCACACGCAAACAATATGGGGATTTTGTTAAACCATATGGCCATATTGTTATTAAACCCTCTATTGCTTACATAGGTCCTCCAGTACCGGTCTGTTCTACATGAATCTTAACATTAGAAAAAAACACGCAAACTGCAAAATGTCTTAAACAGCTTTACGCATAAATTCAAGAAGAGCCTCTTACAGCAGTATAAACAGTGTGTTTTTCAGATATGTTCATCTGCCATATTAAAATTAGTTTAGGACATACGGATATTGGGGTACTTTGAAACAATGGTGAACTTAAACATAACATGACCATATGGCACTTACACTCTCTTGCAGGCTTCCTTTACTACAAAACCATGCTTGAGACATTTAACCCCTTAAGTACACAACTTCAGAAATAAAGGGAATCATGACAGAATATTTCCGTCATGTGTCCTTAAGGGGATAACATTGCTCTACATCTCAAAATCACATTACTTTAGGTCTCTATTATCCTCTTTGTCTCACAATCCTCAAACTGTCTCATATCCCTCTTGCATTCCCACGTGATTTCCTTTTCTTGGGATTTATACAATCTAGCACGCAAACATGGGTCAAAGAGAAAGAAAAAAATATAATAAACTAGAAAAAAAAACACATGGCAGACATATGTACTGGACCTTAGCATCACAGCATACATCCAAAGAGGTGAAAATAAGAAATGCCCCAAGACAAAAACATAGTGAAATATTTGCCAGGTTAGGAAATCAAAAACTCACAAAAGGAAAAACAAACCAAATTTAGGCAGGGCATAAAAGCAGAATAGTTAACTCCTTCACTACCGAGCACTTTTTGATTGTAAAAATACTAGCATAACTTTTATTTGAAGCAAGGGATGCATAGCTAGAATATAAACATATCATTACAGAGCAATTTTGTGTATAGATTGCTTTGCAAACAAACTTTTTGCAGTTTTTATTTTTTACTTACTCGTTCCTCCTCTATAAAAACATTTGGGAAAAGAAAATCTTTAGACAGTATACAGTGTCCTTTACCTTGCAATATTTCACACAGGGTCTGAAATGTTAGTATAAAAGCAAAAATGCAAGTTTCACACATACAGTAGGTTTTACAAAAATATATAAAGACAAATTGTCCAATATCATGCTTATAGGTATTTACAAAGACCCTAAAGGCGTTAGTAACAATGCAGTTTATGGAAAATGGCAACAGAATGCTGGCACTGCGGAATATATTAGTGCTATATAAATAATTGTAAAATTAATGTTTGCAAGTATGCATAATGCCCACTTACAGAGAGTACAGTTAAATCATTTACTTCTAAAATAAAAGTATTTAAAGGGATACTGTAGGCACCCAGACTACTTCAGCTAATTTAAGTGGTTTGGGTGTTGAGACCCTTTTGCACTTAGTGCTGCCATAATAAACATTGCAGTTCCAGAGAACTGCAATGTTTACATTGCAGCTCTAAGTCTGCCCTCTGTGGTTATATAACAGACAACCTCTAGAGGGCTTCCGGATTTCAAACTGACTTTTGGTCCGTTATCTGACGCAGGACGTCAGATAACGCCGTGCATGCGCATTAGGTCTCCCCCACTGGCTGACGTCGGCGGGGGAGGAGCGTGGGCGGAGCCTGGCATTGGTGCTGGATTCAGGTAAGTGGCTAAAGGGGTTTTAACCCCTTCAGCCGCGCAGGAGGGAGGTCGCGAGGGACGGAGGCACTGTAGAGATTTATAGTGTTTGTTTTCCTGGCACTATAGGATCCCTTTAAAACAGCAATAGCAAATTCTCTGGAATGTAAATGTATTCATAACAATGAAATGGTACAGTCCTTTCACCCTTCCCTCCTCCTTGACTGTAGGAATGATATGACTCATTGGAACATCCTGTATTGTTCGGAAGCAGGGGGTGAGCTTACATTTTCATTAAACTTGCAAGCAAGTTGACTGAAAATGACTTCTAAAAGAGAACTGTATTCCTCTACAGGGTGGTAATCATTCCTAGAGTACAATTGAGGGTGAGCGAGTGTTTATAGACTAAATTTCATATTACAAAATACATGAAAAGAAAAATGTTTATACTTCATTTAGTGTCACGACACTCCTTAGTCAATATGCCCTCGTGCAGTACTCGCACTCACCACTCTTTCTGTTTGGCACTGTTTCTCATTTCCTTTCGTTAGGCACTACACCTGGCCCTTGTTTAGCACCTATATATTCTGGTTTCTCCCCTCACTCCCGGTCAGATCATTATCCTCTATCCTTGACCCTGTACCTGCTGTTTCCTGGCTCCCGTGATTCTGGCTCCTGTCTCCTGTCTCCTGTCTCCTGTCTCCTGTGTCTTGTTTCCTGAGTATCCTGAGTATCTTGTGTTTCCTGATCCGGTGTTCCGATGTCATTATGGTCCTGTGTCCTGTGCCTCCTGTTCCAGTGTTCGCCTGCAGTGTTCCTGTCTAGACTCCTTCTCCAGTGATTCTGACCTTGCTGCATTATTTCTGTGTGACCTGCTTAGGACTTTGCCCCTTGATGTTCATTTGTACTTGGTGGCTGCACTAACCTGACTAAGCCTTTACCTTTGCCTAGGACTATCGTGGACTCTGCCTGCTCTATTGTATATATTGGGTTATTGTATATATTTATATATTTGTGGCATTGTCATATTTTGTTTTGTATATATTATATATATCTATATCCTTTTGGTTTGCCTTAATACATTTTCTTTATTACTCCATTTATCGTGTCCTAGAATTATTTCTCTGCGAAGTTGGTTCCCACACTTAAAGGGACAGTGCTGTTGCAGGGCAGCACCCCTTCATGTCATGACATTTAGAAAGTGATAATCTGAAATATAAATAATCATTTAAAGCATGAAAGGGTCACTAGAACCACTAAATGCATTTAGAAGTCATTAGAACCACAACTAAGCACTGTTATACTTGTAGTTTATAGCTTTTATAGTACAAATGTGGGATCGAGGTAGAGGCATGATATTAATGCAACACAGCGGCATGTAATATTTGTAAATGTGGTAAGTAACTTACCCAGGTGAAACATCCGTGTCTTAATAAAATTGTGAAACGTTAGTTATGTGTTACCAAGTCCAAATCCAAAGCTACCATAAATGTACTGAGATGTCTTCTGACATCAACATGTTCTGGAGCACCACTATGGAGAATAGATGTAGCTAATACCATATCCACGTGGTAGTGGAGTGGCTAGAATTTTTTTAGAACTGCTATGACTGAAAGGCATGTATTCACTCCATGTATAATAAACAGAAGTGAGATAATATCTAGTAAATAGTGATGTCCCAAACGGTTCGCTGGTGAATGGTTCGCTGGCGAATAGTTCCCGGCGAACATAGCTTGTTCTCGTTCGCCTCAGAAGGCGAACATATGCTATGTTCGGTCCGACCCTATTCGTCATCATTGAGTAAACTTTGACCCTGTACCTCACAGTCAGCAGACACATTCCAGCCAATCAGCAGCACACCCTCCCTCCCAGACCCTCCCACCTCCTAGACGGCATACAATTTAGATTAATTCTGAAGCTGCATTCTTTTTTTTTTTTTTTTTTTTTGTGTTTGTGTTTATTATACATTATCCCCCCATGGCCAGTAACCTGTGTTTATTATACATTATCCCCCCATGGCCAGTAACCTGTGTTTATTATACATTATCCCCCCATAGCCAGTAACCTGTGTTTATTATACATTATCCCCCATAGACAGTAACCTGTGTTTATTATACATTATTCTCCCATAGCCAGTAACCTGTGTTTATTATACATTATCCTCCCATAGCCAGTAACCTGTGTTTATTATACATTATCCCCCCATAGCCAGTAACCTGTGTTTATTATACATTATCCCCCCCATAGCCAGTAACCTGTGTTTATTATACATTATCCTCCATAGCCAGTAACCTGTGTTTATTATACATTATCCCCCCTTAGCCAGTAACCTGTGTTTATTATACATTATCCCTCATAGCCAGTAACCTGTGTTTATTATACATTATCCACCCCATAGCCAGTAACCTGTGTTTATTATACATTATCCTCCCATAGCCAGTAACCTGTGTTTATTATACATTATCCTCCCATAGCCAGTAACCTGTGCTTATTATACATTATCCCCCCCATAGCCAGTAACCTGTGCTTATTATACATTATCTCCCCATAGCCAGTAACCTGTGTTTATTATACATTATCCCCCCACAACCAGTAACCTGTGTTTATTATACATTATCCCCCACAACCAGTAACCTGTGTTTATTATACATTATCCCCCATAGTTATTTATCGTTGGACCTAGGCAGCATGATGTCTTAGGCCGGCCCAGAGAGTGAGTGAGTGAGTGAATATAATATAATATATATGTTCAGAAACATATTAGTAATATATGTAAATCGGGTTCATGCAAAGAGGGTGAAAAGGTATTAAAGAAAAACACACTTATTGCATCAAATTTACAAAGCCAAACTTTTAAAAGCTTTCCTCATTTCTTTCTCGGGATGAGGAATATATCGGTTGTAGACTGAGGATTTGCATCTGCCCAATCTTTTAATAATATGCACTGGAGTGTCAGTGTTGAAGGAGACCGAAGCTGCCCCTATTCTAAATGAAAGACCCGAGACATGGATACAACAAAATCTTAGGAGTAGTGTTCTGATGTAGAAGATGAATTTAGCCATAGTCAGAGGGATTCAGTGAGAGTAGTGGTGAAATGTGTGTGGCATGACTGAGTGTGGGTAAGTAAGAGTCAAGTATTTTAACTGGGCACTAGTTCTAGGTGGGATAAATTGGTATAGCGGATGGATGAGTAGTTTGGTTCGTTTTAGAGGTTTGTAGAGAAAGTATATATTGATCATGATTTTTAGCGATATCCAATATTTTTAAGGTGGTCTCAAACAAACATAAAATGCTATATAAAATTTGTGGGAATATCGAATAGTCGTGTACAGTAAATCAGAGAGGGCTCAGAATATCGAACCATCGATCTGTAACCTGGATGAAGTAGGGGGTCTATCTGTTTTATTAAATACGCGGTAATATGCTTTTAATGGGATAGGACGTTAGGAAAGGTGTGTGATTGGGATAAGTGGTTGTGGCTGTATTTATACATAAAAAAAATGGGGAGTTTGCGGTTGTGCAAATGGATTGTTTGCGGTTGTTTGCGGTGAGTTAAACGGGGAGTTTGGTCTGTCACTGTGAAGTGGGCGTAACCCTTACACTACCTGATTGATACAACATCATTCCTGATGTTTTAAAGCACGTTATTCCAAACAATTTAGGAATGTTAGGTGATTATGCCCTTTATGGATTAAAACCAGACTCTGCATCAACCATGTAATTTTCCATGGGAGTTTTGCCATGGATCCCCCTCTGGCATGCCACAGTCCAGGTGTTAGTCCCTTTTGAAACAACTTTTCCATCACTATTGTGGCCAGAAAGAGTCCCTTTGGGTTTTAAAATTCGCCTGCTTATTGAAGTCTATGGCGGAACATTTGCGGAAGTTCACGTTCGCCGTTCGCGAACCGAAAATTTTATGTTCGCGACATCACTACTAGTAAATCTTCCACAGTTAAACAGATCTAACAGATTAGTAAGGCATGATTTTTCTTTACATAGCCTGTAAATATCACCTATGTTTAGACATTGTAGCGGTACTTACCTTTTCCAGGGGCCGGCCGGGGGTCTCTGTTCAAGCCGCGCGCGGTCCTGCTGCTGCACGAGCCGCGTGCGGCTCATCCGACGGCTGCAACAGGAAGGCGGGCAGTGACCGCGAGAGGCGGTCACGTGCCCCGCCTGACTCTAAGAGCGCGCCGCGGGTCTCGGGCGCTCTCTTAAAGGGACAGTGGGAGCCTAAATTGGCAAAGGCCTCCCATTGGTCCCTGTCATGCCACACTCCCCATACACTTACCTTTTGGGGGCGTGGATGTGACAGGGGCCAATCAAAATAGATGTTTAGGTATTTATACTCACCTTTTTCCCTTAGTTCCTTGCCCTATCATGGTTTCTGTTACAGTTCCCTTTAGTGCTTGTTGTGTTCAGTTGTGTTCCTTCGTACTTGACCTTGGCTTTGTTTCTGACTACGTTTTCTCTTTATCCTTATCTGTTCTGTTTGCCGGCTTGCTGTTTACCGTGTACCAGACCCTGGCTAGTCCTAGTTTACGCTGTCTCTTTGTGCTCTTGACCTCGGATCGCTCCTGACTCTGTACTCCTCTCATATACGTCGAGTCCGGCCATTCTAAGGTCCGGTAGACGTATCTTCCCTCTGTATTGTGTTCTATTGAGTTGAATCCTGCATGTTGGGGTATATTTTCGTTACAGACATTTAATTAATCTGACCTAATGCATGTGCGTAATGCCACAGGTAAATAAAAAAGTAATATGGAGGTGTGATAGTTTTATTCCATTGTTAACAACCTCGTTAAGTATTACATGTCCTGTCTTAGAAGGGTTAATCAGATTGTCTCGGGACTTAGAAAAGGACAAGCATTTCTTTAAAGCAGACAATAACCAGTTCTGACAAGACTTCAATCTACTGTGTTTGATGGGGGAGGGAAGGATTATCATGACACAAAAATTAGATTATAGATGTAGGATACATGCCACTTTGCTGATCTGAACCAACATTTGCAACCTATTAACATGATAGTATTGTGAACGTAAGAAATGTATTATCCACTTACATTTACCCTGACACAAGGTTCTGAAAATGCATTTATATTATTGGCATACTATATCTACCATGAAGAATAAAGAAAGGAAAAATACCAATAGTTTAATTTACTAAAAGGATTTTGGTTATTTACTGACTTTTAAACTTTATATCAAAATAATAGCTGAAAAGAACATTTGCAACCCACTGAATTTAGTCATAATTATGGATGTTGGTTCTCTTGTTACTGCTGCTAACTGTTTAGCGAATAGATCCTTTAACTGAATTTTTGACACCACAAGCAAAAATCTTATTACAAAATGTTGTAAAATATCCATTAGCCAAACAGGTCAAATAGGTCAATTGATTGTTGTTATAAATGCCTAACAATAATCACCTGCATCAGCACAAAAAACAAACAAAAATACAGACTTTATATAAATTTAAAAATGTACTTTCTCAGCGCAGGTGAGAAACACGGTACATAGGTTTGAGAAAATATGGGAGCCCTGGTTCTCCATTGACTTTGCAGACTGTAACAGGACGCAGGTGCGCCTCCCCCCCTCCATCCCCCCCAAGCTCCCCCTCTCTAGCAGACGACCAATACTTCCTTTCCTATCCTTCTCTTCTTTTTTCTCCCTGAATCGTGCTGGTAATGTGCCTAATTCGGCTGAGTCGCACCACATGCTGTCATATACTGTTAACCTATCGTTGTTGTACCATGTGCACAGTGACGTACTGTACTATGTATCACTTTGTTATGCTATTTTTTTTTACCAAAAATAAAGAATAAATTTTTTTTTTTTACTTTCTATATGCCAATGAAGTGTTCTGGGTGGAGTGACCTTGGAGGTTTAGTCCTGTAATGTAAATTATTGCTGTTTTGTATATATTTCATTTTTTTTTTTTTACTGCAGGGCTAATTTACATGACAGCCACTACAGAATGCTCCCGCAGCTAGAACTGATTCAGATTTGGTTCTGCAATCAATGCTTCTCATAGAGAGCATTTGATTAGAGGTGCGTTTCTCATCCACAATACTTTTCTATGAGAAGCATTGGATTGTACGAGAAGACTAAGAGGATTTAGCATTATGTCACGGGAGGTGGTTTGGGTGGCCTCAGGGACTGTAGCTCAGCACTGGAAAAAGGAGTTTATGGTGACCCAGCAATCTAAACAGTGAGTAAAACACTTTAGTGTTAGGAATTCCCAACGTTTTAGTGTTCCTTTAATGATAGATATCTACCTATGCTGGCATTATAAATGATACTGGCATGTGGTTGCACAAACACCAGGGAAATAACACCTAGGGAACATGATTGCAAGTACCAGGTCTTGAAAGGAAATTTCATGTAACAGGACTCCACACATCATTTTTGTCCTTGGCATGGCCTAAGTCAGTTAAGGCTGGTCCATATAGGTAGATTGGCAGCATGCCCCCAGATTTCAAAATGATCAAACCTAATCAGGTCAAAATTGTGAAGATGCTCCATTCTCTTGGTATAGACTTCTGAGATATGCCTAGTATGCTCTAAGAAGAGTTCTTAGTTCAGCCATTGTCTGGGATGTTAGATCCTGGAATTCTAAAAGACAATAGTGGGTATTGTCCTGTCTTTTAGGACATTGGGTAGCAGCATCAATGAATCGAGTCACACCTCTTCAAAGTGGTTGTTCATGGTGTTGAACAGAACATGACGTCTTATGGGGCTAGGAGTTTAATACATTGGGTTAAATGTACATAGACCAACCATTCAGAGGGCAGAGTCAAATTACAGCGATGGAATCATTTGCCCCTCCATCTTTATCTTTCACTAGCCCCCATTTGTCTAAGGAACTTCTCTAATTCAAAATACATTAATATTGTTCTGCGAAGAAATTACTTCATATAAAAAGTCCTGGTTAAAATACAGAGTATAATGTATTCAATTTATTCCCAACATGAGAAAACAGAGAAAATGATTCTAAATATATCGAGGAAACAAATTCATGTTTTTACTTGAAATGATAGGTGTCATTTGTCTTTTTATGCAGCTAACCTGTTGGAGAGATAAGAACATGTAATTTATGCTTCAATGTCTACGCATCTAACATTCGAACACAAGGAAGCAATTTATTGCAAATATAGCAGCAGTAAGTGAGACGTTCTTGGTGCCTCTTCCTGTCATGACTATTTTCTTAATTAAGCACTTACAGCTCATTAAAGTACAAGATAATATAATGTTTGGTATTTCTTTCCAAGGCTACACTGCATATTGCCCTCCTAAAGGGGAGTGTGAAGGGGCATAAGATTACACAAACTAGCACGGAAAACAAAAATGACTACTGAAACATGACAGAAATTCTAGTGGGTGTAAATCCACATCCATTCTTCGCTTCCAATGCGTATGCACGTTAAATGGCCCACGGAGTCTGGAATAAGTTGTGTCAAGTTCTGCTTTTTTCCATTTTTATTGTGCGTAGCTTTACGATTTCAATGTGGGGATATTACATGAATTAAGAAACAAACTATTACAAGTACAAGTGGTTGAAAGAAGTCAAGTGGTTACCATGACATCGTACAAGTTGTACAGTAGACCTGGGCTCTTTCATCAAGGCAAATGTTAATATTATAAAAAGTAAAAAATACACGCAAGCCAAATATAAATTACATCAAAAACAAAAAAACAGGAAAAGGGCTTCCTCTTTAGTACTATGCAGCCTTGCTCTTTAGTGATGTGCCAAGTGTGACATAACATACAATTAACTATTTTTACCTTAATTTAAAAAAATTAATAAAAAATAATCTGATTTTAATGCACCACCACGATTCACTCACTGTCTACTAATTGACCCACTGTTTTGTCCCCAACCTGCCCCACAGCATCCCTGGCACAGGATGGTGCAGTACAGCGCAGTTCCTGCAGGTGGCAGCTGAGAGCCAGCAAGGATCCGTGCAAGGAGCACAGGAAGAGGAAGGAAGAGGAGGGCTGCATGTCTTACTTCCACACCCTCTTCCTGCCCTGTGTGTACCCCTCTCACTATGGCTGCAGCTCTCAGCCCCCTGTGTGTGTCTGTGGGGGGCAGCTGCCCTCCCTGCTTCCCATGAGCGAGCCCTGCCCGCTGTCTCTCAGTCACAGTGCTGGCCAGCAGGGAGCTCGGGGTCAGTGCCACTGGGTGCCAGGCTCTGCCACACAAAGCTGCGGACTACCGCCAGCCCCCGGACTACCGCCAGCCCCCGGACTACCGCCAGCCCCCGGACTACCGCCAGCCCCCGGACCACCGCCAGCCCCCGGACCACCGCCAGCCCCCGGACCACCGCCAGCCACCTCACCCCACAGCTAGGAGGACCGCTCCTGGGAGCAGAGACCGGCCCTGCTCGGGGCCCCCGGGGGCCAGGATTACTGCCAGTATCCCCCGTTGGGACCGGCTGGGGGGAGCCCGGAACATGGCGTCCTATGTGGATAACAGCTTCAGGCAGGCTGTGATGAAACCCCCGGCTGACAGGAGCCCACAGGTAAGTGGCCACTGGAAATTCATACCTATGGGCGAGTCTGTGAGCTCTGCCATTGTGTGCGCTACTGCTGTGTGTGTGCCATCCATGGCATGTCTGAGTGATCCATGACCTGTCTCAGAGTGTGTGTGTGTGTGTGTGTGTGTGTGTGTTCCTGTGTCTCATCCATGATATGTCTGTGTGTGATCCTGGGCGTCTAGCCCTGTGTGTGTGTGTGTGTTAATAATGTGCATATTGTGTGCTCAAGCAAGAGCTTTGTGTACAGTAAGGTGTGTGTGTGATACCGTAAGTCATAAAGGACACTAAATATATGTGTCATACTGTAAGTCAAGACCATTAGGTATAAAGTGTGTGATACTGTAAACCTACACTATTGTGTACACTAATGATAGTATAAACCATTATGGATACTAATATATATATATATATATATATATATATATGTGTGTGTGTGATACTGTAAGATAGATCATTGTGGATATACTAGTAATGTGAGTGTGATACTGTAAGCACTTACAATAAATCCTGTGTTTGATACTGTAAGTCTAGACAGCCTGTGAGAGCATTGTGTCTGGTAACCAGGAGTTTAGGTGGATTGTGGGGGTGTACTAGATACTCATTCAGGTGTATGTGAGAGTGTATATGCATTATGTAATTAATGTCTATTAACAGAAGTGGCAGAGGGAGACTTGCAAGATCTTGGTTGATAACAATGTTCAGTGGAAGGGTCCTCTGTGAACTCTCCCTGCTGAAAGCTCAGGTACAAAGAGATGTGTTACCAGAGTGGTAAGAATCATTATATCACAAGTATCTGTACATTTATCTTAGGTTAATGAGTGGAATAATAAAGCTATAATCTTTTTTATTTTCATACATTAAAATGA
The DNA here is from genome assembly GCF_036172605.1 of Pelobates fuscus. NCBI lineage: Eukaryota > Metazoa > Chordata > Amphibia > Anura > Pelobatidae > Pelobates > Pelobates fuscus. The sequence goes on along the minus strand of NC_086322.1, from coordinate 125,384,387 downwards.
GTTGGCATTGACAGGGTACACCGATCTAAATGCCTGAAACAGATTTAGTTAACAAAATAAATTACCTGTCACAGTTTCGGGATTGTGTGTTCTGCCAGGAAAAATAGACAACCACAGTTTAGGATCAACCCAATTAGTTTTTATTTTTATTTTCTTAAAAGAGAGGCGTATTTATTTTGTGCCTTTACATTTGTGTTTTGTGTGTGAAACTTGAAATGCATGTCTGTTTTGTGTGTATGGCCATAGCTAGGAATGGGATGAGGTGTGTTGTGTATATTAAGATTTCTAGAAATCTGGTACAGACTCCATTGAACGGTGAGTGCCAGATGCCATGTTTATCTAAAGAAATGCCAGACACTCCAGCGGAGAATGACATATATAACAGATTGTACCTTCCTTTGCCAGTGACATTTCAGTACAGGTTTTATCCTGTCACTAGACCCTAGTTGTTCCTCTTTACTACTTCTCGATTTACAGGAACCTTATTGATTCATGGGTTGCACCTCTGTGTTTGTATTTAGTTATTGTTGAACATGGCTGCATTATTTAATAACACAATTGCTTCCAAATAATTTTGTCTTTACCCCCCACACTCCTTTTACATCTTTCTTTTTACTCCACATATTAAGCTGTGCATGATGTCAATAGGTTTGTGAAGTTGTTGTTTATGAAAGTTGAATTAAAATGAACACAACCTCTTGCTATATCCAGAAAGCACCACTTATGATATTACCTCAGTGGTGCTATACAAATTTAACCCCTTAAGGACCAAACTTCTGGAATAAAAGGGAATCATGACATGTCACACACGTCATGTGTCCTTAAGGGGTTAAAGCAGCACTGTCACTTTTGAGGGTCTGTGAATTTGTTTTGCAATGACCCCACAATGTGGCATGTCCACTCATATGGAGTTATTATGAAAGGGAGGATTTAGGGATAGCCTATAAATTGGCAGGAAGATACAATACCTATATATTGGGCATCTCTTTCCATCAGCTATTCTGACAAACATCTGATGAGAAATAAATGTGGACTTCCTTTGCCAGAGATTGATAATTATATTCGATATTTTTTTTTTCATGTATATCTTTGATTATTTATGAATTTCAAAGCAATTCGAATTTAGGCCTCCACTGAATATTTTTGGATATGGTTTTTAAAATGATTTAATAATAATACACACAGTATTAAACCATATTAACCCCTTAAGGACCAAACTTCTGGAATAAAAGGGAATCATGACATGTCACACATGTCATGTGTCCTTAAGGGGTTAAATATTTAATCAAAGCCATAGTCAGAGCTTTTAATAAAGAATCTGTCTATGAAAAGTTAAAAGTGACAGTTTCTTGAGTCACACCATTGGTGAAATTTGCAGCAGTTGAAGTAACTTCATTTTAAACAGGTAATTTCATTAAAGGAACGCTTCAAGAACCATAACTACTGCAGCCCGCTCCTTTAGGTTTGCTCAGCCAGTAAGTACTGCCATGATCATGCAAGGCCATGTGTAGCTTTGTGGAGCTAACTGGATTCTCCTAAAGGACAAGACCGAAACTAGAGGCTTGTTTTACCAATTACCTTGGGACACACCATCACACTCCTGGCACCATATCCATTAAACTAATGATTGTGTGATTTTTGCATTGAGTGTCCCCACTAGCAGTGTGTGAATTTATCACTGTCTTTAGTTGCCATATGTAATATTTGTGGTCGGCATCATAAAGGCTGTGATGTTAAACTAGTATTAGTGTTAGTCAGTTGTGGTGTGCCGTAAATTTTGGTAGGCCTGTAAATAAAAGTGGGCCCACCAAGTAAAGGATTTAAAAAGGGGAGAGGTGGGCGGAATGACCAGAAGGGTGCAGCCCAAGTAAGAGGGAGACAATTGGTTACAAAGGCCACTAAACTCCTCCCACAATTGCAGGCATCTGGAAAAATGGGCTGTTTATTTTTTCAGTAGTGCAAAGCGGCATTTCGTTGCTTTATCTTGAGTATTCTTTTATTTTGTTTGGTTTACAGAAATTAGAAAAAAAATTGACATGCATTTTTGGCATCACTTTAATAAATCCCTTTCCAAAAGTCTCAGGTCCCTTGTCATACAGTTGTGTATATGTGAATGGATAAAATGCAGCAGAATAAAGCATGTATTTGCCCTATGTAGCAGTCTCGGGTGGTAGTTGCTGTGAATACCACACAGCAGGCTATATACAAGCTTTTATTGTGTTACAGACCTACACACAATACAATGACCCCTACACATTAATGTGAGGCCTTGGAGTCTCATCTGAAAAAATAAGTCAGGTGTCCGATCTTTAAATAGAATTGGCTAGAACACGTCTTTCCTTTTCATTGTATTCATTAAATGGCATTTCCTGCAGCCTGGAAATCATGCTTAATGGGTGCTCCTGCATTTCTGGTCAGTCTGTCACTGCTTTGTGGGACTTGCTACTATGAATGGGAATTTGAATCTCATTTATGTAATCTTTTCCTAATCCCCATCTTTTATTGAGATAGTGTAAACAACCTCTTAATCATGGAAATGCAAAGCAAATTGTGAATGTTTTCCTATATGTTGATGTTTCATTCAACATTTTCTAGAGAAATGCTGCCCTAGTACTTTTTAACTCCCCCTTTGTAAAATTGGCTTGCGCATGTGTCTTTACTACACACACTTTTCAACTTCATGCTCCCGGGCAGCAAGGGGGTGGGGAGGGAGGGAGAGTGGGGGGTGCCCTCTCGGTGGGTATTTTAAATGAGAGGTCTAATGAAATAAATGTAAAAATTATGATTACAGCGGGAGACAATGAAAAAGGATTTGTTTAGTTAATACCACTTCACATTTATTGTCTTTTTTTTTTCTTTTTTTTAATATGTATCATTCTATAGTATTCTAAGAATTATCATATATTACGTTTTTATGATTGATAATAAATGATGATTAGAACGTGTTACCATGATTTAGATCTTTTTTTAATATTTTGATTAATTGTGTTTAGTTTTGTCCTGTTATTTAGTGCTTTGTTTAAGGCAGGGCTCGACAAATCCCAGGTGCCAGGTCACCATGGCCAACTAGCAATTTTGTCCTGGCGCCTGGGTGTTTGACAGCTCATTCAGCGGCTTCTGGTGGGGGAGCTGCTCTTTTGCTCTGCACCCTCGCGCACCTTTCTGTGATACCGGGAGCCAGAATATGACGTTACTCTTTTTTTTAGCAGGCTCCTAGATTCCAAGCAAATTTGTCAAGTAGTGCTCTATGGAAAGGGTTAAAAGGCAGTGAATTGTGTCTTTTATGTAGTTTATGGGATTTTATCCTGTGTACAGGTGGCCCTTGTAAGTTTTTGCTTTATCAGGGCTGTTAATGGTTTTTTCACATGACTATTAAAATCAGATCCTGACGTAAGTGCAGTGGGGCTTCCAAGTCACTTGCTGTAAGATGCTTACGTAAAACCCTGGCATTTATTGAGAAAATATGTTCATTGAATGAAGTCTCCTTGTAAAAGAGTAGCTTGTTCTTCAACTTCTTTGTTTTACTTAAACGTGGCCTGGAGCTGCTTTGCCTGGTTCCCAAGGGGAAAGAAGCTCAGTTATATGCCAGTGATGGAATGTTTGAGCTCTGTAGCGTGCAGCTGGGAAGGGAGCAGCACTACATTTTATTTGTATTAAAGATACATTTTCTCTTAGTTTTTGCACAATTGCGCATCATCATATCTTAATCTGGCCCTTGGTGGAGAACTGTGAATTGTGACTCTTCTATATGTATCTCTTTAGGCAGTATGTTTTCTACCTTCCACTAGAGATAACAAACAAGCTACATTCGCCTAACTTTTTATTTGATCGATGTATTCAGGTTAAGCTACAAAAGGTTATTGCTTTGATTTACCTACTTGTATAGTTTGTGTGCCATGGGCCACTTTAGAAACAGGATGTATATGGTGGTCATTAGTGTTTATTTCAACCTAGATTACTGTTATTTCTTGAAGTTATATTGTAACATGGCCGTCTTTTAAGACTGTATAGTTGATTAAAGCAGATTATCTATTTTATTGTGTTGCAAGAAGACTTTGGGTAAAATACCTTTTTCTCAAGATGGTCGGCTTTCTAGTGGTTTCACAAAAAATTAGTTCTTCCAGCATCAAAAGCCTGGCACCTCTGCTGCCCTCCAAAATGTATGTTTCCCTTCTGACAAAGTGATAAACTGTGACTTCTATGCTTGGCCCCCAGCTCTGCTGTACAAACTGACTGAATATATTATTGGCTATCTTCCTCAGTCAACTCAGCTTGTTACTTAGTGAATAAACCCATGTGTCTTTGCTGATTGACCATAAGTGAGGGTGTTAAGCAATGTAGAGGCTTATAGAGGCCTTATCTAAATTGCTATAAATTTAAAAGATGTTACCTACCCTTCAAGCTCAGAACAATTACATTATTTTATTAAAGGACCACTCTAGTGCCAGGAAAACATACTCGTTTTCCTGGCACTAGAGTGCCCTGAGGGTGCCCCCACCCTCAGGGACCCACTCCCGCCGGGCTCTGGGGGGAGGAAGGGGTTAAACTTACCTCTTTCTCCAGCGCCGGGTGGGGAGCTCTACTCCTCCTCTCCTTCTTCCTTGCGACGTCATCGGCTGAATGCGCATGCGCGGCAGGAGCCGCGCTCGCATACAGCCGGTCGCATAGGAAAGCATTTACAATGCTTTCCTATGGACGCTTGCGTGCTCTCACTGTGATTTTCACAGTGAGAAGCACGCAAGCGCCTCTAGCGGCTGTCAATGAGACAGCCACTAGAGGTTTTGGAGGCTGGATTAACCCTCAGTATAAACATAGGGTTAATCCTAGAGGGACCTTGCACCCAGACCACTTCATTAAGCTGAAGTGGTCTGGGTGCCTAGAGTGGTCCTTTAAAGCTTCATATACTATATAATCTTTTAGTCACTATTGTAAAGTTGTAAATCCCCCCCGTCCCCCCCTGTTTATTTCTATTAGGAAATACATGTTCTGGGCTGCCAGCATGCAATATTAAAAGTATTTTATATAATCCATTTTTTTTTTTTTTTTTTTTTTACATTTTCATTTTTTATTGCCATCTTTCAACATCTGTTGTTTATTATACTGATAATTATAAGAAGTGTTTATACATTTTAAACATTAATGTAAAATCATCTTTGTTATTTCTAAAGCATTTCCTGTAGTTTGGGCTGAAATCTCACTGACACTAAGTGAGGGTTAAACAATGTGATTTCACTCTCATGGTATTCAGAAGGTTAATCATTAAGTGTATCCATTGTAATTTTTTTTCCCCTTAAAAGGGCATCCGTGTTAACAAATAACAATTATAATATGGCCCATATTTTAGGTTTCTCATCACTGTCTTATTATCACAGCAGGCTTTTTAACAAGCTGTGTGAATCCCTGCTTCGAGCCTCTATTGTGTGACTGCAAAGGGTTTGTTTACTAAGGATAACAAAAAACAATTAATGGCCTGAGTTATAATCCACCAACAATGGTGTTTTTAAAGCATTACTTCAAACATTTTTCACAAAACCTTTCTTTAAATAAATTCATAATGCTCTATTGGGCATTAATCAAAGTTTCTCTAAAACGGCAATGTTTTAAATTGCAGCACTAATTGCAATAGGGACACTGCACCCTGACCACTTCAATAAGCTGAAGTGGCCTGGGTGCCTATAGTGTCCCTTTAAAAACAAAACCACAAACCTCTGTTCCTGCACCCAGACAAAGAGCTCCCCTCTGCCCAAACCTCCTCTTTTGATGTCATGGTCTGAGGGGAGGATACAGGCAGCATGAAGGGTTGGGGACATGCAGCCATTGCCTGTCACCATCGTGTGTGTGTGTGTGTGTGTCAGACATCCAATATGTACAGAACTGACATTAGTCAGATTGGGAACTCCTATTCCGGACCGTCTCATGACGCCCCAATGATGCTACTGGAGTTATACCTTTGGCAGCAAACGGGTTAAACTCTGTATATGCAGTGTTTCATAGGCACAATAACCACCTATATTGCGATGACCAACACGTTTTCTAGGTGTATGGAATTCTATTTCATTTTCCACTTCATGAAAGTTGGCCTGATTCTGAATGCACACTCTGTTCAATGTTATAGAGCTGGTGTGTTCAAGTGATAGCTGAGTAGCCTTAGTTACTCTGTCTCTCTCTCTCCTTTTTGTTTACATCTTAACAATCAAAATATCTGTAGCATTGCAGAACAGTCATGAAATTAATCAGATTTAGCAACAAAATGAAATATCAACTAGTCTTCCACTTGCTTGTTGGCCTTAGGGGGGTTTTATACACATTATGGTACGTTAGTGACTGACAGAGGAAATAGCAGGTCTTACAACCCTGTAAAGGAAGATGTAACAATAGAACTGGAATGCATTGTGCACTAAAATAGGAGATCCTAGTTTATGACTACTATTGTAAATGTATTTTGCTTTTCAAAGCAAAAAAATATTAAATTAAAAAGCTGGAATTCAGAGGCTAAGCTTTCTTGGTACAGTGTCACCTTGAAAGTGTTTGTTTGTCTTATAAGCCTAAATCTTCAGCTCTTTGTTTGTATTGATTGATGTGCAGCATTGGCACTTAAATGTATGCTTCCTGATTGGTATCACGCTTGCTTAGATTTGAAAAGCAGTAAAGTAGTTGCATGCTGGGAGTGCTTCCTAGAAAGATAGGTGCCAGACAACGGCCTTGATGGACATCCAGCATAAAAGAGACCAGGCACTATTTTACATACAGGGAAATGCAATTTTTTCACAAGGGAAGAAGGCTTACTGCTTTTTGTCCATACACCTCACTGCTTGCACTAGTGCAGACAATCCCTTAGTAAGCTGCATTAAGAGCTAACTGTCATGTAGGCTGTCGATCAAGGAAATGAGGCAAGTATGCAGAAAAAGTCCTTGTGTAAGTAGTCTGAAGCAAGGCTATGCTTCTGAGTGTGTGTTTAACTGTATTACGTCATATTACTGCAAAATCATCCTTAGTGGGTACACATTGTGGAGTGTGGACTTTCATTGTTTTATATTATGTATTAATGTATCAGATAGTTGGTGGGTCACCTATCCGGCAAAGTATTTTTGTTGCTAGTTTTAGTATTTTGACTTAGAATTTGAGCGCCAGGGCTGACCTATAGCTTTCTTCAGAATCAGATACTGTGATGGAATTAACTATTCACAATGTGGTGGTTCCTATCATCTCCCTAGTACATATTCTATTATTGATAATCATAAAGTAACTTTATCATTTAAAAGGTGTGCTTCTCTGATTCCAAAATGTGAGTTTACTGCTGCTTTACACATGATGCATACCTCCCAAGTATCTATATTTAGGAGAGACAGACCCTATTTTGGACCCAATTACTGTGTCCCTGTTTTCTAGGAGCTCCATATTGTTGGTGTGTCTAAGTGTATAACAGAGTTCCACAGCAATAATGTGTAATTAACCCACAATAAAAGTGTTTAGAATTCAGTCTTTGTACATTAGATACATTGTTGTTCTAAATGTCACCTTAGTTGTATAAATAGTTTTAGTAATACACCTAAAATGTCTCTGTAACAGCCTTGCCCCTGGCCACAGCCCCATTCACACCCCTTAAATTAATTCCAAAATGAAATATTGAGTGGTATGCACATACAAAACTAATTCAAGCGTTCTAAAGAGATAAAGATCACCTTTAACATGTTATGTATGTGTTCCTGTGTTGAGTTATGCCTTTATAACATGCTTTAGGCATCTGGGCGGATATACATTTGTTAATTTACCAATCCATGCTTACTGATTCACATGTTGGTTACATGTAGTAATCTGGATTCTGGCAGTATGGATTGGTAAATGAGACTAGAGTTAGACAACAGATGACCAGGTGTATCGATTAATATCACCCAGCTTCTCATTCTGTGTAAATGCATGCCTTTAATGTCAGTACTGTTCACAGTACACAAAGGTCTTGTGGGGCTGATCCATTTCCCTCAATGCTTGTGTTTAATTGGTAAGTGTGCTCTTATACAGGAACTCAAGTGAGTCATGAAGCAGGATTGTTGGGGAGTGAGGGGGGAGGAGCATGAATCAACAACAAAAAAAGACATTGTTTAGGTATGCTAACAAACAAGTTACTCATTTTTTGAATTTTTTTTTAACAAAAAATAAAAATTTTTTTTGTTAATGCTCACTAACCACCTGGCAAGACTGCATTGTTATGTTTACTCCTAATGCTGCCAAAAAGAAGTTTAAATTGAGAAAAACGCAGCTCTTTGAGTATTAGATTGCTATAGCACTTACCCCTAGTGTTGCCCGTGTCCCCTCCATGCTCTGATTTAATTTGTCCCAAGCAGGGCAATTATCCTCTATGGCCCTCACTGCTAATGTAATGCTTCTGAACAGAGTGACAACAGAAGTGATGGCTAACAAGTTCTCCTACTCTCCTTTTCAGTCAATAATTTAGTATAGAAATCTATGTGATTGACAGGCTGGGGAGGGACCTATTTTAAAAAAATTTTTTTCTTAGTTTGTACATTTGCTAAGAATTCTGACGAGAACCACAAAAGGTCAATGTCACAGAGACCTACGGAGGGAATAGTTAGCAGAAGGGGAGCATGATCAACACTGTCAAAGGCAGTAGAGAGGTCCGGAAGAATTTGTATGGAGTAGTGGTCTTTGGATTTAGCCAAGATCAGATCATTAGTTCCTTTAATCAGAGCAGTCTTAGGTCTTATTGTGTACATAAAAGATTTGCTGTCGGCTTGACATTCTGTCCAAAGGCACAACTTTTCTTTATGCAGATTTAACAGCGTTCTACCTCCTGTTTGAAATACATTCCAGATGACAAAGAATGCCTTGGATATTTGCATAATATTAGAGGTTCTCGCATGAGGGATGTTCATTAACTTGTCAGAACATTGGAGTAAATTCATTTAAATGTGACAGGACCATGAACATTATTTTCATTGCTGGGTATCCAGCAAGAAACCTTTTTTGTTTGAATTTTTTTTTGCCTTATTTAGTGCCAGATCGTTTCCGCAGGGCTTACTGCCTCTGCTTTTCTTTTTTTTGTTTAATTCATTTACTAATCTAGGAATATCAAATCATTTTTGTGCAAACGTTCAGTTTTGTTTATATCTAAATAAATAATAACACACATTTTTATTTTTAATGTACTTAGAGATTTTACTGATAATTCTAGGTATTATTCTTACAAAAAGTACACTTTTTTCTGTTCATTCTTTTTATTTGTTTTTTTTTTCCTGTTACAGTCAGGAGCAGGTCATGCAGTATGTTTAATGGTAACTACACTCATACATGGATGTAATTATCATTGTGGGATTAAAGGATTGTGACGATTCTAGCCCTTGCAACAGAGTCAATAATTCCTGGCTTGGTCTGAGTTTTTGTGGTGTAATTGTAGGTGTCATCCTGTGGTTTTTTTTCTTTTACACAGTTTCTGCTCTGTCTGACAACGCAAACAGTGGTTTAGACAGAATCTGGTAGGTGAGGTTTACATGGGGTGTGACTGACATGTAATTGAATACGTATAATTTTTTATATAAAAAAAAGAAGAGGCCTTAGACATTTTTTCCGTGTAGAGCATGTTGTTTTTTTTCAATACTGTTTAAGCAATGGAATGGTGGGAATTGCATTTATTCTGCACACTAACATGGTAGGCATTGCCAACATTAAGCTCTCAACTGTTAACTAAAAATAGACTATTACCAGTCTCACTGATTTCTTAAAGGACCACTCTAGGCACCCAGACCACTTCAGCTAAATGAAGTGGTCTGGGTGCCAGGTCCCTCTAGGATTAACCCTTTTTTTATTTTTATAAACATAGCAGTTTCGGAGAAACTGCTATGTTTATAAAAGGGTTAATCCAGCCTCCAAATCCTCTAGTGGCTGTCTCACTGACAGCCGCTAGAGGCGCTTGCGTGATTCTCACTGTGAAAATCACAGTGAGAGCATGCAAGCGTCCATAGGAAAGCATTGTAAATGCTTTCCTATGCGACCGGCTGAATGCGCGCGCAGCTCTTGCCGCGCATGCGCATTCAGCCGAAAAGGAGGAGGCAGAGAGGAGGAGGAGGAGAGCTCCTCGCCCTGCGCTGGAATAAAGGTTTTAAACCTTAAAAAACCTTAATAAAGGTTTTAAACCTTTCCTCATCCCAGAGCCCGGCGGGAGGGGGTCCCTGAGGGTGGGGGCACCCTCAGGGCACTATAGTGGTCCTTTAAACTACAATAAAGAAACTTATCTTAAAACTTGCAGCTTTTACATTTCTTACCACTTAGAAATAAAAAACCTGAATGTGTGCAATTATGGGTTCGCTACAAAATATATCAGACAGCCAGAAAGAAGAGAGATACAATACTTCTTCCAGCTAAAGGAAAAATCTAATTTTATCTGAATTTATGCAAAAGAGGGTGGTTAAATCAAGTAACTAGTCTTTGCTATCATTAGAATGTGGTTATTTATTAAGCTATTGATAGTTCCAGTAATGCTAATCCAGTTTAGAATGTATATTTGACTTCTAATATATTGCCATGTTAAAAGACACCAAGTTCCCTGCCTATTGAAAACTGTATTCCCTGTCCACCCACCATGACCATTTCTACTTTTAGAAGTGGTCATGGTGGTAGGAGTCTGTATGTGCAGCGTTTCTGCTTGAAACACTGTACATACTGAGAAATTTGCAATTGTGCAATTTTCATCTCTGTCACGGAAAGACTGGCAAATACAACTTCTTTGCAAAAATACGTCTGTCGTAACTTTGCACCGCACAATGGTAAATTACTAATTAGCTTTCCTGCAAGGGGAAGTATTTGTCTCCCTCCCTACCTACTTCACTTAAGCCCTTCTCTACGTCCCGTGTTATTTATTTAGTTTTTTTAAATTCGCCCTCCACTTGCTGGCTCAGAGCGTGCACATGCACACTAAATCAGAGAAACCAAGAAGCCTTTGAGTGGACCTTGCAATGGCTGTCATGATGTCAGACGGGGAGTGGAATTCTGCATTGGGAGCTTTGCCTGGATCTATATCAATGTAGCCATTGTGTTGGAGCGTAGAGTTGGTATTTGTTTTCTGTCTAGTTACTGCCCACTGGTAGTTGGTTACATTTACCCTTTTTATGGTGACTATTCCTTTGCTGAAGGTTATTAAACTTATAACTATGGGATTTCCCTGACTGTTTACTGCTTCACTTTCAGCCCTTCACTTGAATTCAAGTAAAACTGGACTTTCCAACAAGTTTTTTTTTTTTTCCTCTCCTTTTGTCGCTCTGTAATATATTTGTTTTACAATTCAAACTCCCATGCTCTTCAGTCAACCTGTACCCATTCAAAGGATGAGTTGCATGGGTGACCGTTCTATTTGAATGAGTTTTATAAAGCTGTCTTTTGGCTACCCAGAGTGTTGGCACATGCAGGACTGCTTGGAGCAGGCTCCCCTGTCCTGTGAAAAGGATGGGACATTTCAGATAGAAAATGGACAAGTGTCATTCAAATAACCTTCTCCTCTTTCCTGCTCCATGGAAGTTTGAGAGATTCTGACCTCCTGCTGACATCACATGCTCTCAGCAGACATCATTATTTATATATTATTTTTTATCAAATCTGTGACTGTGTTGAAAAGTGGTGTGATGTTTTAAGATGGCATTCTCAACTTCATAACCACCGCAGTGGAGTATGTGTTTTCTATTAATAATAATTTAGTTACTGTTACATGGTTATAAGAAAATAATCTGTTGGCAATCTGGTTTAAAACTGATTAATTTTTAGTTACACTATCACTTTAAGAAAATTGTTATTTTGCAGTTTCAGATACTCTGTTCTTGGAATGTTACTAGTTTTTTGTTGTATTGTATGTATATTGATTCTGGGGAAAGAACATGGTTTCTTCCAGGCAGCATCTTGGGAATGTCCCCCATATACATGTGATTCTCCTGTGACAGCTCTTCCTCAATACTGTCAGTGCACACTGAAACATGATCAGCAGTCTGCAAGGAAAACAGATACTCAGCCTTCTGTCACTCCTACAACACATGGTGTACATGAGCTGCAAACCAGTCATGCTGGTGCCAGAACAGAATAATTCATTATTAATACAAAGCTTGCTTTCTATATTTACGTCTTCCTATATCTTCCAGATTGCAAAATGGATTCCTGGAAAAAATCCATTGTGAAATGGTAATATAATATAACAAGTCTCCCTGTTTGTGTGATTTGTATGTTTTATTGCACGGTCTGCCCTGTAAAAATGGATATTAAAATATGCTACTTCAGCAATTTACCGGAAACGTAATAAACTGCGCATGGTCTACTTCTCTGACATTCTGTGAGGTTATTTGTCTGCGAATGGCAAATTGTTGGTCAGATTTATTGCCAATATTTGCCATCACTGGCATAAACAATACTTTCTTTGTGGGCCTGAATATGAATTGTTACAAGCTTGGAATAATTGCCCTGGGCACGATATGGGGAAAATGAATACACTTATATAGGTGCTTCAGTTGCAAGATAGTTATGACCATTACGGCACATTACATGGCCTTCATCCTATCTAAATAGTTCACAGATATACTTATATTACACCACTGCTAGGTTCTACTCCATTCAACACTGGAAGATTTGATTTCAAAAGCTGTCTGGCGAGGAATTCATAACCTGAATTTATCAGGATTAGTCAGAAGTCAAAGCGAATTTTATTTTTATAAGACTGAAAGCATAGCTGACTTATATAGCAGGCTTAAAACATTATCTATGTTCAATTCTAATGCTTTGGGTAAGGATCCAAGCTGCCTCTATTGGTTGCTCCACCATTTCCTCTCAAGCAATGCTTTATCCCAGCAATTAGAATTGTCCTGTTTGTGGTAACCCTTGTTCTGCTATATAGTGATGATCTTTGCAGGAGGTTATTGTATGGGCATTTTATTGCTGGCAACCAGATGCTGCTTACAAATTATTCATTTTTTAAACATGTATGCAAAACGTTTTAACACCTATGAGTGGCATTCAAGACGTATTCTCACACCGGCCCAAAAAATGGAAACCCATTCCCCATTTCCCAAGTATATTTTAAAAGTTTCTCTGCCAGTAGTTTGTTCTGGAGCTTTAAAATAATGTAAACGTCCCAGGAATGTCATGACTCTTAATACCCCTAACCCACAACCATTATGAATTATTGTACCCATGTTGTACAAATACTGAAGCCATTATATCTATGTTGGCTTGAGTGATGTTGGTCCAATCTATTTACCTGTTGGTTGAAACATAGCCAGGAGATATTGTATTTATTTATAAATATATTCTGCAACATTGTACAGTGGGTATGTGTACCAGCTCACTTATATAAATCACTATCCAAAGCTGTGCCACTCTTGGATTATGTTAAAGGTCTTCCTTGCTGTTTATATCAGGTGACTTTTTGAAGCATGGTTAAAGTGCCAAAGCATCATACATATAGTGTTGACTTCCCTTTGCAAAACATTTCTATTCATCTTTCTGTGTGTTGATCTCTTTTCCATTAACCTCCGCATCAGCCTCTATCCCTGCACTTTATACCTCCTTCCTTTTTTTGTCCTGCCTCTAATACTTTCTTTCACGGTTCCTGTCATTTTCCTCTTACTCATTTACAGTACCCACACATATTCTATACCATTTTTCTCTCCATTAAATTGTCTTTCTAAAGATACTTTACTATAAAAGATTATATAACATGATTTACTATAAATATAAATTGTAAAATATGATGAAATAGTTTTAAAAAAACACACTTTTTCTAACTTTGACCCCCAAAATCTGTTACACATCTACAAACGCCGAAAAACACCTGTCCTCAATAGTGGCCAGGCCAGGTAAGAAACATAAAGGGGGGACTAAAACAAAGTGTAACAAAATTAAATATAAAAAAAAATTAAAAATGCCCCCTGCCCCCACCCCATTTTATACACATTACATACCTGCACAAACACACACACTCTGCATTCCTTATACACACACACTGCACAAACACACACTGCATTCACTATATATACACACTACACAAACACACACACTGCATTCACTACACAAACACACACACACACATTGCATTCACTAATCAAATACTCTCCATGCATCCACTACACACACGTATTCTTGAAAACATATAAAAAATTCTGACTGGCATGTATATTTTGTGCATTTACCTTAATAAAAATTTTTTTTTTCCAAAATAATAAATAATAGACATGTTCAGTTAACAGTAGATTTGTGTAGAAATAGTTTATTTTTTCCAAATGGTAAATGTACAGAATATCTGTATCGGTAAGTCATTGGCTATCAGCCTAAACGTTCACAGATTATCAGTAGATCCCGAATGTCCAGTCTTTTTTAGTAGCCACTTAATCACAAACACTGGCCAAAGTTAGCAGTTATATTTGTTTGTGTGTTAAAAATGCAAAAAACTATTATGAACTCTAACTTTGGCCAGTGTTTGTGACCAAGTGGATACTAAAAAAGACTGAACATATAACCCATTTGCAATACCTCGGGTTGTCTACTTTTGCAAATGGTATGCCATTATGGGGGTAATTCTCATTCCTGGGCTACCATACGCACTCAAAGGCAACATAACCAATCTGGCAAATTTCAATGTGAAAAAACTGAAAATCAAACCTTATATTTTGACCCTGTAACTTTCATAAAACCTGTACATGGAGGGTACTGTTATACTCTAGAGACTACGCTGAACACAAATATTAGTGTTTCAAAACAGTAAAACGTATCACAACAATGATATCAGTGAAAGGGCCATTTGTGTGTGAAAAATGCAAAAATGTCACGTTCACTGACAATATCATCTCTGTGCTATGTTGTACTGTTTTGAAACACTAATATTAGTCTCCCGAGTAAAACAGTACCCACCATGTACAGGTTTTATTTATTTAAATATACATAGATATATATAATTTCATTCTAAGTGTATTTTGATGCAAATGTATATTAATATCAAACTACAGTTAGAATAAATTTACATATATATTTTTTACGTTTATTTTTATTTACTTATTTATATTTTTAGAATTTATATATATATATATATATATATGTGTGTGTATTATGTGTATATATGTGTGTAATTTAATTATAAGTGTATTTTCATATGTATATATCAATATAGAAATACTTAGTATGACTGATAGCTATATATACATATTTTTTTTATTTACTAAACCTATATTTTTTCTTTAGTTTTAAAGATGCAGGGAGACTGCCTGACATCCCAGACAGTCCCCCTGCGGCAGCACTATGGACGCCTATTGCGGCAATGTGATCGCTCTTTCAGAGCGATCACATGGCCCGCGGGGTCCGAATTTGCAGAGAAGGGACTGTCTGGGCTGTTTTTGTTGGACGTACCTAGTATGTCCAAGGTCCTTGAGTTAAATGTATATGATTATTCACTAAACTGAATCGTAGTAGAATGACATTGTGTGCGATAAAAAATTGCACCGATTTGACATTAGACAGCTGTTGACAACAATGATGCTGCTGGAGGTGGAGTTACATTTCAGGCAGCGGTCCGTATGTGCAGAATTTTCAGTAAATGACCACTTTACTTTCACAAAGGGACACTAGAGTGCTTAATGAAGCAGTTTTGGTGTATAGATCATACCTCTAAAGTCTCACTTGTCAATTTTCTGCTATTTAGGAGTTAAATCACTTTTGTTTTTTATTTATGCAGAAATTCACTTAGAATTTCCAAGAACTCTTATTTCAGCAGATAACCCTGTAAATGTTGTACAAGTTGAAATATCGGCTATTTTTCCATTTCATATTTTCTAAAAGTCTTTTTTTTTTTTACAGGAAACGTAGCATAATATATGTGTACATTGTGCTCGCGAAATTCAAATTTCTTTCCATTAAGTCACAAAACAAATCGGACCGACGATAAAATATAAAACACAATCTTCAAACTCCGCTATTAATATGAACGATTACATAGTGCCTTCTAGCAATTGCCTTATCATTTATTCCCTTTCTTTTTCCCACATTCTCTTATCTTTTTGTCAAGGATGACTTGTCTCGTCTTTTGTGTTCCCCTAATACAATTTGAGCTTTTGATCAAAGTGAATGTAGCTACTTGTGTCATTTTCATCCTACGTCTTAGAGATTTGCTGTTCTTTGCATCGCTCTGTATTTCGTTGTGTGTCTGTCTACAGCACTATCTACATAATGTGTGTACAGTGTGCAAGCATGTGTAAATGGCTAGGAGGCAATTGTCAATCTAATTATGCTTTATGTTTATTGTACGTGCTGCATGTAATAATTGCGTATTAAATCCACCCGTTTCTGGGCTTGTACTGTCTGCAAGCACTGCTAGAAGCTTACCAATTCCAGGACAAATAAAATTATTTTTGGGAATATTACAGGTGATGTATAAGCACTTTTTATAAGGGCAGAGAAAATGTCCCTAATCTATGAATAGCATATGCTAGATGTAATGCTGGGAAATTTATTTAAACTTTATTATCTTATTTGGGGGCAGTCAAAGTATAGCTCGTAGCTGTAGTCTACACTCTAGAGCGTCCAGCTGCTGAACTATATTTCCTATAACCATAAGCTGTGCTGAGAATTATATTTGTGTAGCAGGAAAACTTGCCTATACATGCTCCATTGCATAAAGAATGTAACATACTGTATTTATCGGCGTATAACACTCACCGGCGTATAACACGCACCTCATTTTTAGAAAGAAATTCCAGGAAATTCCCCCCCCCCCATAGTACTCCCCCCTCATCCTATAGTGTTCCCCCCCCTCCCATAGTATTCTCCCCCCCTCCCCTCCCATAGTATTCTCCACCCCCCCTCCCATAGTATTCTCCCCCCCTCCCCTCCCATAGTATTCTCCCCCCCTCCCCTCCCATAGTATTCTCCCCCCCTCCCCTCCCATAGTATTCTCCCCCCCTCCCCTCCCATAGTATTCTCCCCCCCTCCCCTCCCATAGTATTTTCCCCCTCCCATAGTATTTTCCCCCTCCCCTCCCATAGTATTTTCCCCCTCCCATAGTATTCTCCCCCTCCCCTCCCATTCTCCCCCCCCCTCCCATAGTATTCTACCCCCTCCCCTCCCATAGTGTACTTCCCCCCCCTCCCCTCCCATAGTGTACTTCTCCCCCCTCCCCTCCCCTCCCATAGTGTCCCTCCCCCCTCCCCTCCCATAGTGTCCCTCCCCCCTCCCCTCCCATAGTGTCCCTCCCCCCCTCCCCTCCCATAGTGTCCCTCCCCCCCTCCCCTCCCATAGTGTCCCTCCCCCCTCCCCTCCCATAGTGTCCCTCCCCCCCTCCCCTCCCATAGTGTCCCTCCCTCCCCCCTCCCCTCCCATAGTGTACTCCCCCCCCCTCCCATAGTGTACTCCCCCCCCCTCCCCTCCCCTCCCATAGTGTACTTCCCCCCCTCCCTCCCCTCCCATAGTGTACTTCCCCCCCCCCTCCCCTCCCATAGTGTACTTCCCCCCCCCTCCCCCCCTCCCATAGTGTACTTCCTCCTCCCATAATTACTTACCTGTCCTGAAGCGTGGGCCGGCTTCACAGCTTGCACCGCGGTACAGGAACTTTAATTTCATGTTCCGGTTTCCGGTGGGACTGAAAGGAAGTGTGCACATTATTGTGCACACTTCCTTTCAGTCCCGCTGGAAACCGGAACATGAAATTAAAGTTCCTGTACCGCGGTGCAAGCTGTGAAGCCAGCCCACGCTTCAGGACAGGTAAGTAATTATGGGATATCGGCGTATAACACGCACCCACGATTTTTCCCCTATTTTCAGGGGAAAAAAGTGCGTGTTATACGCCGATAAATACGGTATTTTTTTGCCTTTCCTCTATGTGTAATTGTCAGGATCCCGCGGGCGGCTGCGAGGGGAGGCTGCAGTCCGCTCGCGGCACTCGCCCTCCAGCCGTCCGCGGTCCCCTTCCTGGCGTGCGCTCGGCGGGCGGCATCCGTGGCTGGGAGGATGCCGCCCACCGAGCGCACGCCAGGAAGGGGACCGCGGACGGCTGGTGGGTGAGTGCCGCGTCTTCCTCTACGTCCCCCAGCGGCAGCATGCATTACGCTGCACGCTGGGAGACTGCCCATTTTAATAAACGCCGGGGTCAGCCACCTGACCCGGCGTTAAAGGCACAGTGCCTCACAGTGGGAGGTCTAGATATCTCCCACGTGTGATTGTTAATTCTGATTGGAAATTATCCAATCAGAATTAACCTATGGATTTAAATACTTACCTTTCCTGTTCCTCTCTGCCCTGTTGTGGTCTTTGCTTGCTAGTATTGCTACTGAACTTGTGTTTCTGGTTACGTACTCTCTGGCTTGTTTATCTGACTTTGTGACTTTCTCCTACCCTTTGATTTCGGCTTGTTTCTCGTTATTCTGTCTTCTGGTTCCCCTTACTCGGCTTGTCTCCTGACTATTCTTTGTGTGCTTAGCCCGGCCACTCTAAGGTCCGGTACTGCACCTTTTCTGTGTGTGTGTTAGCGTGTTTGGTTCCCGGAATCGTGACATTAATAATCAATGAATCTGGCTAACATACTCCTTACTCATGAGTTAGTGGCCAGATTCTTTAACGTGTTTTTCTGTTAATGTGACAGAAGGAAGGAGCACTTTGTTTCAGTGTGTCAATAACCATTTTTTACGCTAGGTAGATAAGGGATACACTTTTTTTTATAATCTTTATCCTTGGGATTACCACACAACCCAGTTGGAATCTTGAGCCCAGATACTATTCTTACCTCGAACTGCTCAGTTACGGCAGTGTAAGTGACTGCATTACTGTTAAATTATTACTTATTGTTTCAGGACTTTCAGTGACTAACTAGAACATTGCAATGTTGATCTGTTATTATTTGTGTTTGTCAAAACCCTGTGGTTGAAGATGGTCAGAAATGTCTGTCTGACACACACTAAAGTAGTGTTTTAGGACAAATGTAAACTTTGCAGTTTCTCGGAAAGTGTTTTACGTGGTCCAAAAAAAAAAGATAAAGGGCTTGTACAGCAAAACTACTTTACTAAGAGGAAGTGGTTTTGGTGCTTAAAGTGTCCCTTTAAACCCTTAAGGGCGGTGCGCTTGCTGTGCCATCCTTGGGGACCTGGCTCTAAAGGCCGGCGTGCAAAATAGCACGTCCACGCCGTCCAGGGTACTTACCTGCTTGCCGGCGTGGGATCGCCGGTTTGTGACTAAGCGGCTACTAAAAAAGACTGGACATACCCCATTTAAAATACCTTGGGTTGTCTACTATTGCAAATGGTATGCCATCATGGGGGTAATTCTCATTCCTGGGCCAACATATGGTCTCAAGGGCAACGTAACCAATCTGGTGAATTTCAATGTGAAAAAAATGAAAACATTTAACATGCTATATTTTACCCTGTAACTTCTAAAAACACTATAAAACCTGTACATAGGGGGTACTGTTTTATGTGTGAGACATCGCTGAATACAAATATGTGTATTTTATTGCAGTAAAAGCAAACAATATTATGACATCCACAGTTAAAATGTCATACAAAACAAAAAAAATTAAAAAATGCCTTCATTTCTCACACTTTTTTATATTTTATTCATATTAAATTTATGTTTCATAGCTAAATATTTGGTGTTTAATGAAAGCCCTATTTCTCCTGAATAAAATCATCTGGGTGCACTATAAAATAGGTGAATTACGGTTGAACAGACATCTAGTCAAATTCCAAGTTTTGTTTACGTTTTATTTTGATCAGAACGTGTACATTTGGCTCATTCTTTAAGGGGTTAAAGGTTATATTGTGGTTAGTCTCAAAGGCAAAGACTAAAATGGATATTGGTCAAATATGCACTAAGGAAGTCCTGTGTGGTTGAATTCTATTGGGGTTTTGTGGAACAAAGATTCATTTTTCAGCCATAACTGGTTTTATCTGTCCTTGACCGAAACACTAGTCATTCTGCAACATTTTCTCTCTGCTTCTCCAAGTTACATTGTGTGAATGTATCAGACCTGCAGTGGTGCAAATTTTTTGATTCTTCCTTGCCCATTATAATGTAGCTTGAACTTTTCAATGGATAATTATGTGAAAGTTCCCCCTGCCCAGCATTTCACCTTCTCTTTTTGCAAATGCTGTAGTGTGCAGGTGAACAGCATTAGTATAATGTAAACACCAGCGACTACGAAGTGATCTGACCAGTGTAAGTCAATTTAAAACCAAAAGAGGGAAACTGTTTAAGCTGATCTGGCCTGTGCAAGTCATCTGGAAACTGTATCCACGAGGCACGGAACACTAGTGTGCGCCAATAAGTTATTAACATTCCAATCTATCTGATACTATTACGATTGCCTAGTGTCTCCATGCTTGAAAAATCTAAATGGCACATATTTTATGCTACCAAGCAGCAATGTTGTAAACTTCTAGAATTCTCTCAAATCTAGCAAGCTAAAAGATTCTTAACTTCTCTGTAAAATAAAATTTGCACCCATTGTCTAAACCAGGGGTAGTCAACATTTTAATACCTACTGCCCACTTTTGTATCTTTGTTGATGGTAAAATTTCCTTACACCGCACCAGTACCACAGTAACTAATTTTATAGCGCAAGTGTGACTGTGTGGCTGTGTGTGAAGGGGTGCATAGGGTCTATGCTATGTGTAGGTGTAGGTCTATGCTATGTGTAGGTGGGTAAGATGTGAAAATCTATTTTAATGTCTGACCTTCTTTTCTTCTTACCTTTTACCTGGGATGGGGGACATAATGCTGCAAGCAAGGTTGGCTCTGCGTGGACCGGCAGGGGAGATAAATGGATCTCCCGTGCCGGCATTGGTGCACGGCCATCGAAGCCCACTGGGCATTTTCTGCAGAGCCCACCACCGCCCAACTGAAATCCCAAACCGCCCAATCGTGGCCGGTAGGGACCAGGTTGCCTACCCCTAGTCTAAACCTTTCAGGTGAAAATTATGCCATTCATGGAAGATCTTTTAAAAGAAATAAGAAACTAGTTCATTTGAAAGTTTGAGTTTTTATACAGATTGGTTAATCTTTTGGAATCCAAAAGAAGAATCCCACTTAATCCAAGCTGCCACGTGATAGAAGTTGTATGTGTGTGCTTGCGGTGCTCTTGGGAAGAAATAAGTTTAGAATTACATAATTTTAGCCCAAAATACACATTACAAAATTTCTCCATCTCCTCTTTTTTTCAGTCTGGCTAGTGATTAATTATTGATTTAAAAGAAATATGCATTTAATATGGACAGAGCATGTCAACTACCTGGGCGTGCGAAGCCTTGCTTTCATAAGCTCTTGCTCAGAACCAGTGTTTATTTGATCTGAAATATGTACACAGGTTGGAATGTTTATTAACTAAATACGTTTGCTTTTAGAAGTCTTGTTATTTTTCCTAGCTGGTTTCAAAAAGGTTTCCTGATTTGCAATAAGACACCGTTTTCTTTAATTTACGATATGTTCGCCTTATTAGAGGATTCTTAAAGCATTTGTTGTACCAGCTGTGGGGTAGTATGGCTAAGAAGCACATTCCTAATATTTTGTTTAAATAATTGGGCGAAAGAACTGTTTTTGCACTTGACTTTTGGTTCCAATTAGCCAGCGATTTTATTTACTGCACATAAATCCTACTAATTTTGTGCTCTCTTCTATCTTCTATGAAAAGACATGGAAAAAATAATGAGAACGGATGGATATTTAATTCCATGTTAAGTTTTTGCAGCAGTTTTGATTTCAGCCATTTTTAAAATATATTGGGGAACTAAACTCCAAATTACTGCAAAGTAGAGTTGGGAAAAATCGTAAATTATATAATTGTTATATTTAGGGTCATCAGGCACATAGACAGGTGCCTTTTTTTTTTTTTTTTTTTTTTAGAATGCCCTTCAGAATTCGTGCTGTTGTTTTACATTGCTCAGTCTATTATTTCAGACACATTTGTGGAACTAGGTTAATGTACTTAGTCTTTAGACTGTTGATGATCTGCTGCAGGTGTAGTGTAAGAAAGAGAATGTCTCCAGGGCAGTAACCATGCTAATACATTATCTACAGAACGACAACGTGATGTGTCATGCCAGTTTCCCTTAGGAGGGTCCTTGCATTGCAGCCCTTATCGTAGAATTATTCTGCGCGCCTCATCACTGAGTAAATGTCACTGATGTTTAGTGGACGCTAGAGAGTGTGCACAGACAGCGTCTTGGCTGAGGGGATTCTGACTTGTCTTAACTCATTTCCAATTCCATTATAATAATGGAAAAATAGAATATTCTCTTGGGACCTTTAGCACTCTGCTCATAAAACTGCATGTAAACTTCATTTTCTAATGGTCTTTTGTTGGTGAGCTCTGGTTATAACCACTCTTTATTTCCATGTGTATAACTTATATATGAATTTTTAGGTTGTAGATGTTCTTTAGATGCTAAAAAAAAAAAAAAATGGACCAGTAAAGCAAACAATCACCTTTTTTTCTGTATAATAAAACGCCTACATTGATTGTGGTTTGCTTTGTTTTATTTATCTAATTGGAGTGTCTATTTAAGACTGGAAGTAACCGCTTGTATTGTAAGTCGGAAATTCCAGAAGATGAGCAAAACAAAACAAAAAAGTGTTTAAACTTAAAGGATGCCTGTCATTGCCGAGGTCACTTATGCTTTTTTTTTTTTTTTTTTTAAACCATACAATTCTGTTTAGGATTAGTTGAAAAACCTACTTAAAAATAAGTCTTACTCCCACCTGTCAGTCAGTTCATTAGGATTGACACGCAAGAGCAGAGAAGACCTCGGACAGGCAATCCTTCTGCATACACTGTGGTTGCTATAGTCACTACCTAGATGATGCTGGTAGTGCTAGATATGGAGTTTAGGAATTGAATTGCTACTTTACTCTGTTCAGCCCCTGGCATGCTGGTCTGCCGGTCATGCCAGTTTGTCCGCTTCACAGATGTGGTCTGCCCCGCTTAAGGAAGCATCCCAAAACAGGGTTAAAGAAAAAGGAGAGCAGGAGAAGCAAGGGGCAATTCGGACCAGAGGTGGGTGTTATGAAATTATAATACCCATGAAGAATTGGACATAGCTGCGCTCTAGCGGATATCAGGGAAGTATGATATGATATTGAATGGGTAATAATTCCGCAAGTCTGGTTATTAATAATGCCATTTTCATTTATATCTGTTACCCCAGTAAATCTGATACATCAAATAATGGGAAGAAGAATGCTTAGTTTGACAGATGGAAGCAAAGCCAAGCAATAGGTTCTGAGAAGCATGCTCACATAGTTAAAGGAACATTATAGGTTCAGGAACACAAACGTATTTCTCTGTAGCCATGTGGCACCCTATTGCTCCCCTAAATATAGTAAAATCTTACTTTTGTTCAAGTGTGCTGCTACTGGCTCGTCCCCTGATTTGCCTGCTTGGCAGACATCATCAGAACTGTTGATCTGAGCCAATCACAATGCTTTTCCAAAAGATTGGCTGAGACTGTCAAGGAGGCAGATCAGAGGCAGCACCAGTCAAACACAGCCCTTGTCAATCAGCATCTCCTCATAGAGATGAATTGAATAAATGCATCTCTATGAGGAAAGTTCAGTGTCTCTATGTAGAGGGAGAAGACATTGAATAGCAGTGCTAATCACTGTGCAACACTGCCCCAGGAAGCACCTCTAGTAGCCATCTGAGGAGTGGCCAGTGGTGTTATCTCTAGGCTGTAATGTAAACACTGAATTTTCTCTGAAAAGAGTGTTTACTGCAAAAAGGAATGAGTATACTCACCAGAACAAATACAATAAGCTGTTGTTGTTCTGGTGACTATAGTGTCCCTTCAAAAAGAACCATACTAGAATGTAAGTAGTTGATTTCTTTTCAAGTCCTCTTGTTTGTCAATGTTAATAATTTGTCTTGCATAATAACATTTTGTTTGGACTGATGTGGTAAACAATAAAATATACCGGTGGTATTTCCTGCATGCCAGCACGATGTTGTCATGTGTCCATAACTTCAGACCACAGTTAATAACCTAAGAGTAATGACGTACTTATGTGTATAGCATCACCAAGTTACAAAACAGAATGACGTCCTGCGAGAAACAAAGGAGCATTTATGGAATGTTGACTTTTTTTCTAAATACCTATCAGCCCTAAGTTTTCCCTTTTATTGTCGCACACTTGGAAAACTCTTTAATTGGGTTTCCCCTTCATTTAGGAAAATACCAGAAGATACAGGGATTAATGTAGTGTTTACCTTAATGATTTTGTGTGTTTTTTTTTTTCAACCGATGTTATGTAACATTTTTTACATTTACACTTTAATATCTCTCTTTCAAAATATAGTCTAACGCAGGTAAAATCAGAGAATCCTGTAAGAAAACATACCATTTTATACAGAAGAATCTAATTCTACCCATTAATATTACTAAACTGAAAGAGAAACTTCACAGGTGCCTAGGGAACCCAGGTAATGGTAAAACCATTAAAAAACACTGCTTACTCTAGCAATCTATCCCTTTTAAATAGAACATTAATCATACCAGAGTGACATTGCCAGTCATTCTGCATTTTCAAATCCACGTATACATTACTATACATAAGCAATGGTAAGGTGATTAACCTGCACGGTTACTTGCACTGCGGTTGTAGTTTGATGTAGTTTGATGTCATGATGATGATCATTGAGGACATAAGATTAGTAAATGGAATGCAGCTATCATTGTTGTATCCACAAAGTCTTGATTCATTCGCTGACCAGAGTTTGAGGAAAAACAGCCTCACAACTTATGTAATGAATCTTATTAATTAACATTATTAATTATGTCAAAACGTCTCTGCTGTTTAAAAAAAATGTTGGTGTTCTATTGTTTCGTATTAATGTTTCAGAGTCCTCCTAGTTTCGCTGTAAAGTTTGAGAATACCTCCTTTTTCAAATGGAACGCAGTTGTTATCATCTGCCCTTTGACATGAATTAAGATGATAAATATATTTAAAACTATAGGGGCTCCAGCATTATACCATACATAAATGCTCTTTGTTGCAGTTACAATTATTGGCGACAACATTTCCCGCAGCACTGCCATTAATTTTTTACATTCACACTGTGTTGTTTACAATTATAATTGTCAACAGGTGAAATTTAGGGGGACCCTAAAATAAAGTATGGTTCCTTCTCCTCCGTCCTAGAGCAGAAGTTTTTTATTTTTTTATTTTTATTTAGGTTGCTGTGGTTTTCAGTTCCTTTCTGGTGATTGGCAGACATGTCTCAGTAATTCAAACAGATTTTTTCATTTTTTTTTTCGCCTTGAAGTAGAACGTTTGCAGGTGAAGGTTATGCGTCTGGAACGCTGCTGAGATCTTTTTCCATAATTGGGGAAAAGACAGCTGTCTATGCAGCAGATTTGTTTTTGGAACTCAATAATAAAATTGCACGTTCAGTACTTTCGCATGCCTTTGGTGTAAATATTAATTCAGCTACTGATTTTGTACACGCACACATTTTTGCCAATTGTGCAAACTTCACCTCATGTCAAGTAAGGTTATTAACTAGGGAGCTATGTAAGGCTGTTTTCTTTATTAGTTCTTTGTTTTCCTAAGCGGTGGGGCAACACATGTTCCCTCTTAAATGTGTATAGTTTTTTTAGTTCACAATTTATCATGTTAATGCTTGACTTGACAAACTATATCTTAAAGTGAAAGTGCCTTAGAAAAGTGTTTTTTCTAAACCGTCTATTTCACTCCCCAGCCTCCCAAAAATGACATAACATAAAGATAAACTCTCATATTTACCATGTTAGAATTTTTACTGAAATTCCAACACCGTCAAAAGGCACTATAAGACAAAGGTGGAGCTACTGCTGTCATGCTTTGTCAAGCCCACAACCTTCACCAGTGACAGCTGTGGTGGAAATTAATATTTTCTACGGAGGGTTGTACCGTAGACTTTAGTGTTGTTCATGCGCGAGAGTACAGCATATATGTGGGCTCCTGGCAAATGAAGCGCCAGGTGCTGAAGAGGAAATCTCGCAAGAAGCCACTAGAGGCACTTCTGCAGCACTAACCAAGTGAAACCTGGTCACGTGATGCAGAAGCTCATAGGAAAACATTGAATATATTGCTTTTCTATGAGACAGATTGGATGCACATGTATCTGTATGAGGAGCATTGAATTGTACAATCACCAGAGGAAGCCATGCCACCTCATTGTGGCAGGTGCAGAGGTGAGCAATGCTGCGGAAAACTCTGTGCCAGAAAAAGGGTGGGGGTGGAGTGGACTTTATATAACTAAGAACAGGGGCACTAGAGTGTTAGGAATACAGCTTTGCATTCCTTAAGCTATTGAGTTCCTTTAAGAGTCTATAAAATATTAAAATTGCCACAGATGAAAAGAAATATCCTTACAAAGCACCTTTACCCTTGATTGATTTATGTATGTTCATGTAGTGCCAAACAAAGTCCATGCTAGTTGTGTTCCAGGATGTCCAACCAACCTATGTGGAATATAATAAATAAGCGTATCCCTAAAATGTCATTTCCATTCATGTTAGTCTGAACTTGGCCGAAATAATGGCCAAGCTTTTTTTTATGTTGGGTTAGACTTCGTAGCAAAAACAGTGACCTTTATTTATTTGTTTTCTTTCAGTGTCTAAACCGCGTTGTGTGATTTTCTTTCCACGCAGCATTCTAGGTGAATTTGGTTAGTGGACTAATGAAATCAGATTTGAACATGGCTAAACAAAAGGAGTTATACAAAATAATATTTCTGAAAAAAAAACTCTTCTGAAACTTGTATAACTGGTGACAGGTGTCTTATACAGCTGTGCATATAAATAAGTAGAGCGTTTCCCTATACATTGTGCTGGAAAAATCCATTTTACTTATTGTGTGTGTTGTTTTTTTTCTGTCAAGGTAAATGATTTATGAGCTTCTACCTCTAGCCTGAGCACTGTTATCATGTTAAATAAAATCGCTCTTTTAAATGTGCATTTTTATGATTTTGAAAGAGCATTGCCCTTTAGCGATTTTTGCTAAATATTGTGGTGTTCTACTTATTATTCCTCCTCTTTCTTCTCTTTGTATGTAACACATCTAATAACCTAAAGAAACCGTAATCTAAAGATTTTGACTACTTTTTATTGAGGCCTAAAATCCACCAATCCAGCATTTTATTGTCTACATGCTGCTCCTGTGCTCAGTTCATGATCTACAGTTGAAGCTCACCCTTGTGTGTGTGTGTGTGTGTGTGTGTGTAGGCCGTTTTTCTGCCTGAGCCATTTATGAAACTCGTTGTGTCAGAAGATTCCATAAACAGATGTGCAGATTGATTAGTTTTTAAACAGGTCCAGTAATGCACCTGTAAGCAGCCTTCAGGTTAGTTAGAGGGTTCCTTCACCAAGTATAAAAGATATATTTGCAATGTTGACCCTCGATTGTTTGTTTTCCCTTTAATACACAATAAAATTTAATTTTGAAGCATGACTTGCATATTTTTTTGATACATGTAAACTAGAGTGTGTCTAATAGCCTTGTTGGTTTATTTCCAGAGATATGCACTCATGTGATTTGTCCAAGGTTCCATTAATCACATTTTAGCAGTTTCGAAATCATTGTTCCTTATTAAACTTGCCTGTGAATGTGTGCTCTCTGACTCCTAATTGGCAGAGAATTGAGCAGTGAAACTGCAAGAAGAGCATGATCTATACACAAAAACTGCTTCATTAAACTAAATCTATTTTGCTGCCTGTAGTGTCCCTTTGTGTGTGTGTCTCTCGTTTTCCTGACTGAGTCATTTATGAAACATGTTGTGTCAGGAGGTTCCATAAACATTGTCCAGATTAGTTCTTAAACAGGTCCACTAATGCACCAGTCTTGTGTAGTATCACCCACCAAATGCTTTTACTTTGACTACTATGTGACTTCTCCTATCTTCCCACAACTAGCACAGCCTGTATTTTTAAATAATTCATGTGGGTAATTCTTGGTATTACTATTGACCTCAATAAAGAAGCTTTTTTCATAAAATGAAGAAATTTACTCATAACGTGAGTAAATTTGTCAGTTCCATATGAATGGTCAGAAGTCACGTGAATAGACCAAAATAACAAGAAGAAGTGGATTGAAATAAGTATGAAAAGTTAAGTGTGAGAACCTTTATTACACAGTATCTCTTTCTCTTTTTTTTTGTTACACAAAATTAAGTACACAAACGGTTTTCTACAGTATATTAATTTTGTTAAAAAGAGTAGCCAGGAATGAATGAATATCTACAAAGTGTTATGCCCGAGCCTCGAGATTTTGGAATTTGGCACAATGGACTCCTTGCTTGTCTGTGGCCTGTAGCCCTGTCAACTTTACTAAAATCTATGCTCTTCCCAAATGGAGTGATCGCTTGAGTTGAGGTCTACTTTATTTGGTCAAAGGAACACTATAGTCACCTAAATTACTTTAGCTAAATAAACCAGTTTTAGTGTATAGATCATTCCCCTGCAATGTCACTGCTCAATTCACTGTCATTTAGGAATTAAATCACTTTGTTTCTGTTTATGCAGCCCTAGCCACACCTCCCCTGGCTATGATTAACAGAGCCTGCATGAAAAAAAAAACTGGTTTCACTTTCAAACAGATGTAATTTACCTTAAATAATTGTATCTCAGTCTCTAAAGTGAACTTTAATCACATACAGGAGGCTCTTGCAGGGTCTAGCAAGCTATTAACATAGCAGGGAATAAGAAAATCTTAATTAAACAGAACTTGCAATAAAGAAAACCTAAATAGGGCTCTCCATACAGGAAGTGTTTATGGAAGGCTGTGCAAGTCACATGCAGGGAGGTGTGACTAGGGTTCATAAACAAAGGGATTTAACTTCTAAATGCCAGAGGATTGAGCAGTGAGGCTGCAGGGGCATGTTCTATACACCAAAACTGCTTCATTAAGCTAAAGTTGTTCATGTGTCTATAGTGTCCCTTTAAATGCAGACAGATGCAGAGAAGATATAGGATTTAGTTAAAAACATGTCAGTAGTTTGTTAGAAACCTTTGAAAATTAAGCAGACAATTAAATGATGTTTGTTTTGTTTTCTGTCCATACACAGCATTAGATGGGCAAGTGATGTCTCCTTTAATGGCTAGTCATGTTTCCTTTTGGCTGGTAAAATAAAAAATAAAAAAATAATCCAAATTCTACAAGCATATCACTTAAAAGCAGTAATCCAAACATATATATCCTAAGCGATCTTTTCTCATCTCCAAGTTACCGTAATTTAAGAATTCAGCTTGACATGCCAATGTATTTAATTTTCTTTCTGTTTTCTGTGTTCCCATTGCTAACGTATGAAAGCTATCTGTATGGCGATATTTATTGAAACTCATCTGTGGACTGCATTGAAATAGTGTATATTGAATGATTTGCATTAAACCTATGAGTGGGGTGATGTTACTGTTAAAAAAGACAATGCTAAGCTTTCAATGTATAAACCTCTATTTAGAATCTGAAAGTGGCCTGATCTTGCAAGGAGTTGTCAGTGAGAACTTGTATGTTGCTTTATGCCTGCATTCTCTATAGAAGCATCTGGAGACATTGTCCATGTATAATTAAAGTTCACTAGAATATTCACCGTGGTGTCCCACTTGCAGGCTTTTAGTCAATTAGCAATGAAAACCAGTCAGCTGTTATCGAATGCTGCAGCATGTCCATGACTTTTATCATCTTTTAGAATGTTTTTTTTATATAACCTCTGTTTTCTTATTCCCAAATCAGCATGATTTCATTCTTACTACAGTGATTTGTCTTGAATGTGAATTTGTGTATTCCGTTATTATTGGTCAGAAAGGAAGGAAATGACTTTTTCAGAAAACGTCCTGCTATAAAGCTATAGCTTTTAGGGGTATCAGCAGAGAAAGCAAAACTGAATCCCCCAGACTGAAGGGCTGTACATTAATCTGATTACCCTACCTTCTGCTCTGAAATTTGTTAACTTTAAAGGACCACTATAGGCACCCAGACCACTTCAGCTTAATGAAGTGGTCTGGGTGCCAGGTCCATCTAGGATTAACTCTTTCTGCTGTAAACATAGCAGTTTCATAGATGACTGGAAAGGAGGAGGAGAGCCCCAGCGCCGAGGGAGCCCGGTGCTGGAGAAGAGGTAAGGGACTTACCCCTTCCTCACCCTAGAGCCAGGCGGGAGGAGGCCCTGAGGGTGAGGGGGACTCAAGGACCCTATAGTGCCAGGAAAACGAGTATGTTTGTTTGTTTTCCTGGCACTATAGTGGTCCTTTAAAGAACCGTTTGTGTTTGGGTGATGGGAAGGGCTTAAACAAACTACCACTCTAATAACAGACATTTTAAGTGTTTTACGTGGAACTTTAATCACACAGAGTCATTGCAACAATGTCACATTTAATGTATTGAACATCACATATAGTGTCGTGTGTTAGACTACCAAATAGGATAAGGTTAACAAAAAAATCTCTCTCTCTCTCTCTCTCTCTCTCTCTCTCTCTCTCTCTCTCTCTCTCTCTCTCTCTCTATCTCTCTATCTATCTATCTATCTCTCTCTCTCTCTCTCTATCTATCTATCTATCTCTCTCTCTCTCTCTCTATCTCTATCTATCTATCTATCTATCTATCTATCTATCTATATATATATATATATATATATATATATATATATATATTTTCAAGACGTAGGCTTTTACAATGTGTGACATGACAACCTTCTGTGCAAGTGACTTGGGGAATGGCACCCAAAGGATATTTGCGAATGACCTGTAGTGGTTACGGTGCTTTGATTATCCCTTTAAAAAAAAATTAAATCAAGAAAGCATGAATCATGACATACTTTGAATTTGTCTGTGTTTTTTATTTTATTTTATTTTTTAGGTGTACTGTATTGAGAGAGGGATACATATAGTAGCTTCAATGTTGTCAGAGTGCAGGTGCGGGAACTGCCCATCATATAGATTACATTGTGAGTGTGCTCATGTACTTTCCCAACTCAACAGGCATGCTTAAGCACTAATCAGAAAAAGATTAAGATCCTATAAGGTCCCGCAAGTTGGTAAAAAGTGTATATATATATATATATATATATATATATATTTTTTTTTTTTTTTGTCAGCTGTTTTTTAGTGTTATGTTATAACACATTTTTCAACAATAAAAATAAAGAAAAATCCTTTAAGCACTTCACACTTACTTGACGAAGTGATTTCACGGCTGCCCTAGGTCTCCTTACGTTTAATCCGCCACCGATTCCTTTTTGAATTGCCATTTCGCCAAAAGAAGATGGGTGAGAATAGAAGGTACTAAGTGAAACAGCTGTGCGGTGCTTAAATATATTTTTAAATATAAAATTTTTGTCTGCATAGTACCTTTTAAAACTTAGTTTGCTTGAGGGCAGAAGCCCAAAGAGGGCTAAACAGACTGTAGTGGCTTTATTATCAAATGGAGGATTAACCCCTTGACGCCGTTACGGCGTTCCATGCCGTCGCGCTTTAAATGGGCTTTAAAGCCGTTGCGGCGGCATTGAACGCCGTAACGGCTGCAGCCCCCAGGACCTCGGCGGTACTCACCTCCGCCGCGATCCTCTTCTGGAGGGCTGCCTAACAGCCCAGGCAGCCCTCCCACGGCAAATGAGGCCCCCTATAGCTGGCTATGGATCTACCAGCAGGGGGGCTGTCTGAAATGTCAGACAGTCCCCCTGCTGGTAGGTAGTGTAAAAAAAAAAATGTAATATGTTTAAAAATAAATGTAAAGTATTTTTATATGTATAATATGTATAAATATTATATATACCGTATTTATCGGCGTATAACACGCACCGGCGTATAACACGCACCTCATTTTTAGAAAGAAATTCCAGGAAATTTCCCCCCCTCCCATAGTATTCCCCCCCCTCATCCCATAGTATTCCCCCCCCCTCATCCCATAGTATTCCCCCCCCTCATCCCATAGTATTCCCCCCTCATCCCATAGTGTTCCCCCCCTTTCCATAGTATTCTCCCCCCCTCCCATAGTATTCCCCCCATCCCCTCCCATAGTATTTTCCACCTCCCCTCCCATAGTATTCCCCCCCATCCCCTCCCATAGTATTTTCCACCTCCCCTCCCATAGTATTCTCCCCCCCTCCCCTCCCATAGTATTCTCCCCCCCTCCCCTCCCATAGTATTCTCCCCCCCTCCCCTCCCATAGTATTCTCCCCCCTCCCCTCCCATAGTATTCCCCCCCTCCCCTCCCATAGTATTTCCCCCCCCCTCCCCTCCCATAGTATTTCCCCCCTCCCCTCCCATAGTATTTCCCCCCTCCCCTCCCATAGTGTACTTTCCCCCCCTCCCCTCCCATAGTGTACTTTCCTCCCCCTCCCCTCCCATAGTGTACTTTCCTCCCCCTCCCCTCCCATAGTGTACTTTCCTCCCCCTCCCCTCCCATAGTGTACTTTCCTCCCCCTCCCCTCCCATAGTGTACTTTCCTCCCCCTCCCCTCCCATAGTGTACTTTCCTCCCCCTCCCCTCCCATAGTGTACTTTCCTCCCCCTCCCCTCCCATAGTGTACTTTCCTCCCCCTCCCCTCCCATAATTACTTACCTGTCCTGAAGCGTGGGCCGGCTTCACAGTGCGCTCCGCGGTACAGGAACTTTAATTTAAGGTTCCGGTTTCCGGCGGGACTGAAAGGAAGTGTGCACACTATTGTGCACACTTCCTTTCAGTCCCGCCGGAAACCGGAACCTGAAATTAAAGTTCCTGTACCGCGGTGCGCGCTGTGAAGCCGGCCCACGCTTCAGGACAGGTAAGTAATTATGGGATATCGGCGTATAACACGCACCCACGATTTTTCCCCTATTTTCAGGGGAAAAAAGTGCGTGTTATACGCCGATAAATACGGTAAGTAAAGTCATACAAAGTATATTTTAATACTAAGTGTATATATATATATATATATATATATATATATATATATATATAGTATTAAAATACACTTAGAATGACGTTACATATATAATATGTATATATATTATATATATAATAGATCTATATATATATATATATATATATATATACACACACGTATAATTAAAATAATAAATAAATAAAATATTGAAACAAAATTTAATATAAATTATATATCCATATGTAATTTCATTCTAACTGTATTTTGTTATTAATATATACATAGGTAACAAAATACACTTAGAATGACATTCTATATATATCTATCTAAATATAAAATACAAATAACCGCAAATATATATATATATATATATATAGATAAATACATATAATTACATAAAAGATTACATTAGTATACACGTAGAATTTAAATATTTAATCTTTTAACATACGGTAGTTATGTGATTTGATTAATTAAAATTTGATTGACATGCCTGACAACACAGGGAGAAAGTGCAGAGAATTTAATTCGCAAGCACTATATTTGACCCTGTAACTCTCCAAGACACCATAAAACCTGTACATAGGGGGAACTGTTTTACTCGGGAGACTTCGCTGAACTCAAATATTAATGTTTCAAACTGGTAAATTGTATTACAATGATGATATTTTAAGTAAAAGTGACGTTTTTTGCAATTTTTACAAACGAACGGCACTTTTATGGACTATATTATTGTTGTAATATGTTTTACTGTTTTAAAACACTAATATTTGTGTTTAGTGAAGTCTCCCGAGAATAACAGTACCCCCCATGTACAGGTTTTATGGTGTTTTGGAAAGTTAGAGAGTCACATATAAGGCTTGCATTTCATTTTTTTGACATTGAAATTTGCCAGATTAGTTATGTTGCCTTTGAGAGCGGTTGGTAGCCCAGGAATGAGAATTACCCCCATGATGGCATAGCATTTGCAAAAGTAGACAACCCAAGGTATTGCAAGTGGGGTATGTCCAGTCTTTCTTAGTAGCCACTTAGTCACAAACACTGGCCAAATATTAGTTTTTTGCTTTTTTCACACAAAAACAAATATGAACGCTAACTTCGGCCAGTGTTTGTGGCTACTAAAAAAGACTAAACATACCCCACTTTCAATACCTTGGCTTGTCTACTTTTTCAAATGGTATGCCATTATAGGGGTAATTCTCCTTCCTGGGCTACCACACCGTCTCAAAGGTAACATTACTAATCTGGCAAATTTCAATTTGAAAATGGAACGTTCTATATTTAACCCTGTAACTTTCCAAAACACCATAAAACCTGTTAATGGGGGGTACTGTTGTACTCCTGAGACATCACTTTTTAGAAATATGTGCATTTTGTTGCAGTAATACCTAACAGTATTATGACATTCACAGCTAAAATGGCAGACGGAAATACAAATTTAAAAAAAAGAATCTTATTTTCTCACATTTTTTTAAAATTTTATTCATAATAAATTATGTTCCATATTTGAATAGTTATTGATAAATTAAAGCCCTGTTTCTCCTGAACAAAATGATATATAATAAGTGTGGGTGCACTTAATGTGACAGCGGTGAATTACGGTTGAACAGACATATAGCGCAAATTCCAGTTTTAGTTTACGTTTTGTTTTGATCAGAACGTGCACTATTGACTCCGTCCTGAAGGGGTTAAACATTACACAACCTCCCTTGTACCTATCTAGATTCCAGCTGAAAATGTTTCTTTGTTCGTCCACTGGTTTTCCTGTGGATTGTGAAGGGGCTAATCCTTCCTTGGGAGAAGCAGTGTTTTCTTGGCTGCTGTCTTTGTCCATTCTCAGAGAGTTTAATAATAGTAAGTGGATGGGAGTCTGGTATGAGCATATCCTGTTGATTTATTTTATTTATCCTGCAGCAGACTAGTCCTGTCATAAGGCCACAATCTGTGATGTCTGTTATGAGGAAAGACTGCCTATTATTCAGGAATTCTGGAAGCCAATAAACAGGAAGAATATTTAAAGGCGTTTTACATTGGCCATTTCCTTTTAAAGTTTTGAACACCAAACCTTGGAAATGATTATTAGCATGATGTTCGTTTTACTGCTTAGGTGCTAGTGCTTTGACTCTATAATAAATTGCTCATCCCATCCCGATGCTGGAATGGTTACAACTGGTAGATTCTGACAGGTTGTTATTCAAAATTACAAGGACATTACAGCAAATTTGGACTTGAGCTTTGTTTGACAACTTTGATTTGTTTGATAAGCTGTCAATAACTTTATTCAACAGTGCTAATTTTTTATTTCAGGTTAGTTGGTCCACCTCCACTATTAATTAGTGGTAAGGTTTATAGGGCTTCTAAGTAGAGATTAGAAGGTATCTGTCGCTTTTGGATACCTCTGATTTGGGTAGAGTGGCAATGACTGCAGGATGCAGTGGAAGGTAGGTATACTTACCTGATGCTGACCCTCAGGGATGCCTCCATCTTTATCTGCTGTACTATCTGTAACTTCTGGCACTCCACCTGCCAGAAGTCGTGCCAGTCATTGAGATCCGTGGAGATCTAGGGAGGAGACTCCATGAATCATGTCTTGTGATGAGTGAGACAAAACCTATAGCCAACACTTCCAACAACTGCTGGGATTGCATTGAAATTGACAGCGGAACTCTGCCTTTTGTCAACGTTTACCGTAAGACAAAGCCATTTTAGAGGAGGTCTTGTTGTTAGTTGTGACTTGTTAACATGTTTCTATTCAATTTCCAGAAAGATAAAAGGCTTTTTAAAACTCTGAATCTGGTGATCTGGTGAATGAGGCAATATATTCTATTGCTCTTTCTCATACGCTGTGGCACAAGGAAGCACTTACATATGGGCAACAGCAGTGCCATCACTCAGAAATGTTTGAATATGTAAAGAATGTATTTGTTTCACAGACCTCCGTTACCGGATGTCATTGTCTGCTCTTTCCTGTGAGATGGGGCGTGGTATTGAGACATGGCATTTAATGGTTTTTGTTCTTTTTAATGTTCACCTGGCTTACTTTGTTCCCTTATCTTCATTGTAGTCTGCATTTTCTCTAAGCCAGGGAGGTTTTCCATTTAACACTTTTGTTAAATTAAATTGCACCTATGGTATTTTATGTGGATATGTCTATTGTTAGTGCTAAAATAGCTTCTCTAATGCTCTGTTAAAAGGTGGTACCATGATACAAATGATAACTTTTCTCATAAAAATGACTTGCTTAGAACTTGCAAAAACACTTTTTATAGCTACAGCATTATATTTATTACTGTTGGAGTTTTAAATATGGGGCAGTTGTGTAACTTTTTTGCATTTTAATTTTAAAGGGACTTGACAGTGTGTGAAATAATTAAATTCTCGTTTTGGAAACTTGAGAAAGTGCTGTCAAAGTGCGATACACATTCATTCTATGTTCCACTTCTGCATTTGAGCATGCTGATACTTTTATTTTAAGATTATAATAAAGTTGATATTTTAACTGATGATTGCTGTGCATGAAGAATAATGTATGGCTTGTGTAAAGTAACTGGTATTAGGCCAGAGGTGTTTCAGTTTAATGTAAAACAGTGGAGCGCTATATACTTGTAAAGTGCAACCAATGTGCTAAGTGCAAAATATCAAAAGGGTAATAGCTTAACTGGCAGAAATAACAGTTTGTAGTGTGCCAGCAAGTATACCTTAACCCCTTAAGGACACATGACATGTGTGACATGTCATGATTCCCTTTTATTTCAGAAGTTTGGTCCTTAAGGGGTTAAAAGAGGTGTTGCAGTGATGTGGATTTTATTCCACTGTGAGGGAGCTTGACTAAATGGTGACATGACGCATGGCCTGTCAGTGGTTCCATATATTAGATAGTAGTACTGATGGCTTACATAGATAATTGTTTCACACTATTCTCTACATTTAAGGATACTAGTGGTTTCTCTAACCTTTAGTCTTCTGATCCAATATGTCCTTCAGGTTGTTGAACTTTTGCTTTGATTACGTCATACATATATTTTATTTAGAAATTGTTCTACAAGGAAGGACTATTTGAAATGTATCTTGTTTTTTTTTTTTCTTTTCTTCTATCTTAATGTCAATGAACAGATCAGGGCTTTTTGTAGTACAGGCTAAAATGCAGGGATCAAATGTATACTACTGCATTTAAAAAAAAAAATTAATAAACAAAAAAAGTCCCATTTCTTTTATTTGTTTCTGTAACAACCTCTAGCTATTTATCTTATCGTTTCAAAGAAGAAACAGAAACTTTCCCGTATGTCCTTCCTATTTACTGGAAAGCCCGTATGGTAAAGGGGCAACTTCTGTTTGTATTCTTTGCTGCTATTGGTGGACAGTAAAGAAAGGGATATGCAATATGAGCCTCCGTGTCTTGTTATAAAATCGTAATTTTTTTCAGTGTCCAGTAAGTTTGGCTTCTGAGCAGCGTTTTATTGTGCACTTTAATGGTTTAACTGGTTGAACATGCCAAGCCCGGACTGTGTGTGTGCGCGCCTATGAGAATAATATGACCAGATCATTGCACCAGCTAATTGAACAGACAAACCAGCAACTTGTTACCTAAACGTCACATGTAACCATAAATGAAAAGAAACTCTACTGCTATCAATTTGTTCACTTGACAAGTGTGTAATTGGATTGATACATCATGGTACAGCCTTCTGCTTTTTTTTTTTTTAATCTTGTTATTCGCTGGCATGTGTGAAGCAAATGTCCGTGTCACGTGCTTTAGATGGCTTTAACATGTGATATTTACAATAACAAATGCTTAATGTGGATTTATAAGGATAATGAACAAGCTGACAATGCACACTCAATCTCCCCTGGCATTTGGCAGTTATTAATAGGTGGCAAAAGAACAGTTGTTCTAGCTATTATGTGTGAAAGAAGGTATTACATACTGGTGGAACCTCATCAAGGGAGACTATAGTCACCAA
Source organism: Pelobates fuscus (assembly GCF_036172605.1). Lineage (NCBI taxonomy): Eukaryota > Metazoa > Chordata > Amphibia > Anura > Pelobatidae > Pelobates > Pelobates fuscus. The sequence continues at coordinate 125,346,573 of NC_086322.1, read as the reverse complement.
AACAACTTTAGCTTAAAGGGACACTGTAGGCACCCAGACCACTTTAGCTCATTGAAGTGGTCTGGGTGCAAACTCCCATCATCCTTAACCATGCAGGGGCAATTATTGCAGTTTTTATGCTGTGGCATGATCTATACGTCAAAACTGGTTCATTAAGCTAAAGTTGATTTGGTTACTATGATGACACTTTGTTATTCGTTTCAGCATATTGTGTTGGTAATTTCTAAAGGGCAGTTGTTGAATAAAATTGTAAAAGTTTGGCAATCATGGGATTTCTCAACATTTTTAATATGCCATCCCCCCCCCCTCAAAACAGTATTATTCTTTATAATGACAATGTGACATCCTGTCAGTAGGAAAATGCATTTTAAATAAATCAAGTCGATAGTAGGTAGGTCATAACATTGAACTGATTAGTATATTTGTAGTTTGTAACTTTGCTGAATACAACTGTAACTGGAATCTTCACAATTAAATAAAAATGTTAGTCATTTGCTAGCAAAGTGTACAGGTAGATTTTTATAGTCTTTAACGTATCATGTGGCATGGTTGCATAACACATTTAATGGCAACAAAAACCTAAACAAACTAACGATTGTCTCAGTTTGTGCTTTACAGCATAATGTACTAAATATATCATGTTTAAATGCACAGCAACCCAGAATATTACAAATAACTTTTGTTTTTTGATGCCAGAAACTTTTCTTCCTTTCTGAATCCAATTAGACATTTCACTTGGAAGATGGGGCACCGACTCAGTAGTTAGTAGCCATGAAAATTGAACCTTGGCTAAGCGCTTGTAAGCCGATATGCTTTGGGAATGCTTCTAGACATGAACAATGAAGTTAAAAGCTAGGATGAACAATGGGAACATAAATCTAAATCTGCTTTGTGTCTCATATATTTTGGGATAATGTTAATATTTTAGTAAAGCTGAAAAAAATGAGGGAGATTATATTTGTGGAGCTTAAAATTCTCTCCTGTAGGTTTTATTGTCAGATGTATCGGTCCATCTTTGCTTATTTCATACCTTTTTTAGTGCTCCACCCGTATGGACATTTACTTCTCTCCCCTACATTCTATATTTTAGTTCTGCTTCCTCTATATGTCTTCTAGACAGCCATATGTATCATGGGCTGCTGAAACTGGACAGATTATTCTATCTCTGCCTAATCTTGGAGTTTTTCAGCTCTTTTCTGTTGGGCTCTATTGTCATGTATAGTTACCTCTCTATCTATTTCAGTTTACATAAACAGTGCAAACTATAGCAATCTATCTGTAGAGCCTTTGATCCCTTTCACATGATTTTTTATTTCCTGATAAAGCAGGATGGACCATTTTATCTTTTCTTTCCTTCTATAAACTGTCTTGTCCAGCTTTGGAGATGTTTAATCAGAGTCTTTATGTTTTTTACTTTCCGATGATGCTTGATGCACATCTTGAATAATGCTTATATTGTTGCCCAGTTTCTCCCTTCAAATCATTTATTTCCCAAAGCATGGTTGTTGTGGTTGCAGTGCCATTTCAGTTTCTTGGGAGTTTCTGGATCACTTAAACAGCTAGGGCTCCTGGTGCCAGCCATTTTAAATTTTTTTTTTTTTGCTTTTGCCGGCCGAGCCTGCTGTTTCCATGGAGACTGTCTGTCTCCTAATCGTGTTCCTTCTCTCAGTGTCGGAGCCCTTCTCAGCAGAAGACTACCGCATGACAATGTTGGCCTGTTTCACGTTCAGGCATTTCATAAACCAGAAAACAGAAATCAAAGCCAGCTCCCAGAGCTTTCCTGTTCTGAAACAATGCACTCATTTATGCTCCGCTCACCCTTTACCTAAATCTCCCCAGCAGGCTTTATGTAATATAGGAGTAAAATAATCACTTGTAATAGAGACTGGGTCCTGCTGCGTGTGACCTATGACAACTTGGATTTGAAGTTACTAATACGATGTTTTCTACATATTTTTTGTCTAAGTACTCTGCATTATCATTTTTTTTCTGCATCAGAAACACTCCTGAGGCTTCTGTTTAAGGAGAATAAAATATTTTAATCTCAAAAGTACATTTGTGAATCATATGATACTAAATAAATATGGAGGGGAGATGTTCAAATTAATTCAGAATACAAATAAGTCTATGTATCAATCTACAAAATTCCTTATGTAATGTGATCATCCTCCCCATTCACATGTCTTAAGAATGATATTAGGAGTTTTATTTTTAAACATTTCATTCAGTGTTCCTACTGTAAGAACAAAGGCAGGCTTTGTTTAAAGGGACACTAAACACCATACCCATTATTACTTATTGTAGTGGCAATAGCGCAAATGTTTTCTATTAAAGCCATTTCGAGCTATTTATTACAACAAGGACTTTCATGTCACCTAAATCCTGCTCCTTCAATATAATGCTGTATTTTAATTTCTGTCTAGTCTACAGACACACCTCACTTACTGACTGGGTTATGTTTTTCCGACTTGGTCGTAAAACGCATTGGTCAGTAAGTGAGCATGCGCACCGGTGCAGGTCTAAGTTCGGGGAAATTTCCCCGAACATAGACAAACGCACCAGAGCAGGGAATCCCTCTAATATATGTTCAGGGAAAATTCCCTGAACATAGACCAGCTCTCTAAGGGGGGAATTCCTTGAATACCCACACTAGAGAACTCGTTGTAAGTATGAGTCGTCATTAAACAGGTAAGTCGTAAAATGAGAACTACCTGTATATGAATTCGTGCAAATTTGTAAACACAGGGGCTTGTCTATTAAGCTGATAATGGTGCAATATTGGCAAAGCAATGGCAAATTGTAGGCCAAAATAGCTGAGCTGGAGAATTTCTCATTTCTCAAATGGCTATTAAAAAAATAAATAAAAAATCTTTATTTAGATGACAGAAAAAGTCAGGTGACAAATGATCAGTACAATTCTCTCGACATAGAGTGAGGCCCTTAGTAACAACTTGCATGCAGTTATTTTTGATGGCAAAATCTCTGAAATGCAAATAAATTAAATAATTCCCTAGTGGAAAAGTTATTTGACGCAATTCATCAAAATTTACAATACAATCACCATTCCATAAATGCTGGTTTTCTTGGCTTCCCGCATCATCTAAGATGCCAAAGTCCTTGGTACTCATTTAACAAGGGACGTCTCGGTTACACAAGATCGGGATTATAGAAGAAGAAGGAGGTGACAGGAATTTTTTTTAAATCAACGGTCCGAAATAGAAAGGATAAATAGGTATGCCCTCTGTTTTTTTTTATTTTTAGTTTTTTTTATATCAAGTCAAGTAAAAAATGTGTAAGATCTGAGCCCATTAAGGTTGACTCCAGGTTAACCCATACCCCTGGAGGAACAGGCCAAGAAACTTTCTGTGCCAGTTGTGATGCGTTATAGTACATTAATAAATTTGGGAGTCTCAGCCCGCCCCGTTGTTTAGATCTATAGAGGGGATTTCTAGCTATCCTGTGTCTCCTTGTACTCCATATAAACTTATCAATGCCAGCCCGGAGACAACCCAAGTCCCACTTTGGGATTGCCACGGGTAAAGCTTGAAATAAAAATAAAATACATGGGAGCAGTTTTATTTTAACTGTTGGTATCCTTTCTAGCCAAGATGTTGGTTTAAAGTCCCAGTTATCTAAGTCAGAACACAATGTTCTAAGATTGGGGAACACAATTATACTTAAATACCACCCCCCCACCCTCTATATGTGTTAATGGTATTACACTATATACTTTTATATTTCTCCATATAGATATATATCTAAGGCAGAATATACCTACGTTATCCAGTTTGTATTATTTTTTTATTATCACTTTGTGGTGAACCTACACCGTTTTTCTCCTTTGTTTTTTTCTTTTCTTTCTTACTATTGTATTTCGAGTGTCTGTAAGGGAACACTTTAAAACCTTAGGTACTCTGTGTAATATAGCACTTATAGTTAACCTTCTTTTTTCTGTATACTTAAATAGGACCCTTGGTTCAGGGATGAGGGAGATACCCATTTAGAGTGACATATTTAATGTGCAAGCCATACAGAATCTGAATAGCAACTGCATCAGCATCCGACAGACTCCAGGACATTAGACTAGAAATTCTTTTTATATTTTCATAAGTCTCCATATTTGATGAGGAGGTGAAATAGAGGGGAAAAAATAATGGGTCTGTGATAGTCACCAAAATGTTGTCTGCATAGGCTAAATGCTTATAGGATTCTATAAATTTGTCTATTTTGTCCTTAATTTCATAGAAACATAGAATGTGACGGCAGATAAGAACCATTCCTCCCATCTAGTCTTCCCAATTTTTTTTTTTTAAATACTTTCATTAGTCCCTGGCCTTATCTTATAGTTAGGATAGCCGTATGCCTATCTTACGCATGCTTAACTCCTTAAGGACACATGACGTGTGTGACATGTCATGATTCAAATGTATTCCAGAAGTTTGGTCCTTAAGGGGTTAAACTCCTTTACTGTGTTAACCTCTACCACTTCAGCTGGAAGGCTATTCCATGCATCCACTACCCTCTCAGTAAAGTAATACTTCCTGATATTATTTTTAAACCTTTGCCCCTCTAATTTAACACTGTCCTCTTGTTGTGGTAGTTTTTCTTCTTTAAATATAGTCTCCTCCTTTACAGTGTTGGTTCCCTTTATGTATTTAAATGTTTCTATCATATCCCCCCCCCCCCCCCCCCGTCTCGTCTTTCCTCCAAGCTATACATGTTAAGATCCTTTAACCTTTCCTTGTAAGTTTTATCCTGCAATCCATGAACCAGTTTCGTAGCCCTTCTCTGAACTCTCTCTAAGGTATCAATATCCTTCTGAAGATACGGTCTCCAGTACTGCGTACAATACTCCAAGTTAGGTCTCACCAGTGTTCTGTACAATGGCATGAGCACTTCCCTCTTTCTACTGCTAATACCTCTCCCTATACAACCAAACATTCTGCTAGCATTTCCTGCTGCTCTATTACATTGTCTGCCTACCTTTAAGTCATCAGAAATAATCACCCCTAAATCCCTTTCCTCAGATGTTGAGGTTAGGACTCTATCAAATATTCTGTACTCTGCCCTTGGGTTTTTACGTCCAAGATGCATTATCTTGCACTTATCCACATTAAATGTCAGTTGCCACAACTCTGACCATTGTTCTAGTTTACCTAAATCATTTGCCATTTGGCTTATCCCTCCTGGAACATCAACCCTGTTACATATATTAGTATCATCAGCAAAAAGACATACCTTGCCGTCAAGACCTTATGCAATATCACTAATAAAAATATTAAAGAGAATGGGTCAAAGTACAGATCCCTGAGGTACCCCATTTCAAAATTAATTTTTCCTCTTACCACAATTCACTGTAATTTGATTGTGCATAGTATGATAGTTTTGATTTCTACACCAAAATCCTGGGCCATTTTATGCGACAGTCTGAAAAGGAAGGGAGATGATGTTATTATTGGCATTTATATGGCACCAACATATTCACCAGTGCTTAATAAACGATTTGAAGGTTTAAGAACAATCAAGACATTATTAATGACTCTGATAGAATGAGCATGCAATCTGTAGGAGTGATGGATAACAACACAAGAAGATAAACAACAGAGGATAATATCAACAGGTGAGTATTTGGAAACGCAGGTGAGTTAGAAAGCAGCAGAGTGAAGTAGATTGTGGATCCACTTATTCTGTTAGAGATGGGACAGGCCGTTTAAAAACCCCTTAAGGACCAAACTTCTGGATTAAAATGGAATCATGACATGTCACACACTCACACATGTCACATCCCTCTTCTAACTCCGCCTAGACTTTCTGTGGCTGTCCAATCACAGACTTACCAATGTTGCTCAATGAGAAGCCTTTGTAAGGAAGATGCTCTGGGGAAATTTCTGCCTCTTGAGTCAAGTGCAATTAAGCTAAGCAAACCAGGAAAAAACAGGGCTTGTTGTCTGCTTGAAAGCTATGGGGGTGTAACCAGGTTAGTTTATAAAAGTGTAACTCTGCACTTTTTCCAAAATAGGGGGGGAAAAAAAGAGGACACACTCTTCACATATAAAACTTTTCAGCAAGCTAAAGTGCTTTAGGGGTTTGGAGAGTCCCTTCAAAGAATGAATATTACCCAGAGAGCGCATCGGCATGCCTGAAGAGATGACTACTAAAAGTGCCAGTAATACAAATCTGTATTGCTCAGCGTCGACCCCCCCCCCCCCCCCACGACATGAATTAAGGGTTAAAAACTTTTTATTTACTTAACTTATTGGCGCTGGGTCGCGGCTCCGTTTCCTCCGGCGTCTTGTGACATGACAAGCGTGCACTAATGTGCAGCAAATTAATCAATGCTTTCTTATGAGTAAGTAGCTGACGCAGGATGTCCTCATGCAGAGAGTAAGGACATTCAGCGTCTGTTACCAGACCCATTGGCAGTCAGTAAGCACCTCTAGTGATTGTCTGGCAGATTTAGTGTGCAATGTATACATCGCAGTTGTTTCACATTGCAGCACTGAGTGCAATAGGGACACTGCACCCAGACCACATCAATAAGCTGAAGTGGTCTGGGTGCCTATAGTGTCCCTTTAAGGGACATTTTAAAGGATTGAAGATTAGGGGAAAGTATGATGGAGAGGAAAGACATTTTATAGGATTGGAACTGAGAATTCCTGTAGGCAAGAATTAGCAGTACCAGTGCCAAGAGAAGACAGAGATGGAAAGGTTTTAGAATTTATTTTAATAGTTTTATTAGTGACAATACATGTTAATTGGAGGATATAGGTATGCAGAAGAATTTAATAGGCTGGTAGCCAGAGGTGAGTGTGATGATAGTTTGTGGCAGCAAGTTCACAGGTTTTACTAACCATTAAAAGGCAGATTGCAGAGAATAGCTATGGTGGATCCATTAGACTAGACTCCCATAAAAATAGTATTATTATATTATATGCTTTTCCTCGAAAGAAATAAGACCATTATGTCTTCGTCTTCAACCAGTGACCAGTATAAATGTTATTCGAATCATTATTACAAGAAAATAAACTGCCAGAACTAATCCATTACTTAGAATAATCTATTTATTGGCAAATAATTATAAAATTGCTGGTACACTGGTTGCTAGAAGGTGCCCCTACGTGTAAGATAGATGCTGTGTTAATGAGCACAGGAAAGATGGAGATGGATCTTGAGTGTTAAATGTAAACAAGGAAGGAAAAGGAGTGCCACGACTCAAAATGTGGTTGCAGTAGGGCAGACACTGTGTAGAGCTTAAAGGATCACTATAGGGTCAGGAACACATGTAACATGTATTCCTGACCCTATAGTATTAAAACCACCATCTAGCCCCCTTGGGCCCCTCATGCCTCCATAATATAGCAAAATCTTAATGTATTCAACCCTGAAGCTGTAACTCTGCATGCTGTTTGCGTCAGAAAAACAAGCTGTCTGCTGACATCATCAGAAGTGGTAGCCTGATACAATCACAATGCTTCCCCATAGGATTGGCTGAGACTGACCAATCAGCATCTCCTCATAGAGATGAATTGAATCAATGAATCTCTATGAGGAAAGTTCAGTGTCTGCATGCAGAGGGAGGAGATACTGAATGTTTGGATGCATTTTAGGCAGCCATGACCCAGTAAGGATCTCTAACAGCCATCTGAGGAGTGGCTAGTGAAGTTATCACAAGGCTGTAATGTAAGCACTGCATTTTCTCTGTAAAGACAGTGTTTACAGCAAAAAGCCTGAAGGTAATGATTCTACTCACAAAAACAAATTTAATAAGATGTAGTTGTTCTGGTGACTATAGTGTCCCTTTAACATGCTTCCCCAATATGAGCATATGCTATAGGACCAGGAATCTCTAGGTCAAACCGAATTCACAGGTAATGTGATTTCTCTCACATATCATGGGTTCACAAAATCTGACTATGCGTTCCTCATACTCATACATTAGCAATGCAACAGAGTAGTCACCAATATTTCTGCATTCACTGTTTATGTAAAAGTCATAATCAAAAGGAAGTAAAAGCACATTTAAAGGCACATTCTGGGCCCCATAACAACTTGAACTCAATGCAGTTGTTATGGTGCATGGAGACCCTGGTCGCCATCTTACCAAAAAAGGTTAAAACATTTATGAAAATGGTGCCATTTATAAAATGTGGATGTACATTTCTCATGCAGTTTTATTAATTTCAAGACATTAAAAGAGAGAGGCTGAGCTGGTCAGCACCGTTTGGCAAGCTTTGAGGTTATGTCATTATTAAACGATTTCACCCTTTAAGGTTTGACTGCACTCTTGACCTCTAGCCACCATAACAACTTCATTGGGGTTAAGTTGTTATGGTGCCCACAGTGTTCCTTTTAAAGTTGAGCAATTGCCTGGAAAGCTTTGAACTGTATTAAATGTATGCAGAAAGTTTAATAGATTTATTTTGGAGATCCAAATATAGGAAATATTTTCTTTGTAGCTCTTAGGCGTATACATGCTGGCTTCTTGTCCCTCCGTAAGTTTTCCATAACCTTTCACCAAAGGAGGAAAATAACTTATTGGCATGGGTTCATCATGCAGATCCTGTGACAGGTAGTTGTGGTTGCTATCTGTCATATAAGAAAAATCTGTGGTTCTAATATGATTGTTATTTTTATTTCTCTGTGTAAACACAATGATGCTTTTATTAACCTTGAGGAACTATAAAATGTACTTTTATTTGGTAGAGCTACAGATCCTCTTTATATAGGACCTCTCAATTCTGTAAAATTCCAGTAGTCTGTAGCTTGGAAAATAAACAGATGTTGGCAGATGTTTGTTTTTACTGGCAGTTGGATATCAGTCATATGTTAGTAACCTGCCAAGTGGCCTTCTGCGAGACTCCCTTTATTGTATGGCAATGTCACAGGGTTCTTCAACAATACACCATACAATGATGTGTGCATAAACTTCAAAATATATGGTTGTGCAAATTAATGGTTTGTCTTTCTCTCCAATAATATAGCTAGTTGGAAAAAAAATAAATTTTGATGCTCATTTGTATGCTCATTTTTAATTCACATACCACCCTTGATGGAGAAGAATATATTTAGTTTTTTAAAAAACAGTAATGGATTTGTTTATTTTATTCTTTTATTATACCCCCTCCCTTGTCCACTCCCCACTGCCTTCCCCTCCTCCCTGGTACTCTGAGCAGGTGAGAATGTTCCTATAAATTGCTTCTCTTTTGGATGCCTTTGATTGAACATCAAAGTAGTGTTGTCAGATGGAACCTGGAAATCAGCATGGGTAGTTTTGCCCTTCAGGTAAGTTTATGCTTATTTTATTGGATATACTCAAAGGGTTACTCCAACCACCATGGCCACTACAATAATTGGAAGTGGTCTTGTTGGTTAGTGTCCGGATGTGCAGCATTTCTGCTTGAAATGCATGGTAGTACTGGGTAGAATTCAAGTAAGCGGTTGGGCCTACCTAGAAATGCCCAATAAGGCATTATGAGATAAAAAAAAAAACACCTCCTGGTTACAAAAGGTTATAGTAGCCCTTTAAATACATGGGGGAGAATACTAATGGCATTCCAAATCAAATAAATAGCTAAAAATGAAATTAAAATGGTTTTAAACGTACCTTTATTCTTGTACTGCACATTCCCCTGGCTCTGGCTCAGCCCCCTTGGCTGAGCATCAAATTTGATGATCTCAGCCAATCCAATATTTCACATAGAAAAGCAATGGGAGGCTAATGCACATGTGCGGCAAAAACACCATGCTAGCAATTCAACATCTCCTCATAGAGATGCATTGAATAAGTGTATCTCTATGGGGAAAGTTCAGCACCTCCATACAGAGCACTGACAGAAGAAGCACCTCTTGTGGCCGTTTGAGTGACTGCCACTGGAGGTGTTTCTACGCAGCAATGTAAACACTGCCTTTTCTATGAAAAGACAGTATTTACATGATGCCTGCAGGTACATACTATACTCATCAGAACAACTACAATAAGCTTTAGTTGTTCTGTTGACTATAGTGTCCCTTTAACGTTTGCTAGTAGGAATAGAAAGTTGCCCGTATTAATATTCCTACGAGGCCATTTATTCAAAGATCTTGCATGTCACTTTTTCTTCTCATGATAATGAATTATGCACTTTCCTGAAGCCTGTACTAATGTTATCTCACGGATGGTCCTGGGTGGCTTTTGGTTTGCATTATTTAGTAGACCTCTAAAGTTAAGTGTTTTATTTGATCTTCTTTATTTTCATGTATCACAAACATAGTGAGAGTGGCAAAAGAAAACCCTGATTGTGTTTCTATTTCCTTTGTTTATTTAATAGTAAAATGTATGAACTAGTGAAACATGAAACAATGTGTTTGGATCACTTAGTTGTTGATTTGTACAGCTATGAGATCATCTGCCACTCCTTTTACTGGTCCTGAGGGGGAAGCGAAGTCAGGTCTATGGAGAGAAGATGTTATCCCACTTAGGAAATTGCACTGTTTACAGTACATATGCAAACTCGTACTTTAAAAGTGATTAGTGTACGGTGACCATGGATGACGCTTGCTGAAAAATAAACATGCCCTAGAGGTTAGCATTGCATTTAATGCAAATATATAACTTAGTTTTTCATCAACTCCTAGAAAATGTGTGTTTTATATATATATTTGTGTGTGTGTGTGTGTGTGTCACTCTGCTGTAGATGCAATATAGTTACAGTAGTGAAGCCAGAAGAATGAGTGTGGTTGTTCCTATCACTGAGCTATTCCATGTCGATACAGATATACTGTATACGTATATAGAGTAGATATTCATGGGGTATGCTTGATCTTAATAACAGCCACTTGTAAGGGGCCAAAAAAATGGGTGTAGTCTGCAGTGCAGGCTTGCCAAGCCATCTGGTTTATAAATTGGAAAAGAAGGGGTAATGTCACATTTAGTACCATGTTATTGTGGCGGTGTATTGTAAGCATTGTAAATCTTTACAGCCGTCCTGAAATTAAGATGGATAGAAGACAGTTATATAGGGACTCTATATAGGATCATACATATTGATGCTATGAATTCTCTCTTTTTATGGTTAATTTATTTTCACATATACTTTTTCCATTACTTTACATAGATTTTGGGCTACTGGATGGTGGCGTTTGCTCAGTGAAGCCTTTTTTTCTTTGTGAACATGCAGAGTAAATGAATTGTTTACTGTAGCAGACTAATCATTCTCTTCAAAATTTAACTAAAAAAGAGAAGGCTATTATTTACTGCCAGCATGTTCATTATGTTTATTTTTTTTTGCATTATGGCATGCTTACAGTACTTCAGTGTCTACTAAGTAATTTAGGTCCCTGACTTTATATATTATGAGCAAATTTATAATCTGTTAAAGGAAGCATTACAGAATCAATAGTCAAGGGACACACAGGAATTGCATTAAATAAGAGCTGTCCTCTTTTTGTTTCTGAAAGATAATCTTTTTACTAAAGCTATGCTTAGTGGGGTGATGTTCCCAATGAACATATGTTGAAACAAATTTACCTCTCCCTGTACATATATATATCTGGACGTTTGGTGCTGTTATACCAAAAGGTCCCTTCGTTTCCCAAAATTCTTGTCTATTGTCCAAATAAATAATTTGATCCTGTGCTGGGCCGTGCTAGAACTTAATGTATAACTAAAAATAATTAAAACGAGTTGGATTATTTGATTCAGGAACAGAAGGTGCCCAGTTTATCATTTTATATAGAACAATATCTTGTAAATGTCCACGTTTTGGGAAAAACAGACTATATTGTAACACATGACAGATAATTTTAATAGATAAAAAATCTGCCATTTTGCTTTCAGTGGCATAACGGAGTTTCTAAATTTGGTTCAGTATTGTTCCAAAGTCCAGATGGCGTCTATGGTTCAACATTTGTGTCTCTTTATTCCTTGAACGTGTGGAGTAAGGTTTGAATTCTCCACACCCTTCCACATGGGAGGGATTTTAGCCAAAAACCATGAAGAAGGAACATTGCTCGAGATGTTTGTACATATTTTGCCAAGTGATTGAAGTTTTCTTACTGGAAAATCCACCTGCACTGATTCCATTGGTCGTCACGTAAAAATAAATGATTTATTAACCCCATGACTGCTATTGTATTGTGTCCTTATTAGCATGTTCTAATGGTGGCACTTATGGGTTCTAAGATGTTTAGAAATAGTTTTATATAAAGTATAAAGAAACATTCTGCAGACCTTTTGTGTTTTTCGAACAGTCCCCCTCCCCTTCCCCCTGCTAAGTGAGTCTAAGCAATCTTTCTCTCTCTCTGTCTCCCTATGTGTCTCTCTCTCTCTCTCTCTCTGTCTCTTTTGTGTTCCCTGTCACTTAGTTCATATAACAGCAGGGGAAAAACCTGGGACAGACAGCATTTTTAAAATAACATGGTTGTAATCGTTCTTAGTCCTGTATTGTATGTGCAGTCTAATTATCTGTTTACTATGATTGTGTCAAAACTGTAGAAAAGTGAATGCTAAATTGAAAAATTCTATTTAAAAAACAAAAAGCTTTAGTTCTAGCATGGCTATTTTAACTGAAATTTTACAATTTGGGTTCCATTACAGTTTTGTGTTATGAGCAAAGCCCATTGTTTTTAATGGCAATCTAAGCTCAGAGTTGTCCTATGGTATGCCATATAAAGTCAGAACGGCAAACACAATTAATGGCAATTTTGTAAACCTGGAAGCTATAAACTATTTTTTTTCTAGATATCTTCAAATGACAAAAAAAAAATCAACAGTATAAACGTTACTTTTGTGTCTGTTTATTTTTATTCTTGGCATTATGTCACATCAATAATAGTAGTATTGTAGTAATATGATTAGTGTGGCTGTGCCAAGCAGGTGGGACTCTTTGGCGTATACAAAGAATTCTAATTCTGCCCAGAAGTGTGTTCCACTGCCAGAAAATGAACAAACCCCTCTTTCAGTTGGCGGTAATAAATCTGAGGTGTGCTGTTCTGTACTGTTAAGTGGAGTGGCGCTGAATTAAAATTACTTGTGATTTTCATTGCATCTGGCCTGGTTTGATCATTTTATTGTGCTGATCACCATTTGCGTTATCTTCCTCACATTTTGCAGTACTTTTAAAAAGCTTAATGTCATATTCTTGATCGAATTTGCAGTCCTGCTCAGTTAAGTGTGATCTCTCTGTATTTGTAAAGTGTTGGTTGTATTGTATGGTGTCCTTAAAGTAGAAATATTATATTCCTTTACACCATCAGCATGTTTAAACTGTCAACATGAAAGCACTATAAAATCTTTGCACTGTTGGAACGAGAGCACCCTTTCTCCTATTCCAGTGTAGCCTAGAACTGCAGTGATTTGCAAATATAGCTGCAGCTAAACCTTTACCCTGGAACTCATACATAAAAAGGAGTGAGTTTAAATTCCTCTATTTCACTGTCAGATCTGTCAAATATGTGACATATTCTAGCACCCAGAGACTGCTCTCTTCTATGCTTACCTGATGATAATAAATATAGCACTCCATAGGCGTGCGCACGGGGTGTGCCAGGTGTGCCTGGGCACACCCTAATCCCGCGGCACGCCTATGTATATTGAGACCGGCAGGGGAGATCTCAGGATCTCACCTGTCGGCTCATGCAGAGCCGGCGCTATCCGAGCGCCGGCTCTGCTCTCAGCCTTCCTCCCCACTGACCCACATGCAGGGAGGGAGGCAGGAGAGGACCCGGCGGAGCTATTGCCGGCAGCTCCGCCGGGTTCCTCTCGCGAGATATGAGCGTTGCCACGGCAACGCTCAAATCTCGCGAGAGTGAACTCTAGCCCCAGAGGGGCTAGAGTTCACTCTCCACTGGACCACCAGGGATGGAATCAGCAGCAGCAAGGATCCCCCCTCCCTACAAAAGGTAAGAAGGGAGGGGGGATAGCAAGTAATGTACCCCCACCTCCACCCCCACAATCACCCTCACAACACCCACAGACATACACAGCACCCACAGACATACACAGCACCCACAGACATACACAGCACCCACAGACATACACAGCACCCACAGACATACACAGCACCCACAGACATACACAGCACCCACAGACATACACAGCACCCACAGACATACACAGCACCCACAGACATACACAGCACCCACAGACATACACAGCACCCACAGACATACACAGCACCCACAGACATACACAGCACCCACAGACATACACAGCACCCACAGACATACACAGCACCCACAGACATACACAGCACCCACAGACATACACAGCACCCACAGACATACACAGCACCCACAGACATACACAGCACCCACAGACATACACAGCACCCACAGACATACACAGCACCCACAGACATACACAGCACCCACAGACATACACAGCACCCACAGACATACACAGCACCCACAGACATACACAGCACCCACAGACATACACAGCACCCACAGACATACACAGCACCCACAGACATACACAGCACCCACAGACATACACAGCACCCACAGACATACACAGCACCCACAGACATACACAGCACCCACAGACATACACAGCACCCACAGACATACACAGCACCCACAGACATACACAGCACCCACAGACATACACAGCACCCACACACATACAGCACCCACACACATACAGCACCCACACACATACAGCACCCACACACATACAGCACCCACACACATACAGCACCCACACACATACAGCACCCACACACATACAGCACCCACACACATACAGCACCCACACACATACAGCACCCACACACATACAGCACCCACACACATACAGCACCCACACACACACAGCACCCACACACACACAGCACCCACACAGCACACACACAGCACCCACACACACACAGCACCCACACACACACAGCACCCACACATACACAGCACCCACACACATACACAGCACCCACACACATACACAGCACCCACACACATACACAGCACCCACACACATACACAGCACCCACACACATACACAGCACCCACACACATACACAGCACCCACACACATACACAGCACCCTCACACACACAGCACACTAACCGTACCCTCACAAACAAACACACAGCACACTACGAGTACACTCACACACAGTACATTAACAGCACCCTCACAAGCGCGCACACACACACAAACAGCACCCTCACACACAGTACATTAACAGCACCCTCACAAGCGCGCACACACAAACACCCTCACCCACATAGCACACTACCAGCACCGTCACACACACATCACACTAACAGCACCCTCACACAGCACACACACACACACACACACACACACACATATATATATGCGGCTTGTGCTTTAGGGTGCACACCCTAATGCAATAGGCTGCGCACGCCTATGTAGCACTCCAATATTAGTTAAATATCGGGTGACTTTTATTGGCTGGGTGGAAGGGGGGTTACTCTCTCTCTCTCTCTCTCAATGTATCACTGCTGTATAGGCTGAATGGAATTGATACTGGCAATGCATTATCACTACTGCTGTTAAAGGGATAATCTTGTCAGACTGCTATCTAATGGTTTCACAAAATATCACCCGTAGACTATGTCTATCACATCCACAACATTGAGCAGTGGTTGGCTTTTGATTAGAGTGGCTCGTTGAGTTAGCTATGACTTTTGCGAGGGGGGGAAGGGGGGGGGGAGAGAATCTTCGATTTACATCTTATGCCTTCTTGTACTGGCACAAATAAATGATTTTGTCTTGGTGGAGCCATGCACACAAACAACAGTATAGAGTTCAGCATCTCCTAACCAGAAACCTGGCTGCTTTGAAGTGTACCTGGGGAATTGTGTTAACTCCTGGATACTGAAGTTGTCATGGAGGTTATTTTTTTACATTTACATTCACTGCACTTATTGTAAATAAAAGTATGTGGGTGTATTGTTAGAGATTTAGTCTGAAAATATCAATAAAAACATTAAACATATAAATAGAAGAACAAATCTCCCTCTCTCTATACATATATATGTTTATTTTAAAATTGTATTTTAACCAAATTGATGTACTTTTTCTCTTTTAGTTAGCAAAACTTTCCACAGCACTCATCAACTTCTCCAGCCTCCAAAATAACACTTATGAATGATCAATCCAAGCCACCCCACGAGTTCTTGACAAGAAGATTGGTTCCTGTCTTGTGAGATTAAAAATTCTCTAGTCGTAAGCCAGAAGATGTTATGTTTGGCATGTACGTCCATAGTCAGCGTTTCTTAACCCACCTCTCCCACGTGATCATTTTGAAAGAGTTGGAATTGTTTTTATCAGGTTAGCCACCTTTGTAGTGCCCTGTACATCAAGAATTCCTTCCTCGGGCCTGTAGCACAGAGCGGATTAAGGAAGTTCAAATACTTAACAGGATATTTTATGTGCACATATAAACCCTTTAACTGCAGACTTTAAACTGCATTGTGATCTCTTCTCTGGAATTAAAAAAAATATTTTAGTTGTGGACACAGCCACAAGATTTTCAAGGAAGTTAAAAGAAAATATACTCAATATTGGGCAGATAAACATGCACTCTGGATTTTGTTTGGGAGTCCAACAGTAGAATGGTTGTGGTATCTATGCAACTGATTATGGTATGGCATGTAGTAATTGTTAATAGGGTTAGTATGAGGCCCTAAAAAACATTTAAAAAAAAACAGTCCCAGGGGACCCTGCAGCCACAGGTTATGCTCATCTTCTGCTATTTGGGTCTGTGTTCTTGTTCTGCCCTGGGGACGCTGGACACTTCCACCTTTTGCGCTCCAGGAAGGACGTGTGGTATCTGGAGGCCCTTCAGGAACTCCGCCGGATCCTCTGATGCAGAAAAAATGTGGACCAAATCTTCCTGTTGCACCACTAGGGTTCCCGACACCCCCATCGGTACCTGATGCCTTGCTCCCTTAGGACCCTGGTCATGGGCATAAACTTGCGTCTCTCCATGAGGACAAAGAAGTTGTCCACTGTAATGCTGGGGAGTCTCTTTGAGCGTCTGTCTTTACGGCAATGTCTCGGATGAGTGCTATTTTGTCCCTGGGTGCATCCGTAGGGGCTGTCAGCGCCTTTCATATCCTGAAGGCTGACACGATTGGTGGTAGCTCATTGTCCCCTCTTACTTCCATCGCCTGGATAACTTTAAGGACAAAGTCCATCAGGGCTTCTGGGCACACAGTCTCTGGAACTCCACGTATCCTGATGTTCTGGCGATGCCACGCTTCTAGTGAAGCCACTGCCCAGGAGAGGCACTGCACTTGTTGAGTGCTGGATTCCACCTGGGAGTGTGTTTGCGTTGGTAGCTGCTTCTGTTCCCCCTCTCTTGATTTGACGTTGCCAAGCCTCTGCTGTAGTCCACCAACCTCCGCTTGTACCCCTGCTTTCCAGACCCCTCTCAAGTCCAGGACCAGCTTTTTAATGTCTCCCTTAGTGGAGGGAGATGCGTCCGAATCAGAGGTAGTCTTCTGGTACACTCCACTTGCTGCCTGCGATTTTAGAGTTTCCTCTCCGTCCTGGGAAGAGTCGTAGTTACTGGAGGTATGCGGCCTGTGGGCAAGTGCCTTTCTTGACAGCCAGAAACATTCCTTCACTAATCAGACAGTGAAAACATGTACTTTAGGGGATCACTGTTTTAATTGCAACAATGCAGTTTTCAATAAGCAATCTCTTATTCCCCAAATTAGGCATTTACTTTGTAATTGATTGGGTTTAAGGGTGTCAATGTAAGACTGCATAATTACAGATATTATTTACATATGATACAGTTTAACACTCAGCAGTAGTTACATTGCCGTGGACTTCTGTGTTCTATATATTTTTTAAATGTAGTTTCTAAACAAAAAAACTGTTAACATAACAAAACCAGGTTAAGAAGGAGGGGCAGGGTAATTTTGAAGATGTTGGCATTAGCAGTTTAACATAGCTCTGAATGTACAGACATGCCATGCCCGATGGTGTGCTTTCAATTTTCAGACCTATTGCATGTGTTCTAATTAGGTTATTCAACTGGCAATTAAACTCCGATATTATCCATGCTGATGTTTATTAAATAAGACTATTGCTATGAATATAATGTTAATAATCTCTATTTAGTGTATGGGCTTTTCTCCCGCTGGGCACTAAATGCCTTTTAGGATACACTGTCAGATTTTACATGTATAAGTCACTGACGAAGAGATGTTATTGTTCAACAGAATGGCCATCACTTTATCTATCTTAGTTGATGAATGTCCGTATTGACCTTTTCAGAAATCAAACCTGCAACCATGATAATCAACTGGTGCATTAACTTGGAGTTATCTAACAAGCACTAAATGGGTTAACTCACATTTTTGCCATTATGTGCTTTAGATATAAATATTTTAGTCATAAGTTAAATATTTATGGCGGTGCTTGCCCTGAAAATGGTATTTGGAGCCTGTGTGCTGATCAGACGAAGAATGACCCAGTTTGCAGATGGATGTATGCTGGTTCTACCTTGTTACTGGCTAGAGAAACAAGACTTTCACTAGTTAATCCCCAGTTGGAGTTTACTTTGCACTTTCAATTCTACCCTATAGAATATAAGCTCGTTTGAGCAGGGTCCTCTTCAACCTATTGTTCCTGTAAGTTTATTTGTAATTGTCCTATTTATAGTTAAATCCCCCTCTCATAATATTGTAAAGCGCTACGGAATCTGTTGGCGCTATATAAATGGCAATAATAAATAAATAAATAAATAAATACCCTGTGGCTAGTTTTATTTTTTTTTTTTTTTTTTTTATAAATCTTTATTTTTCTTGTGCATAGATTGACATTAAGCGTGAAGAGTCACAATAGCATCAACAAGCTTGACCATAACATTACAGATTGTGACAGATTTGCTGGCACTTTTTTTGTTTTTTACATGAAAATATCGAACGAGTAGGCATCAAATAAACACGCATTGTTTACGAGTAATAAACAATAGTGGGATGACAGTTAACACATATTAGACATATTGAGTAGGCTGACAATAACGCTGTCAAGGAAGAGGTCTCGTAACATGCTACACTATAATTATTAATACTGTAGCTTAATATGAGCACAATTTTATAGATTTTGCAATAGCTTGACTTTCCAGAGTAGACTAATAGCAAAACTAAGCTAGTGTAACTAAAACTAAACAGTTGTAAATGAGAGCAGGGCTGGTCTCCACGCTATTGGCATTGTATCAGCGCCTAGTAGATTATGGGATATGTATGCAATAGAGATGGGCATATAAAATATAAAAACGATGACAATAAGGGAGTAATGCTGGACTTCGAAAAAGTCTGATGAGGGCTTCTCCCGGCACAGCTGCAGTACGTCTCTCAGGTCGCCAGGCCTCCAGCTGTCTTCCCCAGACCGACTCCCGCCCACTGTCCGAGCCCCCCGTGGCGCTGTGGGCACTCAGGAGCAGAAACTGTCCACTTGACCCCCACACCTTGAGTCCGCGGGCCGTCCACTCCCTGCACCTCCCCACCACCACCCAAGACTCAGTGAAACGCGTGCCCCAATGTCTCTCCCGGTGCCGGCCACATACTTGGGGCCGGCGCACACCTCTCCCGGCCACCGGTCCACCAGAAGGACTGTGCAGACCCACCCCACAGGGCTCTCAGCATCAGGGACAAGGCTTTCCGGGGACCCCCGACCCAGAAGCCGGGGCACTCACTTCTCCAGTGGGCGGGTAATCAGCGTGGAGGATCCATCTGGCGGTCAGCATTGCCGAAGTCCGCACGAGCCGTCCTGATCCGCTCCTCATGGTGAGTATTTCTCATTGTTACTCCATCTCCAGCCGTACAAAGGTGCATTTCAGCCGGTCCTAAAAGAAGAGGCTCCATAGTAAGCTCCTCCGCTTCCATCTCCATCTGCTCAGGTCTTCTGGCGGGCTGTTCTCCAGACAGCCTGTGTCAGTATAGGCGAACAGGTATGTTCCAGCACGGTGCTCCCGTCGTCCGGAGGGCCGTCGCCATGAGGCCGGGATAACCCCCGCCGGCCAAAGGGGGGGAGCGGGGGCCGCACCGCCAGTGAGCACTGTTCGTGCAGTCTCAGTCTCTCGCTGTGGGCATCCGTGATAGGGTAACCCCACTTCATCGGTCCTCTCTCATGCTGCTTGCATCAAGGCTCCCAGCCGCGTGTAGGCCGGGGATGTCGGCATCCCCCTTCCCGGAATGCCTTTGGTGGCCCGCGGGCATCCCACGGAAGCTGGGGTAATGCTCTCCACCATGATTGTGATTATGTCGGCTTTGGGGCGCTCTGCACCCGCTTTTTTGGCCACTTTAAAGTGCTCGGGTCTGGAGCTGAATCTTGTGGCGGCCTGTCCGCTCGGCGGCCCGGCCCCGCCCCCCCCCCTGTGGCTAGTTTTATGACGTCTCTTCTTTATCGCTTTTGCTTTCTTTCTTGCACTACTGTTGAAATTGTAAATCTGATGAGGAATAAATTAAAAAAAAAAGAATGTTGAATCTACCACAAGCAACCCTTTCAAAATGGAGTGTGGCCATCAATAACCACTGGTCTTATCTTGTAACTCATCTGTACATGTGTTTTGTTGTTGTTGGTTTTTTGAATAGCTGGAAACATTCTTTTATTTTTAACATAGAACATTATTTCAATATGAATACACATTGTAAATGAGGATGTAAATAGCATACAATGTAAATCAAATGATTCCAGTGATGATATGCATGTCTTGTTAGTGTATTGCATATTAACCCTTTGTATGCAGTGTTTCACAAGATGTAGTAATATAGGAACTCTGTAGCAAAGGGTTATGATTAAAGGAGCACTATAGGGTCATGTATTCCTGACCCTATAGGGTTAAAACCACCATCTAGCCCCCCTGCCCTCTCATGCCTCCCTAAATATAGTAAAATCTTACTTGTAATCAAGTCTGCAGCTGCTTACTTTGTCCCTGTTTCCTTTAGACCTGCCCACTTCCTGCTGACATCTGCAGAAGAGGTAGCCTGATCCAATCACAATGCTTCTCCATAGGATTGGCGGAGACTAACAAAGAGGCAGATCAGGGCCAGCACAATTCAAACACAGCACTGGCCAATCAGCATCTCCTCATAGAGATGAATTGAA
Source organism: Pelobates fuscus (assembly GCF_036172605.1). Classification (NCBI taxonomy): domain Eukaryota; kingdom Metazoa; phylum Chordata; class Amphibia; order Anura; family Pelobatidae; genus Pelobates; species Pelobates fuscus. Next base: position 125,325,504 of record NC_086322.1, on the reverse strand, counting down.
TCAATGAGGAAATTTCAGTGTCTTCATGCAGAGGGTGGAGATACTGAATGTTTGGATGCATTGTAGGCAGCCATGACCCAGGAAGGATCTCTAACAGACATCTAAGGAGTGGCCAGTGAAGTTATCACTAGACTGTAATGTAAACACTGCATTTTCTCTGAAAAGACAGTGTTTACAGCAAAAAGCCTGAAGGTAATGATTATACTCACCAGAACACATTCAATACGCTGTAGTTGTTCTGGTGACTATAGTGTCCCTTTAAGGCTATGTGTGGAAGTCCAACAACGTTAGCCATACATTTAGTCACTTTGTGAAGAAATATTATTATACAGAAAAAGAGAGTAGCAGAAGGCAAAATTCAGAATGGAGTCCATCATTTCATTTAAAGCCCTCTTAATTTCTTCATATCATATTCTAGATTTTGTTTCTGTCATTTTACATATTTCTGTGCTATATTGCATTGCATCTTCAGCTATCTCGATTCCTAATTTCCTATGAATTTGTGTATGTCTATTGTTATACAGTTAAGATTTGTTTTTCTTTAATGTTTTTCTAAATATGGCTTGAGACCACCACCTTTTAATATATATATATATATATATATATATATATATATATATATATATATATATATATATATATATATATAGGCACTCTGCCCAATTAAAATATTTTAACAACCATGAATAAACCAGGCTGCTTCCCAGTGCTCCATATGTAACAATATAAGATATGATGAGAGCACTCTGGATTTGATGTGGCGCTATATAAATGATAATAATAATAATAATGAAGAAAATGTGTATTCAAATTCGCATGAAAAAACAAATCAACGTTTCAACCACTGAGTGGTCAAAACATTGATTTTTTTTTTTTCATGCACATTTGAATACACAAAATTTTCTTCATTATTATTATTATCATTTATATAGCGCCAGCATATTCCGTAGCGCTTTACAATATTAAGGGAGGGGGGATTTAACTATAAATAGGACAATTACAAGACCACTTACAGGAATGATAGGTTGAAGAGGACCCTGTTTAAACGAGCTTACATTCTATAGGAGGTGGGGTGTAAGACACAATAGGACATGAATTCACAATCAAAAAAGGTTGGAGTGAGGCAGAGCTGGATGAGAGAGTAGAGTGCTGCCCTTTAGGAGAGGGCAAGAGACAGGTATGTGAGGTAGAGGTTACTCTGGGAGGCCATAATCTTTCCTAAAGAGATGGGTTTTAAGGCACTTATTAAACAATTGAAGACTAGGGGAGAGTCTGATGGCGGTAGGCAGGCTATTCCATAGGAAGGGAGCTGCCAGAGAGAAGTCCTGCAAGCCTGAGTTGGCCGTACGGGTGCAAACCACGGACAGGTGAAGGTCATAGGCAGAGCGGAGAGACCAAGAAGGGACATACCTATTGATCTGTAAGGAGATATAAGAGGGGCTAGAATTGTTCAGTGCTTTATAGGTGTGAATTAGTACTTTGAATTGAGAAGGCTTTTGGGAAGACCAATCAGGAGAGGGTTACAATAATCCATGCGGGAAGTTACTAGCGCATGTACAAGCTCCTTGGTAGCATCTTGTGTAAGAAAGGGGTGGATGCGAGCTATGTTTTTAAGATGGAATCTACAGGATTTGGCAGCATACTGGATGTGAGGCTCAAAGGTGAGGCCAGAATCAAGTATGATGCCAAGACAGCGCGCTTGCAAGGATGGACTGATGTGGGTACCACTAACTTGAAGGGAGAGCGAAAGAGGAGGATCAGTGTTAGGAGGAGAAAAGACAAGGTCAGTTTTAGAGAGATTGAGTTTTAGAAAGCGGGAGGACATCCAGTCAGAGATGGAAGAAAGGCAAGCAGTGACACGTTGCAGGACGGCAGGAGAGAGGTCCGGGGAGGAGAGATATGTCTGGGTCTCATCAGCGTACAGGTGGTAGTGGGATCCAGAAGAGGTAATACGTTTGCCAAGAGAGGCAGTATAAAGAGAATATAGAAGGGGACCAAGGACAGAGCCTTGGGGGTCTCCAACCGAGACAGGGCGAGGTAGGAGGCATCATTAGAAAAGGAGACACTGAATGAGCGTTGGGAGAGATAAGAGGAAAACCACAAGAGGACAGAGTCACAGAGACCGAGTGATTGAAGAGTTTGAAGAAGGAGTGCATGATCAACTGTGTCAAAGGCAGCAGAGAGGTCAAGAAGAATTATTATGGAGTAGTGGCCTTTGGATTTAGCTGTGATTAGGTCTGGATTCATTAAATCCAGAGAGTGCTCTCGTCATATCTTATATTGTTATACATATATATGAGTTGAAATGAGAGCCTCGTAGAAGGAAAATGACGTGAATTGAGTGTGTTGTGACAGTAAGCCAATGAACTGGCTTACTGTCACAACCACATCCTTGTCACAAATGGAGACAGATGCATCCTTCTTCCACGCATGAAAAAAACCCAAAAAACATCTTTTGTCGAGGAATGAAGTGAAGTGCTGAGAAAATGTAGCTTTCAAATACCATGGGAGAATCCACACTCTTGAGAAGGCAGAGATTTTGAGGAAGTACCTAAATTGGTGAAGGTTGTCCTTTGTTTGAGAATAAAGCTTTCTCTCTTCAGCTGAAGTTTTTGAATACCTGATTGATTTTCATTCACATTGTCTTTTGTTGTGCTGGAAATCGGGAATGTTATAACATTCAATCTTTGTGTTAACCTCTTCTCTGCTGTCCTATCCTGCTTGTCCTCAATTATTCGAGTCGAGAGCCACCAGTATTATTTAAGAATGTAATACATGACTAATAATGCAGTTATGTATATGTGCGTCAAATCTTACGTGTTTCCAGGAAGTGGTGAATTGCACATGCTTTACCCACTCAGATTCTTTTTTTTGTCTGTTTCTCACATAGTTTCTTGTGGTTTTCCTCTGCATACACAGAGACACCGCCTGTGTTTGTTTAGGAGCTCTACCCCTATCTGTATATGTTTCCCTTAACATATCAATTGTAAATAACACACTCAGGAATTTAGTTTTTAATCCTGTGCATTTTAATGTAGTGGCTTTGGTGTCTGCTGTTTTTCTCTGGCAATGTTAAACAATTTTTAAAAACTGTAACACTCCTCTAGTAAATGTTAGACTGACGCTCTTCCGCATTAGGAGCTCTGAAAATCTCAGAGGTTCACGACACAGAGTGCTGTTTTCTGTGAGAAACATCAGGTTTACAGAGTGCAGCCATTGTTGCACGTGTGCTTTAGGTCCCCAATGCTTCTTTGTGAGAAGCATTCGATTAGGCCAATATCATCACAGCACTAACAGTGTTATTTACTGAAGTGAGAATTCTAAGTAAACTCAAAGTGAATTTTAAATGTAAGTCTAAAGTAGTTGAAATAGAAGCATAGCTGAATTAGCGAATTTCTCCATTTCCATGATTTTGACCTTAAAGGGATACTATAGGCATCAAAACAACTTAAACTTAATGAAGTGGTTTTGGTGTATAGATCATGTCCCTGCAATCCCACTGCTCAATTCTCTAACATTTAGGAGTTAAGGCTGCATAAACAAAAGCGATTTAACTCCTAAATGTCAGAGAACCGTGCAGTGATACTGCAGGGTCATGGTTTACACACCAAAACTGCCTTATTACGTTAAAGTTCATTTGGTGCCTATAGTATCCCATTCATTTTGAATTCACTCTGAATTCTCACTTTTATGAATAAACCTGTTAATCTATTTATTTTAACTTTGGTGTTCCTTTAAAAATAGTTATAGTTAAGTTATATGTTATCCTAGCATTTTATTTAATTGCTTTAGTTAAATAAGGTTGTATTGTTTGTTGATGCTTTATTTCTGTTCATGTCATGTCCCTTTAATGAAAAATATCTTGTAGAACAAGCTTTTCACATGATGGCCAGTAAAGCCCCTGCCTTCTCGCTCAATGAAGTCTATTAACACGCTGAAAGCGCTGCTTGCTTTGATATGCTGAATGGGAGGGCATGCACACAAAGAGCAGTACACTGAAAAGCAGCTGCTGCATTGTGGGATATGGCGCGGAGAACTAATTTGTATTGTCTCGCTAAAAGCAACAGATTTTATCCTTTGTCTTCACTTACCATAAGAAACTTGCCCTGACATAAATCGGCCTGTCATTATTTATTGACCCTTTTCATTCCACTTGATGCTTAGCAGAGAAGTGAATGGCCCTTTCATACAGAATGCAGGTACTGACGAATAGGTCAGGACACTGGTAAAAAAAATGGTAGTCTCCATTCAGCGTATTTACCTACCTACCATGTCAGCTTAATCTCGTTCTGGTTGACAATCTGTCAAGTAAGTTGATTACTGTCCGCTGACTGCAGTGACAAACTGTGCTGCTTTCTTGGTGTAGGAGATGTTGTGACACCCTGTTATGTTGCACCAGTGTAGGAATGTGCAGTGACATGCTTTAGATGTTGTTTTGGTGTATAAAGTGTGCAATAACGTCCTGCTAAAGTGTGCAATTATGGACTGCTAAGAATACTGCAAGGATATTCTGTATACATTGTAACATTATGCGCCAAAGTCACTTAAGAGATAACAAGGACATAGAAAACTTTTTGTGTGCACCATTAATACATGGAGTACTCTATAGAAAACGTAACGAAACAGGGAAAAAAAAAAAAGAAAGAGCCTAAACATACCAGTGAAAATTACCTTGAGAACTGATGACTCACACCATAAAAACTTCATTAAATATGTGCAAAGTACAAGGTGCATACATTTCTACCATGTGTTGCAGTTATGCAGTAAGCATTTGTTAAAGATACTACTATGGAGGGTACGTTAAGGTCTTACTTGACATGGAGGTTACATCGAGACCTTACGTGTGAAGCATTGCTTTGAAGAGGACACTGTGATTTCTTGTAGCGTGTGTACAAACCTTTAACTTGTGTTAACCATTTTTTTCTCTTATGTGATATAAAGTAGATATAAAGATTTAGCAATTGACATTCCTAGCATAGCCAGGGCACACGTCATATTGAAGGAGGAAAGACAGAAATATTTGAGGGATTTATCACAGTGTCTCAGACAACTTGTTTGGCATTTTACATCCAATTTATTAACTCTGTTGTGTTTTTTCATCTGCAGTATTTTCAGACACTGTGCCCTTGTGCCGATGCGGTATGCTCGCCCTGAGTACCTGTCAAACATTTGGCTCATGCACCAGCATAGAGGCCTCTTTATTCTCACTGTCGCACAAATACATTAGGTTTGCCTTCACTGTTTAAGATAAATATGGAGTTTGCAGGTATAACATTTAATAAGGATGTGCAAAAAATCCAAACTGCATTGAGTTATGATTCAGAGAAACAATGGGTAATGCATTGGAATAAGAGGCCCAGCTGGAAACTATTCAGCCACACGGCTAGTTAAATGTAACTTGGTAAAAATCTTGTTAAAGCGGCACTGTCATGGACAAATCCCATTTTATTTTAACCCCCCCCCGACTCCACTACATCTAATTGACCCCTTAGTCACCCCCAAATGCCCCTAAGCCCACCATAGTACCTTTTTTCAATCCCCTGTGGGACACGTCATCTACCCACACTGAATAGCGCTGTGAAATTCCCGCGCATGTCCATTTAAATACTTGAGCAATCGAATGGGAATTTCATTTATTCATTAATTCGTCAGAAAGATGAATAAATAAATAGAATTTTCAAACGAGTGAACGAAGACCTCTTAGTTCGTTCGTTTGGTTTATTACAAGGAGGGAGCTACCGGCTCGCAGCTCCCTCTTTGTAAAATGTACAAATAGCTGTATACTATGTTTTTGTTTAGGTTTTTTTAACAGTGAGCAGCCATAGTGCCGCTTTAAATGACCCTGGTATAGAGGTATGCAGTGCATCAAGTGGATGTGTGATCCTTAATAACTGCAGTGAAGTGTTATTTATCTCGAATGCAGACCATTTTCCATAAATAGATTTCAGGTGACTTTTGCAATATTAGATTTCTTCTGATGTTATGGTGATTACATGGACAGATATGAGAAGACTGTTAAATTTGCCCAGCAGTCAGGTTCCCAGTACTTATGAACTAATAATTGAGCCTTAGAATGTGTGTCCTGGGATCGAGCCACTCCTGCATTGTGGTTTCTGCTGATAAGAGTAGCACGTGCAAGTTCCTACATTTTCATACAAGCAGAAAAACCTAGCATCTTGCCAAGATTTTTAAAGCATTTCAAGAAATGCTAAAAATATCTCATAGCATTCTGACAATTCTGATGTTGCTCTTGCTCTCTGGTGAAGTTTTGTGTTAAAATAGAATCTGCGGCCAGCAGGCCAGTAGGGTTTTCACTAACTGGCGATTGTGGAGAATAGACAAGGCACTTGTAATTCTAAGCCTGGAATAATACAGCTGAGAAATCAGGAAGTTGTGGAATTTTCCAATTTGGCTATTTTGACCTTTTAAACTTTTTATATGGGTAACATATATATTTATTTACTAAGCAATGCTTTTCAATTCCCGGTTCGGTGAATAAACCCCAATCTTTTTGTTTGAAATTAACAGAAGGTTAAGGGCGGATTAATCGTATGGAAAGGGGCACTACCAAGCTAAAGAGCAAATTGTTAATGCAATTTCTTCTGTTTTATGGAAGGAGAGAGCTTAGTACAAATAAATGGCTCTTCTGGGTCTTTGGGGACTGCGGTTTAAAACACCATAAGAGTAAAGTAAGTATCCTGTAGGTTCCAAAGATACTATTAATGGTTTCTTCACTAGGCAGGGAATTATGGTGAAATGAAAACCAAATTAGAAAATGAAAATAATAACCAAGGTCTGATGTTTGTGCTCTGGGTGACGTAAGTAGGATATTTTCCTCCATCAATACCAATTGTTTGTATATACTATACTACTGGATTTCCTATTTTGTCTTTTTTTCACATATACCTACTCCATCCTGAAAACAAGCTCCAAAGACCCTCCACTTATATCCATAGACGGGGTTTATTCCATCCAGGCCTTCATAGTAGAGTTGAGACAGCTCTAAAAAGTGTGAGTGTGCACTTTTGCCCATTTATACTCCCTTCTCATACATCTACTGTACTGCACCATAATCCGTTTCTTGCTTTGTACTTATAGAGTCATATACTAAGAACATTATCTGTATCGTATGTATATATATTCTTAAGCGCTGATCACCTCCTGTCTGTTATCTTTACTATGCACAAGGGTGGAGAGAACCCTTTTTTGGTGATTTGCTGCTAATTATAGATATTGAGCACTTATACTCACCAGTTTTTCCATATCATGTATAATGTGGTGTTTACTTTTAGATCTGTTTGTTTGGTATTGATTTTTCTTTAGGGTTTAACAAAGTTTCTCCTCTTTCACACTATATAAAGTAAATGGCAGTTTTGTAAATGTGGTAAATTACAGCCTCCCATCTGTGATTTAGACATCAGAGAGGACGCTCTTATCGCTATATATGCCCCAACACAAAGTAGAAACCAAACCGTTAGACACAAAGGCATTGCAAGCGCTCTGTAAGATCTAATTGGTTGGTAGATCATCACGATTCAGTACCAATGATTCTCTGGCAGGCGGAGATGAGCATTGCTTTTAACAGTAATGATGATGTATTTGGGGATTGTTTAGGATTACTGTTTGTTGTAGCCTGAAGGCTGTTGGTTCCCTATGCTAGCTTTTGGTTTCTGTGCTGTAGACATGCTGGGGCTTTGGTGCTGTAGTTGTCCCTGACTTTGGTGCCATAGGAAAGCTCAGATTGTGCGGTTCTAGCCCATATCTGATTTTGGTAGCCCAGGCCATCCCTGAATTTTTTTTGCCTTGGACTAGCTCTGATTTTGATACCCTAGGCTTGACATTGGCCTGATTTCTCAAGCTCACTCCTATTTTAATATGCTAGACATTTTGAATTCCGATAGCATCACAAGTATCAATCAAGCAATTGACTATTAAAAAAGTCCTACTGCGGCTTGCATCTAATGTACTCCGGTCACCTTGGCGTGCACATTTCTTCTTCTTCTTTTTTTTTTTTTATTGCTTTCAAGCAACAATAACTCCTGTCTTCATTCTAGATTTATTCTAATTTAATTTATTAAACTTGTCCTGTTAGTGAACTTTGAGACCTAGCGATGAAAAAGATTGCTTTAATGTAATTCTGTATTTTTGTTTTCTTGAGCTGCGTATCAGCAGATTAGTTTTAATTCATTTATTGTGTTTGTATTGCAACTTGAGGCCAAAATACACTCAACATTACTATTCACGTTTATCTCACTCAGGAATGGCTTTATTTTAAATTGCCTCACAGTGGATGAATTGTACTCTGGTAAAATATTTGTGTAATCGGCTATCTTTTAATCCCCCAAAGGCATTTGTGCTCAGTTTCTCTCTGAATCTGTTGCTGTTGAGCTTGAATGGCTGTGAATAATGCATTTTAAGTCAATAAAGCAATTAGGCTGAACAGAGCCCAAATGACTGCCATAAACCGCCTTTAAACCATGTACAATGCCATGAAAAGGAGCAGATTTTGCTGTTATTACCCAGAGCTAGTGGAATCTGTCTCTCGCACTGTGCACCTGCTGATTAATCAAATAATTAAAAAACAACTATCAGCTTGTCTATGGTCATTGAAAAGTTGGAATAATGTCTGACTCTGGAAGAAGAGTAAAGAAAGCCATAGCCCAGGTATATTCCCAGCTAGCTTTTAAAGCTTCTGCTATAGTGTATGTGCGCATATTGGAAACTGTCAGTCTGTCTGAGTTGTTTTTTCTCTGACTCACACTATGCACATATTTCTTACCTCAGTTTTTCATCTTTCCAATGTCAATAAACAGAGTACTATTAAGTTGGGCAACTCATATTGTACTATCCTGATAAATGTCTTCCTAAATAAGTACTTTTGATATGTAAATATTAATTTGCAGAGCTAGTTACATTATGTGGGCTTGGTTCTTTTTCCTAAATGTCCAAAAATAAGTTTTCAGTTGTGTTTTGTTTTACTTCTCAGTTTGAGATATTTCCTTCTCCTTTTTGGTCTAGTGAGTCACGTCCTCATCTGGGCAAACCCCAACCTAAATACAGTGTTTAATGATGTAACATGAGAATTTGGGTGGGAAGTTGTATTCCTCAGTGTTTTTGCAGTAAAGACTATTTCCACATTTGTTTCCCTCCCCTTATTTCATTTTGTAATGGCATTGGAATGGTATATTTTGTCATTGCCTTCTCAATAATGTAAAATGTTAGGGGCAGGCATCTATATTACAACATTTTCCCACAGTTTTATTTTTTTGATCTTCAGTTTTTCCTCCATTGGACATTTTCTCCTTTTTTTTTTTATTCCCAGCACCTCACTGTTAGGACTTAATAGTGAGGCAATTGGGATTATGAACTATGTTTGCTGAATGGTTCTTTGTGAAATATTTTTGTTTGTATGTTTGGCTATATATAATTTAAAAGGGCAGTCTCCACGTTTGCCTATCAGTGCTATTAGATCATTGCCTTTGTGTCTGTCCCTTAGCTTGTATTACCGTAATAGGTTATAAATAAAGTTATAGAACATTTTTACAGTGCAGAAATGGCCCATTCCCATAAAAACAAACAACTATTATGGTGCTTGAAAATTTCTTTTTATTTATATATTGTAAATAATAAATATATATATATATATATATATATATATATATATATTTATTCTCCTGCAATCAAAAAAAAGTTATCATGTAATCATAGGCAAATATCAAATTTTGGAGTGTAAAATATGTTTTAGCCCTGGAATATGAGGTTTTAAAGCTAATGTGTTCCATTGTGATGTTGAGCTATTAAAGATTTACTTTAATATGGGAAGGAGGGTAGGACTGTAGAGTTACAAACATATTTACTGATCCATAGCAGAACGTTTTCAAAATCTTTGCTTTAAAGGGAAGATATCACTTTCAAGGATTTTTAATTCCATCTTTACCTAACGATTTTTCTAGCAAATGTGTATTTGTGAAGGGTGAAAATTAAAAATAAACTTCTAAATCCTCACTGCCCTATCCTGCAACTGGGTGCCTCCATCTTGGCTTTCTGAAAATCTTCATATGTAATTCAGCATAGAAAAGCATATATATAGGATAAAACATGTTTGTCCTAGTTTTGCCTTGTCTGAACTGGCAAGTGAGGTTATCCTTAATGTAAATTTAAAAGAAAAGGAGCTTCCCAAGAAGAAGGTTAGCACAAGTTAGAGGTGATTTTCAATGTTTTATCCACTGGTGTAAATTCCAGAGAAATAACAGGCCCTTTAAAATTCAGCTCTGAAAACCATCAAAACTGGTATAAGGTATCAGACTTTCAGGTGTTTTTTAGCATAAAAGTTGAAAAGGCATGTCTTGCCAAATAGAGTGCTACTTACAAAATACAAATCACATCAGTGTCAAAAGAACAAAAACATTTACAGAAATATTGAACTAAGCATTGGTTTGAAGAGGAAGGGGTGTACAACTGTCAGTTTAATCACAGCAAACTGTATCAGTCCTTCTATTAGACCTTTGAGACATTTTGTAAGACTTGATCACTGACCGTCTGATGTAATAATGCAGCACTTGGCTGGGCATTTACCATACGTCTTGCTACTGCTCCATTCATATCTTGTTCTGTGCGGAAGAACTGACTTAGGGATTCATCTGCAGTTTGCTACGTTTTCACCTTACTATCTTCATCATATGTCAATACAGAGGTGTCATATGAGACTGCAAAAATCAATATATGTTGTGTTTTGTGGTATAATTAAAGGTTTGGTTACAGTGCTGTGAGAGCTATTTTTTAACCATCTGCCTAACGACCATCTCTTTCACATCCGTCTTTATCTGTGTCACTTTAAAGGGGCACTAAGCACCATAACAATTTATAACATGTTGCATGACATTGCTGCAAGGAGATCCCCTGTCCCCATATTCTTGCACAAAGTTTCTTATAATATGCAGTATTTACAAGTCAGCCCCTTTTGATCCAGGAGTTGGGGCGAACGCTACACTCCCTCCTCTGCATGTACAAATACTTGGGTCCACGTTGTTCAAGTCCCCATTTTCCATGACTGGCTCTGTGAGAGAGCATAAAATGTTGCTGTGTGCAGGCTCTGCTGCATGATCAGATACACACTCAGGATTATTTACTAAAATAAGAATTCAAAATTTAGGCCAAAGTAGCTGCTCTTGAAGCATAGCTGATTTAGAGTATTTTTTTCCAATTTAACTATTAAGGCCTTCACTATAGTTAATAACCCTGACAGTATACAGTGCTGTTTACAAAGCTGTGAAAGAGCTCTAATTAGGCTGCTATCAACTAATTTGGCAGTTCCTCTCATCTAATATGACCTAGCTGCTGGCAAAGATGTAACGTCTCAGAAACTAGTGCCCAACAGTGTTTAAGGATGAAAGGAAACCTCCAAACATCATAACCAATACAACCTGCTGTGGTGGCCATGATGCCAGGAGTGCCCAGGTGCCCTCCTGCATTAATAAACCATTTAAGAAAGATTTGACAACTTACCTGGGACTTGCAAGGCGCTTGTCACTGCCTCCCCTCCAGTAGGGAAATTCCTTAAGATCCACTGAGCTAAATAGTCCAGTTCATTGTTTGATTTTTATTTTAAATTGAGACCCCATAGAAGAGAATAAGAGGCTTCAGTTGGTTGAAGCATACTTACTAAAGCTTGCTCAAAGAACAGCTGCAGGAACGTTAAATGTGTTTTATTTTTACTTTGTATTTTTAATTTTTTTTTTTGTACAGTCTATACAGTGCCTTACCAAAAGGTGTGCCAATTCCAGGCACCAGTGTTCCTCTAATGGAATTACCTGTGAAGTATGTTTGTATGACTTGGAATAGAAAATGTAATACACTAGCTAGTCGGTCAAAAATGGAGATATTGCGATGAGGTCACCTTTCCAGCAGTCCAGTAATGGAAACTTTCACTTTCTTGGAAGTCATTTACTGACAAGGGTGTTTTCCTGCATTTTATTCTGAAATAAGGAACCAAACTCAACTAAAAGTGAAGACTTTTTATTGTAAAGTGGAAAAGTACAGACGCTAAACCTTTCAGCTGTACTTTGAAAATAGAAATCATTCTGTAGATCTAGACATTTCTTCATCTTCTTATAGTTATTAGAATTCTTTACAGGAAATGCCCCCAAAAAACACATACACGTTTTTCTGTATAGCATATCTGTTTTTAACATGAGTATGTTTTTATTTATTTTTTTTATTTTTTTTTGCTTTCTGTCTGTCTAGTGTCTTCAAAAATGTTTTTTAGGTTTGTAGATACATACAATACAGACTTTCCAGGAATTCAAATTGATCAGAGGAAAAGACAACTTTATAAGGAATTATGTTGCACCATTTTGGGTACTCCATGACCTACTACATTTTAGTTTATATTAACAATTAAGATTGCTGTGTTTTAAAAAAACAACAAAAAAAAAACTGGCTAGCAATTTTGAGTGCTTTTGATGTACTCCTTTTATACATTACACATTGTGCACACAATGTTTGTCAGGTTTCTTACTGGGCACAGGTACTTACAGATACAGATTGGCACACCATGGCATTTAGTGTGGAGTACAAATGACAGCAGTAGAATGAGAAGAGAAAGAGAACATCTAAAGTCTCCTAGGTTATTGTGTAGATCAGCCTGGCCACAAATTACTTAGTGTAGATGAGAGAGCCAGGTATCTTGTGAGCTCCAAAGCTTGCCATCAACACAAGAAACTGTTTTGTGTTGATGACAATTACTAAGCAGCATTATGTTCAGTGAAACCAGGAAATACGCACAGAAAAAATGGTAGCATTAAATTAAACCAAAAGGCTTGTAATCAAAATGCAGTTAGACTAGCACCGTTAGTATACACTTCATTCTTTTATTTCCTGTAGTAAAGGACATTAAGGACATGCTTGGTATTTTTGCTCTGTTAGAGCCAAGCAGGGTTGTCAGCAGAATTAACTATTTTGGCTTTGGAGAAACCAGGGTTAATGCCTTCTCTAGTGACTGTCATACTTTCACGACACAAACCAAGTCAAATTTGGTCAAAGGTGGAAATGACAATTCTGCAATATTTAGCAACTACTTTTTCTACAATTATCCAATTCTGAATCAGATATGCTATAGGTAACCATAGAGATCAATGAGATACATATTTTATACAGAATTAATAAAAATCAGGATTATACATGTTTATATAGAGTGGCAGTAACACGACTAATTCCAGAAAGGTTTTGTAAGTGAGGTTACTTTTTCAAGATTCGCTATTTTGCTTGGTACAAATAGGCGTGCACACGGGGTGTGCCGGTTACCGCGGCAATGCTCAGATCTCGCAAGAGTGAACTCTAGCTCCGCAGGATGCGGGGCTAGAGTTCACTCACCACTGGACCACCAGGGATGGACAGCAGCACGGTCCCCCCTCCCTACAAAAGGTAAGAAGGGAGGGGGGATATTAACTAAACGACCCCCACACCACACATTACACACAAACATACATCACCCTTACACACACAGCACTCACACTAACAGCACCCTTACACACATAGCACTCACACTAACAGCACCCTTACACACATAGCACTCACACTAACAGCACCCTTACACACATAGCACTCACACTAACAGCACCCTTACACACACACACAGCACTCACACTAACAGCACCCTTACACACACAACACTCACACTAACAGCACCCTTACACATACACACACACACAGCACCCTTACACACACACAGCACCCTTACACACACACAGCACCCTTACACACACACAGCGCCCTTACACACACACACAGCGCCCACACACACACACACACACACACACATATACAGCGCCTTCGCCCACAAACACACACACACACACACACTGCGGTATATATGTGTGTGTATATATATATATGTATATGTGTGTGTGTGTGTATATATATATATATATATATATATATACGCGCGGCGTGTGCGTTTGTGCTTTAGGGTGCACACCCTTATACAATAGGCTGCGCACGCCTATGTTGGTACAGCATAATTTTCTTCATATTTTGATTACTTAGCCTATTGTAGAGGGGAACCAGAAATTCCTACAGAATGTTGCTACTCTACATATTTCTACCGTGTTAAAGTGAAACCGGATTGTGTATTGGTGCCTCCAATCATGCGTTTAATTTTCAGTAATTCAAGAGGAAATTAAGGCGAAAACTATTTTTCTGTTTCACGCATTAAATCTGTGAGCACTGAAAGTGAATAAATGATATTACTGCCAAATGAACAGTCTGTAAAGAAGAGTATTGCATGAAATCGGTTCTCACCTAGAAGCATAACATAACATAGCATAACCATCCAGTGGCCATTTTACCCTATTTGGCAAATAGCTCTGCTTCTGTTGGACGTGGAGAGTATATTGATTGACAAGGATTTACCATGGGACCGTACATAATTATAGCATTACATTATCCATCTCAAGAGGCTTTGCTTAATACAGCTAATTGCAGGATATATTGGACATTACTCTCCGGACAGGAGGGGTGGTGTGTAGCTGCTTCCACTTGCTTACCCGGATACTCCTTACAATTCTGTCCAAATTACCCCCTAGTTTGACACGTCCTGTATCAAAACATGACAAAGAGTACATACATACAGTGTTCTGCATGTGTGTAGGGCAGTTTAGTAAAATTAGTAACTTGGCACTTTAGCCGTACTGCTGCATTCACATTGTGCCGTAAGGCTGCAGGCACCTTTCTTCATAAACCATATCATACATCCAGCTTGTTTTAGAGAGTCTGATAATGCCATATGTAATGTGCATTGATACAGATTGCATTGCTGATTTCAGTGCAGTGTATCTGCCATTGAACTGATGACTTCAAATGGGAAAAAAAGAAATATCCAGGCACACCCGAGGTTTCTTCTAAAAAGCAGTCTTTATTTGAAACAAGGAAGTGAAGACAATGTTTCGGCTCCTCTCTGAGCCTTTATCAAGAGGCTGAGACTTGATGAATGACCAATATTATCTGATGGAAAGGTAACAACCTTTAAATAAAGCAGTTCAGAATCTTTATTCTAACCACTCAAATGCCTATTTACATGCAGATTTAGGTGTACTCATTGGTTTGTTTTGTGGCATTAAGATGAAGGAATTAATAAGTATTTTGTTAATTCATTGAGGCGGTTAATGTTTCATTGTGTTTGCCGGTTATTCATTTCCATGTTTAAGAGTTTGCCTGCGCTGGGGGATCTGTTACCGTGGTGAGATGGAATCCGTATTCTCCTTTGGGAATGAGGGCCCTGTGTCCTTTGCCTTACAACGCTGTTATTTTAAATACGTGATGCAAGCTAACATGTTTGTTTAGCTATATCCTATGACACAGATAAACTAAATACCAATGGCTGGGTTATCCAAACCACAGATATGTGTTATTTCTTTTAATAGCGCATGACATACCTGTTTTAACATTTCAGTGCCACAAAGAAAACTTTTAAAGTATTGCTCTGCTGACTTTGTGATTGTGATAATGTGACCATCTCCAAATTAAAAGTATGGCTTTTGTGATGATACTAATACAACGAAAAAGAAAACTGCGACTATTTGCCACAGTCTGTCTTTGCCTCCTTACCTGGATGATTGGTAAGTGAGTGTTTCATAGCTCTTCTGAGATGGGAACAAATCATTGCATAGTTCAATGGATTAAAGGACCACTCTAGTGCCAGGAAAACATACTCGTTTTCCTGGCACTAGAGTGCCCTGAGGGTGCCCCCACCCTCAGGGACCCCCTCCCGCCCGGCTCTGGAAAGGGGAAAGGGGTTAAATCTTACCTTTTTCCAGCGCTGGGCGGAGAGCTCTCCTCCTGCTCTCCTCCTCCGATCCGCCTCTTCTCCTCCCCGTCGGCTGAATGCGCACGCGCGGCAAGAGCTGCGCGCGCATTCAGCCGGTCACATAGGAAAGCATTCATAATGCTTTCCTATGGACGCTGGCGTGCTCTCACTGTGAAAATCACAGTGAGAAGCACGCAAGCGCCTCTAGCGGCTGTCAATGAGACAGCCACTAGAGGACATAGGGGGAAGGCTTAACCCATTCATAAACATAGCAGTTTCTCTGAAACTGCTATGTTTATGAAAAAATGGGTTAACCCTAGAAGGACCTGGCACCCAGACCACTTCATTAAGCTGAAGTGGTCTGGGTGCCTAGAGTGGTCCTTTAAGTATTTTCTACCTTTACAGGCAAGCTGGCTGTTATCAGAATTTCTGAACATGTCAATCGATTCTTATAATCGGTGATGTATCGTGGATTTGTGCTGCCCTAGGCACAACTAAATTCAGGCTTCCGCCTAATCTAAATTTGCACCACCAACTTGTGTCAAGGCCACTTTTTTGACTGACAGACGCACGTCCTCATTGACACATGCACTGACATACACTCACTGACAGGTAGTCATTGGCACACACACTTTTTAAACAACCTGCACTTTCACTGGCAGACACACACACACTCAGATACACATACACTGACATACACTCACTGAAAGACACACACCGACACAAACATCGTCACTCATTTGACATACTCTGACAGGCACACACATTCACTCACTCAGACACACACTGACAGCTACACACACACACACTGACATAGACACACTCACTGACAGACATACACACACGCACTGACAGACACACGCACTCACTAACAGCCCTGACAGACTCACACGCACACACACTGACAGACACACGCACACATGCACTGACAGACACACACACTCACTGAGAGACAGACGCACTGACAGACGCACTCCATGTAAACTAGAAGGACATGTGTAAGAATATACATACAGTGCTATTATTAGATGTCTCAGTTTAGCACTTGTCACTGGATCCTATTTCATAAAGGAAAGGATTTGGGGTTTGTTCAACAAGAGGCTTGCTCTGATTTGTCTTCATGTAAATCATCCCCATTTTAGAGCAAGACCTACTGTGACCGCTTTCCCACTGCTCTTCAAATAGTTCATCAGGCCTCAATTTTCTGAATTTTACCTAATTATCATTTCCTGTTCGTTAACTTGGATAATAGTAATCTAGGCATCTTGGAATTTGCATGGCCACAGTGAAAGGCAATAATCTGCATTTCTATCTTTGCTTTTGCCTAGCACTCACTGTGTGTTTGGATATATATGTTTTAACCCCTCAAGGACACATGATGGAAATTTTCCATCATGCTGACCTTTTACTTTGATGCTTTGTCCTTAAGGGGTTAATGACTTTACACAAATGCACATTATTATATCTGTTCTGTCTATCGGTCTGTTCTATCTTTGCTCATTATGTTTTATCCCAGTGACTGGTAGCACTCTCCATAAACATTATGCAATCCAACGCTAACAGGTGTAGCTTTGGGACCCTGTCTCCACATTCGCTATATTTTTTCATTCTTGTTTTTAGTTTCTCAGGCTGTTAATTAAAAGTCCCCACAAACCACTATTAATTTGTAGGTGATTTATGTCCATACAAGGGCACTCCCATAGAGCCAAATGCATGCGCAACCGTGGATAGCTAGCTGTGTGTACCGCTTATTACCCTGGCTTAAATACCAGTCAGGCCTCCAATCCATCTTGTGAGCAGAGTAAGTGATGAGAACCGCACTCAGTCCCAACGGCCAAGGGTGCTCCAGAGCAGGACCAGCAATCCCAGTACAATAATCCAAGAAGAAAAAACTCACAGGCACTCCAACTTCAAGCCGCAGGCAGATTTATTATGACAGAATGCAACGCAACGTTTCGACCGGAAAGGTCTTTTTCATGCTGACAGCTTGAAAAAGACCTTTCCGGTCGAAACATTGCGTTGCATTCTGTCATAATAAATCTGCCTGCGGCTTGAAGTTGGAGTGCCTGTGAGTTTTTTCTTCCAATCCATCTTGTATCCACTGTACTGTGTATAAATAGCATGTCTTCTATGGGATTATTAACATAGCTCTGAGTATAATGGATTTATAGAGAACTTTAGGTCAAGCAAGATATTAGTATCCAAAAGTTGGCTTATTTACTGGTCACTGTTGGCGCACTTGGGTCATCTGATGTTATGTGCAATGTGTTATTTGGTTTGTTTTATTTTGTCAAACATAGTAAGTCATTTCTGCTGCACCATATGTATATATGTGACATCATTGCATATAATGGAGTGGACTTCTTCAATAGTGTTCCCCGCTCAGTGAACACTTGACTATTATTTGGTATTTGTCCTCCTCCTGTCAATTTGTGGGGTTTTGCCATGGTGGGGACAGTTTTAAATAGTACTTTGCACCTCTCTGCACCCCTCAGCTCGGGGCTTGAAAGCTCATTTTCATATAATTTTTTGATCAAGGCTTAGCTGGCAGAAGACAAAGAAATGATTTTACTGAATTCTTTACTGCAGAACTTGATAAATAACAGCTGTATATTAACTGCTGCCAGAAATGTACTTTTATAATGTATATAAAATGAAGAGCGTGAGCTATTCTCTACAGTTTGGTTTCAGCAACTTAACACTTTTCCTGTTAATTTTTTCTTGTAAGTGTTGAGGGTGCCATTTGTTATATTGGTTTACAGCTTCCAGTGATAACCTGGATATATTGAATATTGGACTTTCATAAAGGGACACCGCATAAACAAATAAACCCCCTCTCCCAACCGCCTCCGCCCCCCAAGCCCCAATGCATGTAATTTGTTTTGCAAGTTTTCTTTGCAATGTATGAAATCATGACTACTGCAAGCCCACCCCTTGAAGGATCAAGATTTTAAAAAATTAAAAAGGGCAGACTCTACACATAAACACATAAATTACTTCAGCAAGCATTAATGCTTTGTGTTTAGAGTGTTCCTTTAACCCCTTAAGGACCAAGCTTCTGGAATAAAAGGGAATCATGACATGTCACACATGTCATGTGTCCTTAAGGGGTTAAGGTGACCATACCAAATAATTGATTGGTGTTTATAGAAATACACGCACAACATCAAAATAATTCTTATTTTTTATTTAAAGGAGCACTATAGGGTTAGGATCACAATCATGTTTTCCTGATCCTATTGTGTTAAAACCACCATCTAGCCCCCATGGCCCTGCTTTGCCTCCCTAAATATAGTAAAACCTTACTAGTATTCAAGTCTGCAACTCCTGGCTCTGCCCCTGTCTGACTCAGACCACTTCTGCTGACAGCAGAAGTGGTGGTCTGAGCCAATCACAATACTCATAGGATTGGCTGAGATTGTCAAGGAGGCAGATTGGGGCACAAGATAAACACAGCTCTGGCCAATCAGCATCTCCTGATAGAGATACATTGAACCAATGCATCACTATGAGGAAAGTTCAGTGTCTGCATGCAGAGTGTGGAGACACTGAATGGCAGTGCTGCTTACTCTGCAGCACTGCCCCAGGAATTAATTTTGGAAGCCACCTGAGGAATGGCCAGTGAAGTTATCACTAGGCTGTAATGTAAACACTGCATTTTCTCACCAGAACAAATGCAATAAGCTGTAGTTTTTCTGGTAACTATAGTGTCCCTTTAATGCAATTCAACTTATCTAGTGTGGGTACTTATTTGACCTACTCTCACATTTTAAAAATACAGGGTTGGCACACACGATTTGTGATCCCACAAACTACCATGGCAGTCCTAATCCATGAAGTATTTTTATTTTGTTTTTTTAGTCGAAATATTTTGCTGCTTTATATTCAATAGCATTTCTTCAACTACAATGTAGTAGAAGAAATGCAATGTTTGATTTTGTTTTTACTAGATGGACACTATAAAGTCTACTATAAACCCAAGGTATTGCAAATGGGGTATGTCCAGTCTTTTTTAGTAGCCACTTAGTCACAAACACCGGCCAAAGTTAACGTTAATATTTGTGTGTGTAACATGCAAAAAACTCATTTGAACGCCAATTTTGGCCAGTGTTTGTGACGAAGTGGCTCCAAAAAAAGACTGGACATACCGCATTTGCAATACCTTGGGTTGTGTACTATTGCAAATGGTATGCCATCATGGGGCTAATTTTCATTCCTGGGCTACCATACGCTCTCAAAGGCAACGTAACCAATCTGGCGAATTGCAATGTGAAAAAACTGAAACAAAATCTTATGCAGTGGGACCTCGGTTTACAAACGACTCGGTTAACATAATTTTCGGTTTACAAATGAAAATCCATTGAAAATAATGCCTTGGTTTACAAAAATATTTTGCAATACAAAGCAAGTTTCCCCAGGATGCATTGCACCTGGGAGGTTTATAGCACCGCCCCCTGCATGCTGGAGCCTGTGAGTAGCACGTGGCGTCGAGTGTGGAGGTGTTGGAGCAGCTTTTGCATCAAGTTTTGGAGCCATTCTGGAAATTGTCGCGCAGAGCGTCTATAGTAAAGCATTGAGAAATGCTTTCCTATGGACACTTTGAATGCGCGCGCGGCAGTTGCTGCGCATTTGGCTCTGCTGACGTCTGCAGAGGGAGCTGACATTGACGAGGGAGGAGAGGTCACCTCTGCGCTGGAATAAGGTAAGCTGCTGAAGGGGTTTTAACCCCTTCAGTGCCATGGGAGGGGAACCCTGAGGGTGGGGGCACCGTCAGGGCACTATAGTGATCCTTTAAGGGGTTAAAGGACTTTAGGCTTGGGGAAGATTTGAAAGTGTGCGGGAGGTCGTTCCATAGAAACATAGAAACATAGAAACATAGAAACATAGAATGTGACGGCAGATAAGAACCATTCGGCCCATCTAGTCTGCCCAGTTTTCTAAATACTTTCATTAGTCCCTGGCCTTATCTTATAGTTAGGATAGCCTTATGCCTATCCCACGCATGCTTAAACTCCTTTACTGTGTTAACCTCTACCACTTCAGCTGGAAGGCTATTCCATGCATCCACTACCCTCTCAGTAAAGTAATACTTCCTGATATTATTTTTAAACCTTTGTCCCTCTAATTTAAGACTATGTCCTCTTGTTGTGGTAGTTTTTCTTCTTTTAAATATAGTCTCCTCCTTTACTGTGTTGATTCCCTTTATGTATTTAAATGTTTCTATCATATCCCCCCTGTCTCGTCTTTCCTCCATGCTATACATGTTAAGATCCTTTAACCTTTCCTGGTAAGTTTTATCCTGCAATCCATGAACCAGTTTAGTAGCCCTTCTTTGAACTCTCTCTAAGGTATCAATATCCTTCTGAAGATAGGGTCTCCAGTACTGTGTACAGTACTCCAAGTGAGGTCTCACCAGTGTTCTGTACAATGGCATGAGCACTTCCCTCTTTCTACTGCTAATACCTCTCCCTATACAACCAAGCATTCTGCTAGCATTTCCTGCTGCTCTATTACATTGTCTGCCTACCTTTAAGTCATCAGAAATAATCACCCCTAAATCCCTTTCCTCAGATGTTGAGGTTAGGACTCTATCAAATATTCTGTACTCTGCCCTTGGGTTTTTACGTCCAAGATGCATTATCTTGCACTTATCCACATTAAATGTCAGTTGCCACAACTCTGACCATTTTTCTAGTCTACCTAAATCATTTTCCATTTGGCTTATCCCTCCTGGAACATCAACCCTGTTACATATCTTAGTATCATCCGCAAAAAGACACACCTTACCATCAAGACCTTCTGCAATATCACTAATAAAAATATTAAAGAGAATGGGTCCAAGTACAGATCCCTGAGGTACCCCACTGGTGACAAGCCCAAGCTTCGAATATACTCCATTGACTACAACCCTCTGTTGCCTGTCACTCAGCCACTGCCTTACCCATTCAACAATATTGGAATCCAAACTCAAAGATTGTAGTTTGTTGATAAGCCTTCTATGTGCAACAGTGTCAAAAGCCTTACTGAAATCGAGGTAAGCAATGTCTACTGCACCACCCTGATCTATAATTTTAGTTACCCAATCAAAAAAATCAATAAGATTAGTTTGGCATGATCTCCCTGAAGTAAACCCATGTTGTCTCTGATCTTGAAATCCATGTGTTTTTAGATGTTCAACAATCCTATCCTTTAACATGGTTTCCATCACTTTCCCCACTACTGAAGTTAGGCTTACTGGCCTATAGTTGCCCGACTCCTCCCTATTACCTTTCTTGTGAATGGGCACAACATTCGCTAACTTCCAATCTTCTGGGACTACTCCTGTTATCAATGATTGGTTAAATAAATCTGTTAATGGTTTTGCTAGTACACCACTAAGCTCTTTTAATAGCTTTGGGTGTATTCCATCAGGTCCCATTGACTTATTTGTCTTTACTTTTGACAGTTGAAATAGAACCTCTTCCTCTGTAAACTCACGTGTAATAAATGACTCATTTATCCTTTTTCTTAACTGAGGTCCCTTTCCTTCATTTTCATCTGTAAATACAGAACAAAAATATTCATTGAGGCAGTCAGCTAGACCTTTATCCTCTTCTACATACCTTCCTTCTTTTGTTTTTAATCTAACTAATCCTTGTTTTACTTTTCTTTTCTCATTTATGTATCTAAAAAAGGTTTTGTCCCCCTTTTTTACTGACTGTGCTATTTTCTCTTCTGTGTGTGATTTGGAAGCTCTTATAACTTGCTTAGCCTCTTTCTGCCTAATCTTATAGGTAATTCTATCTTCCTCACTCTGGGTTTTTTTATAATTACTAAATGCTAACTTTTTGTTTTTTACTATTTTGGCTACATCTGTGGAGTACCACAGTGGTTTCTTGAATTTTTTGCTTTTACTGACAAGCCTAATGCAATTTTCTGTTGCCTTCAGTAGTGCAACTTTTAAATAATCCCATTTCTTTTGGACTCCATTTAAATTGCTCCAGTCTGATAATGACTCCTTTACACATATTCTAATTTTGGAAAAGTCTGTTTTTCTAAAGTCTAAAACTTTTGTTTTTGTGTGGTGTGACTCAGTCACTGTTCTTATATTAAACCACACTGACTGATGATCACTGGATCCTAAACTTTCACCTACAGTAATATCTGATACCAAATCTCCATTTGTTAACACTAAATCTAGTATGGCCTCTTTACGAGTTGGCTCCTCAACGACTTGTTTTAGAGACAATCCCAGTAGGGAGTTTAGAATATGTGTGCTCCTGGCACAAGTAGCTATTTTTGTTTTCCAATTTATATCAGGAAGATTAAAGTCACCCATGATGATAACTTCCCCCTTCATTGTCATTTTAGCTATTTCTTCAACTAGTAGATTATCTAACTCTTCAATTTGTCCTGGGGGCCTATAAATCACACCTACACGAGTTACTGTGTGATTACCAAATTCTAACGTAACCCAAACTGACTCTATGTTCGCCTCACTAACCTTTATTAGGCTAGATTTTATGCTATTCTTTACATACAGGGCCACCCCTCCCCCTTTCTTGCCTTCCCTGTCTTTTCTATATAAAGAGTACCCTGGTATTGCTATGTCCCAGTCATTTTTCTCATTATACCATGTCTCAGTAACAGCGACTAAATCTACACTATCAGTTGCCATTATTGCCACAAGTTCATGGATCTTATTCCCTAAACTGCGAGCATTTGTAGACATGACTCTAAGCTTATCATTTTTTAACACACTTGCTACAGGCACCATCTGTCCTTGTTTTGGGGGACAATTGGATTGATGTTTTATCACCCTTTTGCCCCCCCCTCCTAGTTTAAATACATCCTAGCAAAACCTCTGAACTGCTCACTGAGAACATTTGTTCCCTTTTGAGAAAGATGCAAACCATCTTTTTTGTACAGTTTATTTCCATTCCAAACAGAGCTACCATGAGCAATAAAGCCAAATCCTTGCTCCCGACACCATTCACCAAGCCACAAGTTAATAATTGTGGTGCTCTGTAGGAGGATCGCGCTGCTTTCTTTTTGTATTGAGATAGACAAAAAAATTGCTGGTACTGGATCGAAGTTTATAGTATGTGGGAACAGCTAGGGGAGAGCATTCTGCTCAGGTAGGGTGGGAGCTTCCCAGAAAAGCTCTTAAATCAATACTTCAGTGTGTTTACTTACATTTACTGCCCCCAAACGATTTCAGTCCCTCTTTCAATACCAAAGAACTTCTGAATCAAAATGTCCATAATAGTTTGAATCTCCGATATCCCAAGGTTTGTGTGAGAAACCTCTTTAATGTTTTCATCAATACAGTGTGGAACCAGCAGCCACATTCCATTGGTGACTCCTCCTCTCCTTTTACATTTTTGCACTTTTTAAAAATAGAACACTTTTATAATTCTTCTTTAGGTGTGCTAATTTGCACATTGCTGAACAGAATTCTAGAAGTGTTATAGAAAACTCCAAATTGTTGAGTTAAAGGAACACTATAATCCAACTGGTGATGGCAGTGTTTGTTTGTAACCTGGTACCTAGTTCCACTTATAAAGTAAGTGGATTCCAAATTGCTCACATGACAAGAAGCGTCTGCCTTGACCTGGTTTGCAGCATCCTATTAATTCATCTTTTTCTTCTGTTTAGAAGCTGATCTGTTCTGGCAGCTTTAGAAAGATCAGTTGAGTGGATAATCAGGCCTTTTTATAACAAAAGGGACTTGTAATAGTGAGGCACCGAGTACATTTTGCAGAGATAGAAGAGTTACTAACTATGAAATTCTGAGAGATGGAGATATTAATGGCTCAAATAACAAGCGGGATCTGACGGCAAGCTTACTAGGGCAAGATTACAGTGAGTTGTTATATATGTGAGACGTGGACCCAGTCTGCTAATAAATTTCGGCATGCACTTAAAGCAATTATGAACCTCATAAAGATATGTATGAATCAATATATTATTTTTTTTTTTTAAAGAAAACTGACTGCTTTGGAGGTAACAGACTTAAAAAAAATAATATATATATAAATATACACACATACATACATACAGACAGATATATGTATATATATATATCAGGCAAATAATCGTCTAAAAGATCTGTTTTCCTTTAACCAAGTGAGGTTACTAGCTAGCCTAGCAGTAAAGACTGGAATTCATTAGGTCCAGCTAATCGGTTGTCATACTTGGCAACAATTAAATGTTTTATGTAGAAGAGGTATATTTTACAAATCAGTAGTTTTACGATGATATTACAAGTACGGTACATAATAAAATGCTTCATTTAATATGAATGTCTAGCGATCGTCCAGTATTGTTTTGTTGAATTAATTTATTGGAATAATACTGTTTTTTTTACTTGTATATTAAAACGTTTCAATCAACAGTGTTATTGAGACAAGGTGGCCGATATCCATTTTCTACTAAACCCTAAACCTTTCTTTGTATTAATTATTATGCTTTATCAAACACTATTCTGAAGAGGCCTCTTAGCTTAGAGGTCATTCGCATCTTGACAAGTTTCTGGCATGTTTGCTGTGTGTGCTATGGTAATTTGCGATGACATGTAATGACATTGGCAGTCATGTGGTAATGTGATGGAATTCCATGAATGGCTGACCTAGTGAAGGAGGAAAATGTGCACAGCTTCAGTCTAATAACTTCTAAGATATTTCTTAAACAAATATTGACTGTGTGCAGGATAGGAGAGTGCCATATGTGAGGCTGCTTAGATTTCATTTCCTTAAAACTTAATATTGAATGTTTCACCTTCTGGGCAAACTGCTGTTCTTCTTGAACTGAGTGTGTACTTGACTAATAATTAGATTTTATCTGGTTTTGCTACTGGCAAGTAGAGAGTATCCTAGTAGCATGAGTATCCCAGTGCTCTTGAACTACTGGTTTCTCTATACCAGTTTTACAATTCCCTTCTTCCAAAGCAGAATTTGCTGGGCATCCACTGCTGACTTAAGTTTTTGTGAGGCCCACCTGGTGAGTACATTGGAGTGACATAATGTGGTTCTTAAGGTGTTAAACAAAACTAAAGCTGCACAATTCTAAAGTGGAAAAAAATGAGTAACTTGGTACATTTTTCAATTGCTGAATAAAGGCAATTTGCTTCACCACCCATATGGATATTACACCATTTTAATAGATCTTAACTTTAAATAAGAGAATCAAAGTTAGACTTTAGTAAGAAAACGAAAGAGTTGTTGCCCTGAGTTCTGAATTCTCCTCTTTGCACCATCCGTCATTCATATTATGGCCTCACTCACTCTTCGGTGTCAAAAGTAGCAGGGTGCTTACTTTGAAAATTTGCCAAGATGCAATGACTTTAAAACTGGAAACCTTTGCTTAAAGCACCACTCTGTGCACCATAGCGACTTAAATTTAATGACGTTGTTATGGTGCAAGGAGGTCCAGGGTGCCGTCTTTTTTCTAAAAATTGTTTTTAAGGGGTACATTTTTTACTAAATAGTTTAACTGCGAAGTTTGGAAAGTGATTCTTGAAAGCTTTGCCCAGCTACTTCCTTTCTTGGTCCCGGGCTCCAATACCGCTGATAGGCTGAGAGTGTCAGCTGACGCGGTCTATTGCTATCTCCCTTTTCATAAAATTATGCGAAAAAGGTCTTTTCCACTTAGTTTTCTAAATGCAAAACAACTTCAAATGATTGCACACTAGACTTCTCCAAAGAGATACACCTAAATGCTTTATTAAACCAAAACAGGTTATAGCAAACACAAAGCACAAAAAACTAAATGAAGCAAGCACCACATGAAGGGCAGCCAGGAGGGGCTGAAACGTTGGAGGTATTAGGGGCTCGTGTTTCTGCCAGGATAGGCTTGAGCAAGTTGTGGTTAGTACCACTGTTTAAAGTATTTGCCTTATTGTTGTTACTTCAAATTTGATGTGGTGCTCCATTTTGATTTTTGTGCTTTGTGTTTTATTAGTATTTGTTGGGCATTTAAAGGGAATGCTGTGCACCTAGTTATTGTATATATTTTCTCTCCATACAGCAGTGTTGTAGTAGAGATTATCATGGTTGCCATAGTGTCCCTTTAAAGAACTATTTCTGAAAAGAATGGGAAGTTCTGTCACCATAATTACTGCAGTGCGCTGAAGTGCGAATGTTACATAGACTGCATCTTTAACCCATTCACCACTGTGGTTAAACTAGTGCCTTGTTACTTTAGCAGATAGCTGAGTTTGGTGAGGTTAAAGGGAAACTCCAGTGCCAGAAAAACGATCCGTTTTTCTGGCACTGGAGGGTCCCTCTCCCTCCCACCCACCAATCCCCGGTTACTGAAGGGGTGAAAACCCCTTCAGTCACTTACCTGGGACAGCGGCGATGTCCCTCGCCGCTGTCTCCGCCTCCGCGATGCTCCTCCTTCTACTTACGTCGGCCGGTGGGCGAGACTGATCTCGCCCGCCGGCCGAGGAGACCTAATGCGCATGCGCGGCAATGCCGCGCATGCGCATTAGCGCTCCCCATAGGAAAGCATTGAAAATGAATTTCAATGCTTCCCTATGGGGAATAGAGCGACGCTGGAGGTACTCACACAGCGTGAGGACGTCCAGCGACGTTCTAGCACAGGAAACCTGTGCTAGGGACCAGGAAGTTCCCTCTAGTGGCTGTCTAATAGACAGCCACTAGGGGAGGACTTAACCCTGCAAGGTAATTATTGCAGTTTAAAAAAAACTGCAATAATTACACTGGCAGGGTTAAGGGTAGTGGGAGTTGGCACCCAGACCACTCCAATGGGCAGAAGTGGTCTGGGTGCCTAGAGTGTCCCTTTAAGAGCTTTAACTGTGTACTAATAATCTTCATCTTCAAATATCTAACCAGCTGAGTGAGAGCTTTCCAGACCTCAAAATTATGTCATTATATGGACTGGGTAAGGTTGGGTATCAGAAATAAACTAGTGACTACTCTGCAGATATACAGTTAGTACTGGATATTGTGACAACGTTCTATGTAAAATGTTGTGTCCCTTAAAATAGCTAAAAATGTGGTGCAAATTTTTTT
The DNA here is from genome assembly GCF_036172605.1 of Pelobates fuscus. Taxonomy (NCBI): domain Eukaryota; kingdom Metazoa; phylum Chordata; class Amphibia; order Anura; family Pelobatidae; genus Pelobates; species Pelobates fuscus. The sequence goes on along the minus strand of NC_086322.1, from coordinate 125,297,685 downwards.
GAAAGCTGCTTTAAGCCATAAATGTTGATGCAGTTTGGGCTTTAAAAAAATATATGAGTTGCTGGTTTGTATTGTGAGAATTGTACATGAGTAAGCAGAGTGTGCGTGGAATCAAATCACTGGTCTGTTTAAATTTTGCTTTGGTTTTTAAAAAGCGTACAGAAAAAAAAAAAAAAAAAAATCAGTGTCTGTTGCATAGAAAGCTATATACTGCCATCTTGTGGTCCTCTTGAGAACTGACTTTTTCTGCAGGGTCCTTTGCTGCTTTGCTAGTGTTAATATTGGAATTCTAGTTTTCAGCTGGGGATCTGATACCTTTTGGCCACCCCTAACATAGAATAACCAAATCCCGCTCTAGACTGCAAATGACTATGGAGAAGATCTCCTATAGGAAAGCTGTGGACTCTTTGCTTTCTCTCTAGGAATACACACTTTAGGCATAAATATGTTCATTGTTATTTGAATAAATAATTGTAGATATTCCAAACGTGAACACATTTACTAAATATGAGAATGAGATCCAAATTGGTCATTCACTAAACACTGTATTTTAGTGAATTCCAAATAAATTGCAAAATTAAGGCTAATATTGCTAAACGGAAAAGAAAGATGATTTGTACAATTTATTCAGTTGGCTATTTTTATCTTTACTTAGAAACTTCCCTTGAATTACCCGACAGTTTAAACTTTAGTGAACAACCCTGTTTCTTTTAGAGAAATGGAGACTATGAAAAATGTTTTAAATTGTCTCCTCTTTTTTTGTCATTCTTTGTTTAAGTGCATAGGGATATACACAGATAAATAACGACAAATAGAATAATCAGAATCTGTGTAGTTATGCATAAGTCAAACATTGCATGTCATGATAAACTGCACATTCTTTTTAAATATATAAATGAAGAACATAAACAGATAAGGTATTTGTGTCAAAGCATTTAGCAGAGTAGAGTAGGGAAGAGTGTTAGACACGCTGATAATAATCTGTTATGCATGCTTAGGAACTTAAAAACACACGAGCATAGGTATTCCACCCCAGACATGGGATGTGTAGATGCAAATATCCATTTTGCCAGAAGCTCAGCCGATGCCCATCAGGGCCATGAGACAGTCCCCCTCTATAGAGCAGGTCTTCAGGTTCAGTGTAAGAGTCGCTGGTAAGGGGCCCAGGATTGATGATTAAGTTCCCTTCTGCTCTCCATTCCACTGAAGAGTCCCCATGTGTGCTTTTCTATGTGCAGTGCCGATGTTGGCCTGGTCTCCACCTTCCGCTAGGTCTACTGATGTGGTTTCTGCCGCATTTGATGCTCTTTTCTAGCCCTGAGTACCAGCGATCGATGCTTGATGTGGCAGTGTGGATCCACCAGTGCTTGGTTAACTTGTGGTGCAGGTATGAGCAGACTGGAGCTCAGTTTCAGTCAGAAGGCTTTGAATATCGCAACCAGACGCTTTGTGAGGGGGCACACTTTTGAGGGGGCTGCCATCTTTAGTGTGCCAGCTTTGTGAGTGTGCTGATGACTGTAGCACTGCTAGGAAACTTTGAGGGTGGGGACCGGGATGACCCCCCTGCTGGTCCTGAGGTGGGGTAACTGGGCTTGATGCTACGAGTTGGCATGCTCCTGGTTGGGAGATTGGCTGCCTCTCCCCACCACAGTGCCCACCAGGCCTCCCTCTCGGTTGGCGTGGATGTCATCAAGAAAGTATTCAGTGACCGCTGCTGGCTACTTCAAGCCGGTAACCAATTGCAGAATGCCAAAGAGTATATAGAGTATAAGAGTATATAGCTGCTCAAGATAAATCCTGAATTACAGGGGCGACTGGACTAAATTATGTCAGGTATGTGAAGCTCAAGGAGAGCACATCCAGTCGCCATTGCTGCTAGGGCCCTCACCCAAATTGCCTCCTCTTAGTACGTTCCGGATAGTATGGAACATGTAGAATCACTACACTGTGCTGCATTATATATGGTTTTAGGAGTCCCAAGGAATGAAACAGTTTTTTGAATGGTTTGATCCTCAGCTGAAAACTTTTAGCATAAATTTCTGAAAGGAAAGTATTTCAGGAAGTATTACTTTACAGAGAGGTAGTGGATGCATGAAATAGCCTTCCAGCTGAAGTGGTAGAGGTTAACACAGTGAGGGAGTTTAAGCATGCGTGGGATAGGCACAAGGCTATCCTAGACTTAAGATAAGGCCAGGGACTAATGAAAGTATTTAGACAATTGGGCAGACTAGATGGGCCGAGTGGTTCTTATCTGCCGTCGCATTCTATGTTTCTCCTATTTTTATTTAGCAATATTCATTTTGTTGAAATTTGAACATCAGTTTAACTGTAGTTACAAAAGACCAGGTAAGTGTCAAACAATTCAAAAACTGTCTTCTTACTGTGGGATGGTGCCATGGTGTTACTGTAGTAGTAATAGTGTTACTGTAAGAGATGTGAAAAAAAATACTGTGCTAAGCAGTGCTAGGGTCTATGGGAATTGCTTAGAGCACTGGTATTATTTTGCTTATAGGATATATATATTATAAGGGGTCTGGCGCACTCACTCATTCATTAAACATCAATTTTATAGCTCACAGTGTGTAATAGTTTTTTTTTTTTTAACACTTAACATTGGCACAAACAATGGGGATTTAGTTACAGTATGTGATCATACACTGTTGCACTGACGTTGTGTCAAGCTTATGCAATGTATGATAATATACTGTAACTACACCCCCACTATTTTTGCCTAGGCTAGTTGTTTTAAAAAAAATAAAAACAAAAAATATTACATTATGTAAGCTTTGAAGCTGCTGTTTAGTGAATGAGTGAGTGTGCTGGATCTTGTATGTTATACAAATTAAAAGTCAATGGTTTAGTTCCCCTTTGGAACTTCAATAAGGACAGTTAAAAGCAGTTTTTGACTGTCCTGATCAGTTGGGGCTCTAGACATTGTGAAACCTTAGGTGAAACTCAAACATAAGCCGCCTACAAGCATCCATAGTGAAAAAGAAATGGGGGTTGCTTTGTGTGTGTTTGTATAAGGAGCTGTAGTTATATTTAAGGGGCGGGCTTGTAGTGCAGGATACAGAGAGCTAGTCTTGGTCATGGGCCAAGGGTCCGATGGATCCGCCTCTGAGGTGAGTTAGGTAGCCGCCTGAGTCACCTAAATAGAGAGCCGCCTCTTGTCCCAATGAAATTTACAAAGTAGAACTGAAACGTAGACTTTTAACTTGTATGCCAATATGCTATAATAAAAGAATATTGTAGTAAGCCTGGACTGTTGGTAACCTTTTCATACATTTAAATAGTTTGAATGCAACTAAGCACTGGGCACGAGGAGAACACTACTGTTTTGGCCAGGAGAGCAATAGGCGTGTGTGTATTTGTTGTATGTGTCTGTTTGTATATGTGCACTAGTGTGAATGTATACAAAACGAGAGAAACTTTACGCACAGCACCTCATCACAGTGCTTTATATTCTGTGATGCCTGTATGCAATGCTGAGTAAATATGAGGTTTGGGCTTCATTAATCGTATAGTGCTATGTTTAGCATGTATTCATTTGGATGTCCCATAAAAAACAATTAATTACATAATCAGAGCTTTAGCTTCATTCTTGTATTTTCTCATTTCTTCGTTTCACAGTATGAAGTCATCTGCTTTCTCAGTAATTAGATTGGTGAGTTCTGGTCTCTGCTGGGAGTATTGGATTAGACAATAAACAGAGAATTTCCAGACCCAGGAGAATCCTTCCTATTCCTATTTACTTTCTGTATTGAAGGTCACCCAGCAATATCAGTGGGGGTTTATGAAAACGCCTCAAGCTTGCATGAGTGGGGGGTGACTGCATCTATTTTTGAGGATGCCAGTAGGAAACATGCTTATGTGAATGACTATGTCAAAAATAGATTATAAGACATATCTCCAGTAAAAAGAAATAAATACTGCATAGTCTCCAATGCATTTTGATGGTTTATCATTATGTGGGATGTAGACCACCTGTTTAATGAGATCTTAAAAGCAACCTATGGAGTAGATCTTCAATAAATTGCAGTATTTTTTTATGTTTACACATTTTTACATACACTTGCAAATATGTCGGCACATCACATGTTTTCTTAATCACTAGTTACTGTGCACTTTTTTATGTTCGTATTGCTTCACTCCAGTAAATGCCATTTTAGTGTTGACTGGGGTGACTGAAGCAGCAGAGGTAAAGAACGCTTAGCTGCACTAGAACATTGGGGGCTTTGCTACCCATGATGCCTCGGAAACTCACATTTGTGCTTGCTATCTGAAAGATAAACTCTGTACATGCACATGATCTGAATTTTCTCTAGCAGTGCCGTGTGCATGTATGTGCCATGAATGTTCAGCATAACTAATGGTTAACTTTTGGTTAAATAGATAAACTTTAGAGAAACTCAAGTTGTATTCTCCAATGAAAGTAAATGGATTTTTCATAAAACCAACCAGCTTCACGTGAATGTGACATTTCTCGTACATAAATACACATACTTGTGGAGTACCAATAAAATAAGCCATTTCAAGCGTGTTTTCTTTTCACTGTTGAACATTGTTAGGAAGTATCTAGTATTATACAAACAACCACAAGACATCAGGTATAACGTTTAAAAACACTATAAAACACCTGTTACCACAATTAGGATTGGCATTTTTTTCTTTTTAAACCATCAAACAAATGTTATTCTTTGTTGGAACAGGAGGAAGTATTTTCTTTTTTTTTTATATGTATCTCCTATGCTCTACACATTGTGTTTTTATATATATATATATATATATATATATATATATATATATATATATATATATATATATATATATATATTAATTTTTTTATTTTTTTTTATAATTTTTTTTTACTTTCCCCCAGACCAAGGTTGTGCTGTTTTTATAGCCGGCATTTTGACTGCACGGTCCAAACAGCTTTGAGAATTGTGTCCTTGCAATGCGTGCTGGCTGCATGGCTGACTGAATGTAATCGAGTTAGAAATCACTGCAGGATTCCTGTCTGCGTGATCTTGCCAGGGTTGCTCCTAGCAACCTCGAAATGATGTGCTAAGATAGTGAAGCCATCCCAGGCAGTAACAGGCTGTTATCTATCTCTCCCTTTCGGTAGGGAACATGTCTTTTATACAGACACATAAAGCTACCCTCTAAGATTAAAACTTCAATGCAATGAATTTATCTTCTCCTAGTTTTGCTAATAATCATTCAATCATTCATTATGTTTAAAATAACATATAAGCTGTAAAACAGGTGGTCCAAGTCATCAGCAGATGCTTCATTTTGTTGCCAGGAGGAAGCACTTTGTTACAGGAGAGCTGCCAAACTAGTGGCCCTTAAAGGGCTTTGAACACCACCCGTGCATTTGTTGAAAATCTGTGTATTCTGCTGGTATCATTTATTAGCATTTGGTTTGTATTCCATGCTTCTGATGATTTTGAGATTATCCCCCATTGAGACATTAGACATCTGACTATTTCTTATCAGACTCATGACTTCAGTGAACTCAATTATTAAATTTTTAAAAAATAAGTGAAAATCCTCTTTTTGTTAATTGATTGCAATGGAAACCTAGATTGCAGGACCGCAACCAGGATGCCCTTCTAGTGGCTGTTAATGTGACTGCCACTTGAGGTGGTCATAGGAGGCAATATAAACATTTCCCTTTCTCAGTTGTGTTCTAAAGAATACTGTGAGGTTGTATGAGGATCCTGATCACTAATCGACATCCTATTTTAAAAGTACAACACACAGGGTGTTTTTTTTTTGTTTTTTTTTACAATGTTTGTTTGTTTTACTAACCCTATTGAATGACTTTCCATAGCTTAGTTCTGATTTTATTGTGTCTTTTGGCCTTCCTTAACTGAAGGACATTACTTCTTCCCCTCTAGACTAATTTTCTCCTTTCACTTGATGGCAAAATGTATGTGATGGCAAATGATTTGTTATGTCTGTCTCTGTTTTCATGTATGAATGTGTGAGATTTAAGTGTGAATGTATGCACATATAGGCTGTAAAGATTGATTTTTATCAACTACTGTAGAACAATAAATCCTATGATGCTCTGTAATAACCTTAAAGTGTGTCTGTAGCTGGATGATCGTCACATGAGTTGTTCACATTCCATTATTCTAACAGACTTTTTCTCTTTGCAGGACCTTGAGATTGTTTATTCGTACCTTCATGGAATGGAAGCTCTGTCCAATCTTCGGGAGCACCAGCTGAGGTATACAAACCCACATTGCATGTCTGAATCCATTTTATTTGAGTCAATCACCCCCATCTGTAAATGTATAAGTGCTATTTAAGGCATCCCTGATAGAAAGTTGTGAGATTATGAGTACAGTGGGCATACATGAGTGATGATTAAGGGCAGTGATTGGCTGTGGGGTAGAGTCAAATCAGTAGCTCAAGTCACACTAAACTTTCAAAAAGGAAGAGGTATAATGAATAGAGGAGAAATGACTAAGGGCTTGGGTTTATCTCGCAAAAAAACAGCAAACCATATTCTCATTTTAAACAAAGCTAAAGAAATCTAATCAGGGGGAAAAAATACACTATGTGTATGAGGCCAACATCAAATACACTTAAATTGTGTTGGTGCACAGAGTGTTAAAGTCAGAAGCTTTTTAGCACACTAGTGCATTTCATAGTGCAAGTTTGGAGAACGCTGTAGAAGTTTCTGCATCCTTTACTTTGAGTGTCTGTGCCCTTCCTTAAATACCCCTTCATAAAAAACCTGAAGGGAGCTTTATGGAAGTCTTCTTGTGCGTCAATGTAATTTGTGCTGTTTCCAAAATGTAACTAATACTGCATACTAACCTACATATCCGTTACAATCGTGCATAGCATTTTAAGATATATACTTAACCTGCAGGTCGATTATCTGAGCATACTGGTTGGTGCCCACTTCAGGGGCTGCGACCCAAGTTCAGACTAGAATATTCATGTTCCAGCGAGTGAAAGAGCATGCACGTTAAAATAACTTTTAATGCTTCTTTTAAATTTAGTGATATTGTTATTAGTTATGAAAATATAAAATTGCTTTTTATTCTTTATCATTCTATGTGTATCTAGCATTTTACCTCCAAAAATAGTTTCTTTATTGACAGTGGTAAAGTAGCACCAAAGGAAATATTTTGACTGTTTGACTTACTTTATTACAATATGATAATCAAACTGGGGTTTAATCAGTACTGAATTGTAGTGAAAGAAAAACCATATTACAAACAGTCCTCACTTAGCGGTCGGGTTCCGTTCTTACGACTCGTAAAACAAATTGTTTGGTAAGTGAAGACGCGCTAGAGAGTAGGTCTATGTTCGGGTGAATTCCCCTGAACATAGACCAGCTCACTAATGCTGGGAATCTGAAAAATCTATGTTCGGGGAAAATTCCTCGAACATAGACCAGCTTTCCACCGTGGAGAATCCCTCAAATCCCTGCACTAAAGAGATGGCTCTAAGTCCGAGCAGTCGTAAAGCAGTCGCAAATTGATGACTACCTGTATAACATTTAAAGCTATAATATATATCCAAAGAATTTTCTTACATTTTGCTAAGCTGTCTACAGCCGTTCACGAATAGTTTAACCCCAAAGTCTTGAATCCAATGCTGTTTAGCTCTGCCGCTGCCCTTCCACTTCTTTCTTATTCTTGAAACAGGAGTCCATTCACAAAACGTCTTGAGAAATGTACATATTTATCTTAAGCCATTTTTATGCATGGGCATCTGCTGATTGGCTTAGATCATCAGCTGGCAAATCAGTGGTACCCGTATCAGGCTCTCAAGTATCAGAAAATAAGGCCTGCTAAACAGGTTAGAAACTTTTAGGGTTAAACAGTTTGTGAATGGTTTTACCCCTAAAAGTAAGCTGGCACCAGGGACTAAAAGGCACCTTCATTCTGATAAAGTTGTTATGGTGCCGGAGTGTTTCTTTAACATAATACTATTTCACACTCTGTGCGGAATGTTGTTCATCCACTTTGGTGTTTTAAGAGTTAACGGTAGAAAAGAGTACTATTATTCACAGGTAACTGAAAGCCTTTGCCCTGATCCACAAATAACTAGAACCAAACTGGTTATTTCCATTAATGCAGAGAGAGGAAATTATCATCATTTTCATATGACTTTCAATACTGAAAAAGGTTGAAATTCTCAATATAAATGTTAATAGAGAGGAATAAGAATGCAAATATCTGGGACCGTTTCACACTTGATTATATACTCTTGTGATGGGGTTGGACCTGACGTTCGTATTGCTAAATAAGGTATTATACAGACCATCCAAGGCAGACATGCCATCCATTTTTAATGCATTATAAACATTACATAACAACTTGTCCCTGTAATACATGCACACATTAATTCTGACGGGCATTCACACACTGCACAAACAAGCCGCACACTTTCTGTTTCTTAATATACGTCAGACAATTCGTTTTTTAGGAGATGAAATAGTATCTGTTTTGAAGAGTGAAAGAAAAAAAAATACACATACATGGTTTATTGATGGGGTAATTGCAAAGCTTAGGCTAAAATAGTGCACTTGGAAAACATTATCCAGCTCTTTTCCCTGGTCAGTTTGCCACATTTCTAAATTAGTCTTTACACCGAAGAGCAGGTTATATTACTGAAGGTGTATTTTATGAAACACAGATGCTCTCAAAGCACGATTGTTCAGTGTTCTGGTTATCCTTAATAGCGGTTTTATTAAGACAACATTTCTTTTTAATGAATATCAAAATTCAACATGGCAAGCTAAGCTTTATAATCATTACATGCAAAAGTAGTTGTTATGGTGCTGTTAGGGTGTGGGAACCTTCTCCAAGTCTAGGTCAGACTATTTGTGTTGATCGTTACCAAACTCTAGGAGTCCCATAGACACTTACATTTGCAATGTCCATTCAAATTATTCATTTGCGATGTCCATTTCATCCTCATCTGTATTGCTTTTAGTGGCTGAGTAGGTTAGGTAGCATAGCCTGCAAATATAGATTAAATTGATATTGGTAATTCCAGTGAGCAGTGCCAGACGTGGGAGAGGGGCACTATAGGGAGCTATAGTGCCAGGAAAACAACTATAAGTAGATATCAAACACAACTAGCCATGCTCTCTCTCGAACACTTTCACGCACATACATGGCTACTCACATATTTGTATGTACGTGTAATTTATTTTCTATGTGTAGCTATAGACAATCACGCACAAATGTATATAGAGAAACATTAGCACACATATAGACTCTGACATGCATGCATGCAGAGAGTAAAACATTTTATAAATGTTTTTGTATGAAAATCAAATCCTACAAAAATGTGACTCCTGGTCAAGTCCCTCTCTGATTAATTTCATTTTCCCTGAAAGGGGGTGTGGGCCTGTAGGGCTTTTCTCCATATGAATTTCTGACAATTTCATGAAATCTGACATAAAAATTTAAATTACAATGAAGTGTCAAATATAGAAAACAAAAACATGCACACAAAAATGCTGTGATTTCCATACAAATATAGTTTTTTTTGTTTTGTTTGTTTTTTTAAATTGGTGGCCAACTAGCATCTTACATGATATGTACCTTTGACTTTTGATAATTTGAGAAATGACAGTGACACTTTAACCCCTTAAGGACACATGACATGTGTGCCATGTCATGATTCCCTTTTATTCCAGAGGTTTGGTCCTTAAGGGGTTAAAGCTAGTTTGCAGCCATACATATATCTTTCATACAAGTCTTTTAAGTTTTTCATATATTTCTTCAATCACAGGACTAGCAACATAGTAACTGTGCAGAACTATGAGAAGAGATTTGCAGCTTTGACTTGTCTCTTCTATTGATGTGGTTTTTTGTAATTAAAATGAAAAGAACAGAGAAGAATGGGGTTTGCTGGGACACAAAATTATATATAATCAGTGACTGTAATTAAAGGCAGTGTGTGGGTTGCTTGAGTAATTTGGCAGGTTCCACTTAGTTTTTTTTACCTGGCACAGCTTTCAGCTCTCAAGTTGGTTTCATTAATTTGTGCTCCCCCCCCCCCCCCCCCCCAACATGCCATAATCATTTTAACACAGTCATTTTATCGCACTTGTTAAATCTCTCACATGATGTTGTAATTTCCAATTTAGAGATGTTTCTTCTAAATGGTTTTTGATTGGCTTGTCCACCTACCTTGCTCAATAATACCCTTTTGTAGCTAAATATAATCTCAAGATGATCAATCCTTGTGACTGAATTTCCATACTCACTTGGAAATACTTTGCTTGTAATAAATATTGCCCCAATCAAGTTTTCTGTCAAATTAATTCTGTCTGTAAAAGGAATACAAGCCTTAAAGGGATACTATAGTGTCAGGAATACAAAGCTGTATTCCTGGCACTACCGATCCCTCCTCCTCCACTCTACCTCGTGGTAAATAAAGGGTTAAAACCCTGGGTTGAAGCTCCGCCCCCTCCTTCAGCCCCACGACATGCATTAGACCTCCCCATTGGAAAGCATTAAACAATGCTTTACTATGGGGAAAATCTGACGCTGGACATCTTCATGCAGAGCATGAAGACATCCAGCGTCAGATAATGTACCAAAAGTCCGTTTCGATTCAGGAAGCCCTCTAGTGAGGGCAGTGACAGCCAGTGAGGGCAGACTTAGAGCTGCAATGTAAACATTGGCCGGATTAACATATTGGCTAGAGAGCTGCAGCTCCAGGCCCAAGCCCATGGAATAGTCCCATTGATTAAAAAAAAAATTATATAAATATCTTTTTTTTTACACACTACTCTTAGGGTTGCAAGGTACTTCTCAGGTATTTCTTAGGGTTGCCAGGTATTTCTCAGAAGTATTTCTCAGGTATTTGAGGCTGCCTTGCCGGTATTGCAGAACTGGCAATACCGGCAATACAAATGTCAGTCTCAGTTTAAACAGATTATTCTGCAATACCAGCACCACTGTTTGTGTGGAGAGAAGCAGGGATAAGAAGTTACAGCATCTCCCTTCCTGACTCTCTTTACTCACTGATCCGCGGGTGAGCAGCTCTGTACAGAGAGTCCAGACAGCAGCTCCAAGCCTGCAGAGACGGCCAAAGCTCAGGTAAGTGAGGGATGGGGGGAAAGGCTGCAGGGACACATAGGGACACAGACACTAGGGGACACTGTGAGACATGAGGTCACTAAGACACTAGGGGACACTGGGAGACATAGGGACACTTGGTCACACTAAGACTCTAGGGAGCACTGGGAGACCTGGGGTCACAGACACTAGGGGAAACTGTGAAAGATGGTGTCGGTGAGAGACTTGGGGACACTGGGAGACATAGGGACACTTGGTCACACTGAGACTCTAGGGGGCACTTGGAGACCTGGGGACATTGAGACACTAGGGGAAACTGTGAGACATGGGGACCGTGAGAGACTTGGGGACACTGAGACATTGGGACACTGGGGGACATGGGGACCCTGAGACACTAGGGAAACAGTGGCCCCTAGTCTCTGTGTCCCCATGTCTCCCAGCCAGTGTTCCAATGTTTCTGTGTCTCCAAGTGTCTGTGTCCCCTAGTATAAAAGAAAAAAAATCTCAGGCACTCACTGTGATAGATTTAAGCAAGTTTATTGGACACCGCAACATTTCGACCTGTACCCAGGTCTTTATCAAGTCTCCAGTGTCCCCTATATATCACAGTATCCCCTATGTATCAGAGTGTCAGTGCCTCATGTCTATTAGTGTTTCAATGTCCCCTAGTCTCCCAGTGTCCCCATGTCTCACAGTGCCACCAAGTGTCTGTGTCCCCTATATATCACAGTATCCCCTATGTATCACAGTGTCTCATGCCCCATGTCTCCCAGTGTCCCCAGGTCTCCCAGTGTTCCCTAGTATCTCCGTGTCCCCAGGTCTCACAGTGTCTCAATGTCCCCTAGTGTCCTAGGGACATTGGGACACAGACACTAAGGGACTGGGAGACATGGGGACACAGACATGCCCCCTTTTTGGGTATGTTCGCCACTTTCGGCAGTTCTGGTTATGTGATTTGCGTCAGTGGCCCACCCTTTTACCCATCCATAGACTTCCTGCTTTACTGGACATTGCTGTTAGGGGGTATGGATTTACTTGAAAGATTAAAGTGTGAGATTAGCATAGAATATGTGTTTTCTCATAGCTGCATCCTATGAGTTTCCCTCCAGCACCATCTCCATCAGATACATAATGCTTGGGAGGTAGGGCTGTTTTAGTGCTTTTGGTCAATAAGATTTTGTAATTAGGCCTATCATAATTGTCAGCACCAGGCCCACTAAGCTCTTAATCTGGCCCTGGACACAGCACGCAGACCATTTCAATGAGATGATGTGGTCTGAGTGCCTACAGTGTCCCTTTAACCCCTTAAGGACCAAACTTCTGTAATAAAAGGGAATCATGACATGTCACCTTAAGGGGTTAAAGGCAGGGAGTGCTCATAAGCTGAAAATACATTCAAATAGATAGTGTTATAAATCTATTTATAATACATTGTTTATTGTTCGATTTTATTATTTAGAACATAAAATAAGAAAACATTGATTGTTTAGCATGACATTGCTCTTATAAGATATGTTACAAGGTGTGAGAAGATCATTAAAATGGCATTAATGTTTAAACAAATATTTTGCTTCTTTAACCCATTACGGATTATTAACAACAAAAGCAAATAAATATCCATAAACAATTATCCTTAACTGAGTGAAGGGGTTGTGGAAAAGACAGTCACCACTTCCCAATCTCAAATACAGGTTTTAACCCAAATATAGTGTATGTAAAAAGCAAAGTACTAGTCCTATAAACTAGATGCTAATTGGATTCAGGATAAAGAAAAACATTAACCCCCTGCCCCGCGCGCGCATTCAAACCACCTATAGGAAAGCATTACTCAATGCTTTCCTATGGACGTCCAGCGTCTTCTCACTGTGATTTTTCACAATGAGAATTGTGGAAGCGCCTCTAGCGGCAGTCAGTGAGACTGCCACTAGAGGCCGGGATACCCTCCGTGTAAACATAGCAGTTTCTCTGAAACTGCTATGTTTTCAGCCGCAGGGTTAAAACTAGAGGAACCTGGCACCCAGACCACTTCATTGAGCTGAAGTGGTCTGGGTGCCTATAGTGGTCCTGTAAGTGGGAATAAGCCATGCATCTATTTTCTGTGTTCCTAAAATTGCACATAGCCATAAACTCAAGGGACTAATGGTCGCAGATGAAAATAAGTATAAGGGGATCGATGTAGATAGAGGTTTGGGAATAAAAAAGCAAATACTGATATATACTGGGTAAAAGGAATAAAAAATAATCTAGAGAAATAAATTGGTATACAGCCTACAAATCTGTAACAATTGCAGGAATTATACTACAAGTCCTACCTAAGCAGACCATAGTAGAGAAGGGGGTTACTTACATACCAAAAACTCAGAACTGCTATTAGACATAGAACAATGGGAGATAGAGAGAATGCTTGCTGTCATTTCATGCGCAAATAAAATAAAAAATAAAATAAAAAAAGAAAGGGGATACCTAATGCTAATCAGGAATAAGTTATATAGGAGGTAAAACTCCTAGAAACACAGTTAGCCAAACAAAAATCACCCAAACCTACTTGCTACTAATTCCTACACTCTAATACCTCTGCATAATAAAGCTTACGCCTACAACTAGACTGTGAGAAATAAAACGCTACCCATGGTGTGGGGATGAACATACACATACTAAAAACCAAACGCCCAAGGGGGTATTTCTAGGGGTTTACATTCCTTATATACCCTATCCCTGCTTAGTACTAGATATTCTCTTTTTTTGGAGGAGGGGAGTTTCATGTTTATGGCCCTGTGTAGTGTTTTTGGAACACAGAAAGTGTATATATGGTTTATTGTCTCTAAAGGCTTACCTACCGGCTACTGTTCCTTCTCCATTGAACATTCTTGTACTTCCATTTCTGTAATACTATTGGGTCATCTGGACATAATAACAACTACTCTTGGGTATACACATTACCACTGTTTATAGAATAGAAGGGGTTTAGCCACTTTTTTTTAAATCAATAAACTTGTCTCAAATCATGTTAATATTTTTCTTTACCTTTGAAATAATCTCATAAGGTCCTAGTATATAGGACCAGTGTTTTGTTTCTTTCATTAAGGATTAAGCCATTTTATTTTTATTTTGACATATAATAACCATGGCAGTTTTGAATTTTTTTTATTTTGCTATTTGTTTGTTCAGTCATAATTTCCCTCTTTCATCTTTAATTGCAACAGCACCTATATTTGATACATGGGACAGATATTGCTTTTCATGTCCATGGTGTTGGTATAGTTTGGTAGTTACAGGTCACAATTACAAAGAGGATAATGATGGTGTAAAGCTTATTGTTTGTCCCCTAATGACAACCCAATTCCTTATCACATTTTCAAGCCTGTATTGTTTGCCAGTGTTCATCTTGCATATTTTTTGCAGTTGTAATGACAGTGGTCATGGTGCTACTTCCACCACAGTCAATGAATAGCAGTATAGGTGGTTATGGTCCTTATGTGTCTCCAGTCCCCGATTGTACATCACTGCTGAATATGTTGGCGCTTTACAAATAGCAATAGTAATAATAATAATATGGTCATCGGCTGTTCATACTGTCTCATAGAAATCTATATAGTAGCTTGCACATTTTACTTTGAACTGTGTTCTGTCACATGGGGTCAAAGTTATAATAAACTTAAGAAAAGAGAAATGTATGGACTCGCTGCTATCCACCAATCTCCTATCTGCTCCTGGGCATATAATGAACCCTATAGCTAAATTACTTTGTTTACTTGTAAATTGTTAATTCCTGCCATGCCTGTGCTAAATTATGTATGCTATGTATGTATGTTATTGTATATTTTGAACAATATGCAAACAGCTATTGAAGACGTGGAATAATATTAAACCTACAGCTTCTCTTTGTTGCATAAGAAGTCACGCGATCCCCACTCTGCACTCACTGCCATAACTGGGTGTTGGGTTGCGTGGGAGTAGCTGCATTTTAAAGCCAATGGATATATGTAGTAAAATAAATGAGCCATTTAAAGAAGCAGCTGCAGTTTTAAGAGTTTGAAATGTCAGGGCCGTTCAGTACTCCGTTGTGTTAGACTGCAGTTTGTGAAATTACTTAATTGTTAAGGAAAATATCCAAGCTAGGATTAGCTGTCATTAGGCTACATTTAAAGTGACTGCAAGTAGCATCCTCTTTGCAGCCTGTTATGTTGCTTTGCGTTCATACTCTTAACACTTTAGGGTTTAGTGAACAAACAGAGAGCATCAAACCAGATTGCAAAGTTTAGACTAAAGCAGCCAAGCTGTTGCTATAGGTGAGTTGGAAGATTTTTCCAAATCAGCTATTTTGTAATAAGTTTTGTAATTCACTGCAATTCATTGCTTATGGGGGAAGGGAGTGGGGGAGATTCATATTCCTAATGCTATAGTGTTCATGTCTCAACCTGTAGGCATAGTTATATAAAATATATAAAAAATGAAGTTTTGCTCACCTTGTCTGAAGGCTCCATCGGTGCTGCTGACCTCCCCTCCACTGCTACCTCCTTAAAGGTCCAATCCAATTCACCCCCTAGAGTACGCACGTATTCAAACTTTCACAAACCTTCAAACATTACAATCAATTAGTATGGCAGCCACTAGAGGTGAACTTAACCCTGCAATGTAAGCATTGCAATTTCTTAAAAACATTACAGGGTTAAGGGTACAGTGCCATTGCACTTCGTTGAGATGTAGTGGTCTGTTAAGCATGTCTGCAACCTATAGTATATGAATGTGTGTGCAGATCTTTAGGCAGAACCATCAAAGCATGTGTTATAATAACTCACACAAAGGGGTGGAAACTGCTTATACTTTATTTGACCAACATCTAACAGGTTTGGATGATTCACTGTTATCTGTGGCAAGGAATTGCTGATGTTCTGTCTTTTTATTTCAGATTGATGTGTGAAACCGTCCGATACGAACGACATGAAGCTAATGAAGTCTTGTACTAGTAAGTGATCCCCCCCCCCCCCTTTAATTGACATTTTGATTTTTCTCTTGCATATAATAAGCTGTCAAGCTTTCATGTTAGGTTTGAAATTACTTGTCAGAATGTTTTGGTATTTCTTACAATAAACACAGGCCACACATTCTTAGCATACCTTCCACGATGCACTTTTAAAGAAGCCTGCAAATCTGTATTTTTTTTTTTTTAATAGACGTACAAACACACAACCTGAATCTAGCATGAGATCTGTATGCATCCTTTTTTAATGGACACGGAATGAGAACATGTTTGTTTATGTTGGTACTTCAGTTTTTTTTCAATGTTATGTATCTTTTACATTACATAATAAATAAATGCAGTATGGATTTCAAAACACAGAAATAGCTAAAATATATAGACATATAAACAAGCATATGCTTTAAGCTCATTGGAGACTTATGCAAGGTAGGTAGAAAAATGTAATTTAAATATTTCAATGACTACTTAAATAGTTACTCCAGCCACCATGACCACTTTGACCACGTCATGGTGGTCGTAGTATGTACGTGTAGCATTTCTGCTTGAAACACTGCACATGCAGAGCAAAGTGCAATTTAGTGCCGATTGGTCAGTTACACCCCGGGTTTGGCAGCCTGGAACCATGTTTCGATCTGCTAAAGATAAATTCTGTGCAAAAAATACAAAACATGTCTGTTGCACATTAGCTACAAAACAAAACATGTCTGTTGACCTCATGTGTATGCAGCACTTATAGTTAGTGCTTCAGACAGCCATTTAAATCATTGTGGCTGAGCTTCCAGGTTCAAGCATGGTTCCAGTGATGTAATTTCTGGCATCACTGGGGATTCTCTCCAGCAGAGGGGTCCTAGTAGACATTTCAGTATGATCACCAGTTGCAGAAGAAGATTAGAGCTAAGCTATTCGGGCTGGTAAGCACTGGTCACAGTGAGTGAGCGTTGGCTGCCGTGCTGTGGCCGGCTGGCTGCCGTGCTGTGGCCGGCTGGCTGCCGTGCTGTGGCCGGCTGGCTGCCGTGCTGTGGCCGGCTGGCTGCCGTGCTGGGGCCGGCTGGCTGCCGTGCTGGGGCCGGCTGGCTGCCGTGCTGGGGCCGGCTGGCTGCCGTGCTGGGGCCGGCTGGCTGCCGTGCTGGGGCCGGCTGGCTGCCGTGCTGGGGCCGGCTGGCTGCCGTGCTGGGGCCGGCTGGCTGCCGTGCTGGGGCCGGCTGGCTGCCGTGCTGGGGCCGGCTGGCTGCCGTGCTGGGGCCGGCTGGCTGCCGTGCTGGGGCCGGCTGGCTGCCGTGCTGGGGCCGGCTGGCTGCCGTGCTGGGGCCGGCTGGCTGGCAGGCTGCTGGGGCCGGCTGGCTGGCAGGCTGCTGTGGCTGGCTGGCTGGCAGGCTGCTGTGGCTGGCTGGCTGGCAGGCTGCTGTGGCTGGTTGCCATGCAGGCTGGCTGCTGTGGCTGGTTGCCATGCAGGCTGGCGCTGGCAACTGTGACTGGCCTCTTTCTTCCGCCAGCAGGCATCTATTTCTAAGCCCTTTGTGTGTCTTTTTTTTCTTCTCCCTTCTGTGTGTCTGTTCATCCCCGCAACCCTTCTGTGTGTCTTTGTCTCCCACAGCCCCTTTGTGTGTCTCTTTCTCTCCCTGCCGATTTGTGCGTCTTTCTCTCCCAGCCAATTTGTGTCTTTTTTTTTTCCCTTCCCCTTCCCCAGCCCCTCTGTCTCTCTTTGCCCCCAAGTGCTTATATGTTCCTCTTCCCCAGCCCCTCTGTGTGTCTTTGTCCCCCCAGCCCCTCTGTGTGTCTTTGTCCCCCCAGCCCCTCTGTGTGTCTTTGTCCCCCCAGCCCCTCTGTGTGTCTTTGTCCCCCAGCCCCTCTGTGTGTCTTTGTCCCCCCAGCCCCTCTGTGTGTCTTTGTCCCCCCAGCCCCTCTGTGTGTCTTTGTCCCCCCAGCCCCTCTGTGTGTCTGTCTCCCCTCAGCCCCTCTTTGTGTCTTTGTCCCATCTGTGCTCCTTTCTCCCCCAGCATCTCTGCTTGTCTCTTTAGCCCCTTCCCCTCCATCTCCCCTTCTGTGCCCTTTTTAGCCCCTCTACCCTCCTGTCACCTTATGTAGCTCTTCTCCCCTCCTGTGCACTCTTTAGCCCCTCACTCCTCCTGTCCGCTTATGTAGCCCCCCTTCTGTGCACTCTGTAGCCCCTCTCCCCTCCTGTGCCCTTATGTAGTCCCCCTTTCCTCCTGTGCCTTCTTTAGCCTTTCTCCCCTTCTGTGCCATCTTTAGCCACCTCCCCTCCTGTGCTCTTCTTTTGGTCCCTCCCCATCCTTCCTGTGCCCTCTTAGCCCCCTCCCCTCCTATGCCCTTCTTTTGGTCCCTCCCCTCCCTTCCTGTGCCCTCTTAGCCCCCTCCCCTCCTATGCCCTTATGCAACCCCACTGCTTTGCCATTTTTAGCCCCTTCCCCTCCTGTGCCCTAATGTAGCCTCTCGTCCCCTGTGTGTGCTCACCTTCCAGCCCAGCCAGCCTTCCAGGAGCTCTGAGGGCCTTCAGAAGGAGGCGGAGCTTAAAGTAAAGGGCATGGCTTAGCTAGAGGGCCGGTGCCTAACGCCCCAATGCGCCTCTACTCACAGAGCACCTGGGCTGCCTAGATGGGACATACTTGTAGCTGGCAATACCCTTGATCTTGTTTTCTCTCGTGAATGTACAATCTTTAATCTCTGCAACACTCCATTTCCTCTCTCAGATCACTACCTCTTATCATTTGCTGTCATTAGCCTCTACCCATCATCCTCAACCTAACCCCATTCAACTAAGAAGAAATCTGAATTATATTGACCTCCAGCAGCTATCAGCTAATATTGATTCCAACCTTCTATCCATCCCTACTTTCTCCTGTCCCTCACTGGCTATCTCCTCATATAACACTACCCTCAACTCTGCCCTGGATGCTACAGCCCCACTCCAAACATGCTCCTTGAGGAGAACACTCCCCCCAACTGTGGCAAACTAAATCAACTTGCTACCTGCAGAGATGCTCCTGTTATGCTGAACGCTGCTGGAGGAAGTCACGTACCCAGTCTGACTTCCTCCAGTACAAATTCATATTGCATTCATACAGCACAGCCCTTGCCCTTGCCAAACAGTCATACTTTTCCTCCCTCATTAGCTTATGCTCCGGCAATTCCAGGCATCTTTTTAATACCTTTAACTCCCTTCTGTGCCCTACTGTGGACTCACCCAAACTAACCTTACAGCCGATAGCTTTGCATGCTACTTTACTGACATGATTGAACAGCTAAGCAAATAATTCTCACCACCATGCCCCTCTCTTTCTCAGCCACACCTAGGCCATGCCTTTCCTTCCCTTTAGACTTTCTCCCAGGCTACTGATCAAGAGGTGGCTGCGCTTCTCCTTTCCTCTCGACCCACCACTTGCCCGCTTAATCCTGTCCAGTCTCACCTTATCAGATCTCTCTCCTCTTGTCTTGTGCCTTCCTTAAGACACATCTTCAACTGCTCTCTCTCTTTTCTGATGTTGTCCCAGCTGCCTTTAAACATGTTACTGTAGTACCCATCTTAACCCCTTAAGGACCAAAGTTCTGGAATAAAAGGGAATCATGACGTGTCACACACGTCATGTGTCCTTAAGGGGTTAAAAAAAAAAAAAATCTCTTGACCCGTCCTCCCCTTCTAACTATTGTCCCCTATCCCTGCTCCCTTTTTCCTCAAAGCTTCTGGAAAGACTTTTTACCCGTCTGACTTGTTTCCTCAATTCCAACTCTCTCCTTGACCCTCTTCAGTCTTGCTTCTGCCCCCTCCACTCTACTGAGACTGTTCTTATTAAAGTCACTAACAACCTAATCCCAGCTAAAGCCAGAGGACACTACTCCATACTAATTCTTCTTGACCTCTCTGCTGCCTTTGACACTGTTGACCATGTTCTCCTAATCCAAACTCTTCGGTCTCTGTGACACTGTCCTCTCTTGGTTTTCCTCCTATATGTCCCAACGCTCATTCAGTGTCTCCTTTTCTAATGATACCTCCTCCCTTCATCCTATCTCTGTTGGGAGTCCCCCAAGGCTCTTCTATTTTCTCTTTCTACTGCCTCTCTTGGCAAACGTATTACTTCTTTTGGATTCCAATACCACTTGTACGCTGATGACATCAGATATACCTCTCCTCCCCGGTCCTCTCACCTGCTGTCCTGCAAAGTGTCACTGCTTGCCTTTCTTGCATCTCTGATTGGATGTCCTCCTGCTTTTTGAAACTCAATCCCTCTAAAATTGAACTCCTTGTCTTTCCTCCCCCTGATATTGACCCCCCTCTTTCGCTCTCCCTTCAAGTGAGTGGTACCCACATTAGTCCATCCATGCAAGCGCGCTGTCTTGGCGTTATACTTGGTTCTGGCCTCACATTTGAGCCTTACATCGAGTCTGTTACCAAATCCTGTAGATTACACCTTAAAAACATAACCCACATCCACCCCTTTCTTACACAAGATGCTACTAAAGAGCTTGTCCATGCTCTAGTAATCTCTTGCATGGATTATTGTAACTCTCTCCTAATAGGTCTTACCACAAGTCGTATTGCCCCGCTACAGTCTATAATGAATGCTGCAGCTAGACTGATTTTCCTCTCCTATTGCTCCTCTCACACCTCTCCCCTCTGTCAGTCCTTACATTGGCTTCCTGTATCCTATAGGAGTCAATTCAAGGTACTAATCCACACCTATAAATCAATTACCAATTCTAGTCCCTCCTATGTTTCTTCACTGATCTGCCGGTATACCTCTTCTCGGTCATGGCTCTGCCCATGACCTTCTCCTGTCTGCTGCTCGCACGCGTTCAGTCAACTCACGCTTGCAGGACTTCTCGCGGGTTGCTACTTTCCTTTGGAATAGCCTGCCTACAACCATCAAGCTCTCCCCTAGTCTTCAATCGTTTAAAAAGTGCCTGAAAACTCATCTCTTTAAGAAAGCTTATGGCCTCCCAGAGTAACCTCTACCTCACATACCTGTCGCTTGCTCTATCCTAAAGGGCAGCACTCTATTTTCTCCTCCAGCTCTGCTTCACTCCACCTTCTGTCCTGTTGGGTTTTTATGCCCCACGTCCTGTATATAGACTGTAAACTTGTTTGAACCTATTGTTCCTGCAATTTTTTGTAATTGTCTCATTTATTTTTAAATCTCCCTCTTTGATAATATTGTAAAGCGCTACGGAATATGCTAGCACTATATAAATACCAGTAATAATAATAATGCATTACAAGTGGCTCTGTTGTCAGTAAAGAAAAGAAATAGGTCATTGTGTTGCCAGCTGTAGAAACGATACTTCTTGATATTTTCCAGGCTGCTATTAAGTAGCGAAAGTGGAACAATCCATGGAAACCAATGAAAGCTGCAGACGTTATATTGTTGATTCCTCCCATATTACATTTTGCTCCACTTTGTAGAACAGAAAACCTCGATATATCTCCCCCATAGTGTAATTTCCATTCAGATGCAGAACTGTGTCTAATCCAGGTTACATTTGTATCCCAGTGCTGCAGGTTTTGTTTTTTGGTTTTTTTACTATTGCTGCTGCTAATGGTTTATTGACTTGTAAAATCAGCTGAACTTTTTAGTCTTCCTGTGTGAGGCCATTGTAGAAAAAGTTAATGATGATTACATGTGGTGCATTAAGTAAGGGGACCTCCTGACAATGTATTTATATTAACGAGTAAGGCCACTCTTTGTCCTCAGAACAGTTTCAGTCTTCTTGGAATGCTGTCAGACAAGTTTGGAACAGTGTGTAGTGGGATATTTAGCCATTCATCAGGAGTGGCAGCCTCAGATTATCTGGGGGTTGGAAGGTACAGCTTTCTATTAAGATTCATTGATTTTCAGGTGTGGTGATTGGGGAGGCCATGGAATACATTCAACTTTACCGTGGTGATCAAGAAACC
Source organism: Pelobates fuscus (assembly GCF_036172605.1). Lineage (NCBI taxonomy): Eukaryota > Metazoa > Chordata > Amphibia > Anura > Pelobatidae > Pelobates > Pelobates fuscus. The sequence continues at coordinate 125,275,727 of NC_086322.1, read as the reverse complement.
ACCCTTGAAGCAGTATGTATAGATTCATTATCTTCATAGAGTATAGGGAAATAATTTGTCCTGTAAATAGTTTCATATAGTTTATTACACTATCATGCAAAGCAATAATCTGTCCTTTTGACTTCCACAAAATGGCTGTCCATGCCATTACCTAGTCCCCACCATCCACACCATGTTAAAATATGTTTAAAGAATGCAGGGGAAGCATTGTTAATGTATGAGGATGTAAGTTTGTGGCATTTACTGGTAACCCTGTCTGTCTATTCCAGTTGGTGAGTTGTGATTTATGGGCACCATCCCTCTTGCAGTTTCTATGTGAGTAGCACATGCTGTTCTTTTTTAAGTAATTCCCCTGGAAACAGTCAAGTGAATGCTGCCAGAATCTGATTTCATCTTGGATTAAATATGTTTTATTTATAATTTTCAAATGTTTGCTTTAACTTTTCTTTGTTTCTCCTTTCCTTGTCTGATATAATTCTTTAGAAAGCTTGACAGTTGCCATCGTGTTTACTTTGTGGGTTTTACAGTAGCCGTTGCCCATATTCCATCAACTCCTACCTCCCACCCAGTTGTTGACATGTCCTTTATCATCGAATTTGATAAATTTGGGCAAGTTTCTGTAAATACATTTCTTTAAATATTTTTTCAGTCTGTATACTGCTACCTCTTAAGCTAGCTAGTATATAAGTGCACATTACCATTTCTGTGTTCTTTGGTATTATTTTTTTGCAGACATTAAAGTAGCCACCAATTTAATACAGTTAGATGCTAAACAAATATATGTGTAAAAAATAAAGACTGATTCCATGTCCTTGTTGGTTTTCAGCTTTCCAACACTACACCTAATGGTTTTATTCAGTTGAAAACTGAACTGCGCGTTTTTAATGGATCGATTTACTGCAATACATGACAGGGTGCATTTTCTACCCTTGTGGGGTGGGTGGTTACTCTTCTTGACATTATTGTGTATGTGTGTTTACACATGGACAGGGCAGGACAGAAAGTCAGTATTTCTAGCTGAAGAGTGAAAGCATGCACACTTATACAGGGTTGCAAATTTCATTAGTTCATTAGCCATATTTGAGTGGGTATAAAATACACATCCCACCTCTTCACATGTCAGCCTACCTGTCAGCTGTCATTTATTTAATGATACTTTCTTTTGATTGTTGAGTGCAATTGTGTGAAAATGATTTTAATGATAACTAATTTTCTTTTTTTTAATCATATACTTTTATTCACGCCAGTAACATTCTTAACTACTGATTTAAAAGGTTTTGTATCATACACCAGCAAGTTCATGCTGCATTGGATTTGGTATAAGTTACAGCAGAAGTATTTCTATGATTATATTTCATCACACCCCTTTTTTCTGCCAATCAAATACCACTAACATTGATGGCCTGGTATATATAGGGTGTGATGGAGCTCTAGTACTCTGACCAAGTACCTCTGCCCAGTCCGCTTCCTAGCCGCTAGGGAAGAAGCCTGGAACAATTCAGCCCCAGTCGCCGAAGCTTGACTGGGGGTCTCTGGAACTCTTCCACCCAACCAGACTGTAGCTCTCTTCTTCTAGGCAGGTATTGTCCCCTCTGCCTATTCTCCTGCAGCTCTGCTTATAGTGATTGCTCCTGTCTTTAAAAAGACACTTGCGGCTCTCAGGCCAAGCTCTATTTTGACCTCCGGGCTAGAGCAATCGTGCAGCTAGCTAGCAGGTCTGAAGACTTTGTTAATGAGATCCCTACAAATCCACACAGGAAACACAGTTCGAAAAGGAACTAAGATACACAGCTTTGTTTTTACTCTGGACTCGCCCATATGCTCATTACAACTAGATTGCTGTGAAAACTTCAATCAAATACAAAAAAACCAATCATAATAGATGACATACTGCAACTTATAATAACATAATGACATACTTATAAAGGGATGGAGAAGACCATAATTAAAACACATCATAAAGTGTCCGTAGGAAACTCCAGGTGATGGTGACTACCGTCACAAAGGGATATCCTGGTTAAAATATCTAAACGAAACCAAAGAAGAGTTTATTGCTCCTCATTTTGCCATGTTGCCACCACCATTGCTCTCTATAAATAACCCTGCATGGTGAAATAACTATCTCACTTTCGACTCAATGCATATAGCTGAAGACTAAATAAAACTCAAGTAAATTTCACACTGGCTACAGAATTCTTTGTGCTGCTCTGCCTGCTGGGAACCTATGTGATCAGCAAGATAAATGTTAGACTGTATTTTCCATTTCTTCCACTAAACATTTACAAGGTACAGATCCCTGTCTTAAGTGCATATTTTCCATTGTGTGAATATAAATGGATACTGCCATACATGTACTGAATGTTGTTATATCCAGCATATTATATGATCTATGTGAATTTTCTATGTTGGTTTATTTTGCATTGTAAAATGATAAAGTCAATTTTAATGGAGAGAACTTTAGTAATGTTACTTGTATTGGCATGGCAAATCCAGGAACCACTGACCAATCCATAATGCATTGTATGTGAAATTGTTCTGTTAATCATATAAATAATTCAATAAATATATATTTGGTTTATTTGTCAATGCTCAGATTATATCAATGCAACTGGAGAACTAACTTTGCTACTAAGTATACAGTAGAAGCACAACTTGTATAACAAGTCACATCTATCAGTACTTTGTAGAAGCAATTTTTTGCTGCAGGCTCTGTCCCGCTACCGTTTTCACGCGGTCAAATTATACAGGTTTTTAAACTGAGATTTACATGATCTCCCACCGCATAAGGCCATCTGCACCTCCCTATATACTACTTAGCTAATTCCAGGTGTGTCATTGTTTGTCATTTATGTGCTGTAAATTACTGTCCTTTGAATAATTGTAAATAGTGGACGAATTGCTTGTTTTATTTAACACCAAATTGTAGTGAATTGAAAACATAATTGCCAAATTCAGGTTAAATTGCCAAACTGTGACTACAGTGGAGTTGGAGACTTTTCAAAAGCATTTATTTTGGCCTAGGTTTTGCAATTTGGTTTCCAATTCCACTACTATTTGTTGTGTAGCAAAAAAGCCTCATAGCCATTGGTCCTTTATCTATCTATATGGTTACTTGATGCTGTCCATCTGTTGGAGATAATGACACGGTTGATGCTTGGCAAGTTTTGGGTATTTTAGCTCACATAGCAGCAGGAGTTTCCTGCTGTCACTCTCGGTCTAGATTTTTCTTTCCTTACCCAGCCTCTTTGTAGTTCTTTCTTGAACCACTGTTTTTTGAATAGACACAAGTAATCACTTTTTTTTTTTTTGCACAAATACAGTACAAGTACATGCCTAGACACCTCACTGTCAGCTTGTCTATGTTTAATTGATTCTCTTTACAAGCTACTGCTTCTGTGAGAACTTCATTAAATCATAGGGTCAGACAGAGAATTGTATTAATCCTAATACATCTGCTTTATGTTTTTCTTGCCCCTTTAATTTAAGTAGTACTGCAGTCATTTCCTCTGAACCTCAGCCCAGAGCTTTTCATACTTACTGGAACTTGGTTCCTTGTATTTGCTTCTTTAATACACGATTCAGGTGACATTTTTATTAAATTGTTGAATATCATTCTTTCGGTATGTTAGTTAATTTTTTTACTTGAATGAAGAAGTTAGTTTAGCACTCCAATCTAGCTATGGAGTTTTGAACATGGTAATCTTCTGTTTGCAATAAATGCTCCGCTTTTTTTAAATTTTGTTTAAATTTTTTTTTATAGCGCTTATGTTTCTGGAGTAACTGTTCAGTTGCTTTGGACCTTATCAGTAATTCTTATCTCCCTGGTGTGACATACCAATTTACTCGAAATCTGTATCCCAACTGGAATACAATAATTAGTTTTCTCAGTTGTCAAGCAAAGCTAGAACCGTATTATTCTTCAGGCTCTATTTCTCCTTCTTTTTTTGCAGTGTTTACATGAGTAGTTGTTATCTGCGCACACTATTTTATATTGTGTAGTAAGACGTGTGTTCAGTCGAGTAGTCCGTATAATAATCCACCCAGGAGGCCCCTGTGATGGTCTATTAGTGAACAATACTCAGAGGATTAATAAAAGGCATAACTAATATAAAATTCAATACATTTAAATGGTTGCTCTGCATTGATTCTTGTTTTATAATTAGATATGAGTGACAAGGTGTCAGTGGTCCTAGTCCCAGAACCTATTTTATCCTGTACCCTCCTGGGACAATACATAGTCCCGCTTAGGAATGCTATTCTTCAAGCACGGTAGCCCAAGTGAAGATTTATTTGCTTTCCAATTGAGGTGGTGAGATAGTCCTAGTGATTTGTTTTGATGTCACCCCTACTATCCCAGTCTTCTGAGATGTGAACCCTAGGAACTGAGGCCTGATGGCGGGCTGTACTCAGCCTTTTCTAACTTGAGGTGATTCGGTTGTTGCTTGCATTTCCAGGCCCATTCTAGGTCTGAAGCTACTGATTCACATGGGATTCCCAGCGGTAATTTCATGGATGAGTAGCAACTCACCCCCTGTTGAGTAGGCTGGCACAGTCATTCAGCTTTATACAGAAATCCGCAAAGACTTTGTGTAGCTTGGCCATAGTGTTAGCTTACTTACTGCTGTAGTCCCATTAGCACGCAGCGTCCGCCATTTTGGTACACTGTATCGAATTAATCTCACAGCAAAACCCATAGTCTTGGTACAGCAGTAGGGCCTCCAAGGAGTAGACTGGAATCACCCCCACCAGTCCAAAGTGGGGAGGGGACAGGGCACAAGAATGACTACACTGGGGCTCAGATTGCTCCAGGCCATGAAAACGATCATCTCTCCCGTCAGATGCACTCACTAGACTGCAATGTGTCGAGTATAGTATTCAGTTAGTACATTGGAAAATATAGCTATCAACTTCTCTGAGGTGGACCAGCCAAGTCATAAATAAGTAAGTCTTTATCAATCTTGTAATGAGAACGAAAATAAATCCAGCCATTTTGGAAGGTAAGCGAGGAGCTCTATCAAAGCACAACCATCTGAATAGAAGTCAGGCCGCGCCCCCAGGCTCCATTTCTTGTAAAGAACTGACACGTTTCAGATATTTCCCGAGTCTTTGTTATAAATGCCATTATAGTTTATTTTTTTTTATTTTTTTACTTTTGTTTTCTGTTTCATATCCTATCACGAAATCAATAACTTGTTTCTGTCAGGAATTTCCAGTAGTGCAGTGCATATTTTTAGAATTGTTGCAAGTGCATACTTGTATAATATGCTTGTAAAATGTTTTATTGCTAAGGGTATTTTTTTATTTTAGACCATTAATAACTGTTTTTGTTATTTGGGGATGTAGCTTGTGTATCTACCATGGCAGCCTTCATGTCACTTTTCATTGGGTGTTTTGCGAAGTGGTATTAGTGTATTGAAATTTTTATCATTCTTTGTCAGGTGCCATAGGCTTTAAACCAAAAGGTAATTTTTATGCATTTTATACATAATGCATTATAAATACATGAAGTAAAAGGGAAAATAATATTAATAATAAAATAATATTTACTGCAGAAGCAGCAGACAGTGTGCTTAGATCAGGAAGAGGTTTCACCAATCAGTAGCCTCTCATTCTTGTCTGAAAAGTTTATTTTTCTTATTTCATAACCCCCCTCCCCTCCCTTCCCCAAATAGATTATGTAGTGAGTTACAGTTCCATTTATCAGATATGATGAGTGGAGTTACTGACTATATCAATAGCAGCCATGCCACAGCTACAAACCGCTAGTGAGTAGCTTCCAAAAATATTATTGAAATAAAAAAAGGTTAGCCAGAGCATTTTGAAGCCCGACATTAAAAAATTTCTTCAGCACAGTGATAAAAGTTAGTTTGGTGAAAAAAAAAAAACGGCCAACAAAACACATTCTCCTTTGAACAGTGGATGTGCCAAAAAAATTGATCTTTTTTTTTTAATTAGCAGAGCTGGTATTTCAAGGGCAGATACTTGCTGGTTATGCAGACTTGTGAAGCAAAGTAACTTGTTCATCGATTCTGAGGTCATTCTTGGCTGGTTTGACCTCATTTGTTCTTCTTGAATTCTAGTTTCATTGAGAACCTTTAACAAGGAAACATTAATTAAATCGTTTTTGAGCGTGAGCATTTAGCTGGAGAAATAGTTAACAGTGTTAAATATACACTTAACCAAATAGTAAAGAGGTGTTTACTATCAAAGCCTGTTGGCAAAACCTCTGACTGATATATGGAAACCATGATAGTAGTAGCCTTTCAATATCTGGCTTTATTAATTCATTTGCCAATGTAGGGGGATTATCTAAATATCAGGGTACCATATTAAGTCGTGCAAATTGTCGCACAGTTAAGATGCAAGTTAGGTGAGATGATTTTCTATTTCTAAAGCTTCACGCTCAAAAACTATTTTGCGTGAGAGCGTTTTGAATTTTTTGTTTCTATCTTCAATATAGGGGTTAAGTCCCGAGACATTACTGGAGGGTCCCTCTGGTGATCTAATTCAGTAAGGGTGGACCTGCAGGCGCAGCCCACCTTAGCTGAATATATTCTCATACACATTAATACTTAGGCTGTTGTCTTAACAGTGTTAAACACATATCTGGTCTGTCTAAGTAACTTAGCCTTCTGACTCCTATCGCCTTGCTTTGAGTGACTTTAACATTCACTTTGAATTCTTGCTTTATTGAATAACCCAGTTTATCTTGTAAAAAAAAAAAAATCCTTATATATTACACTCTGTAATATTCATTATCAAAAAAAAATATTTTCTTTTTGCTTCTAATTAGTAAAAACTAATACTGGTACATAATTAAGCAGCAGAACATTTTATTTCTTCTTTATTTTTATTTTTTTTGGAATGCTCTTTCATGAAGCTTTCAGCACAGATCTCTTAAAACATTTATTCTCAGGAGCATGCAATGGGCGTACACAAAGAAGATAAAACAAAACCCTTTCAGAATAAACTGTGAAGATAGATGGTACGAGTGAAGCACAATTTTGGGAGAGAAGAAGCGTCCGCATACTAATTGTCAGGCGGACCTCTTCATTCTCCTTGTCTGTCCAAAAGATGTTGTGAAAGTCATCCAGCAGGATATTTAATAATGCAAAGGGATTCTACAGAAGGCCTGCTCTGTTGCTTTTGCACTCTTCCCAAAGGTGTATTATACCTTCTATTAAGCAAGCTGTTGGCAAAGTTGTACTGGCCAAATGCCAGTTCTGCACTGCAGTAAATCAGGTCTTGTTGTTTACAGATCTTCCTTCCAGTGATTATATTTTGTGTGATTGCGTGCTGTAAATGCTGAACTGAGTGTGGGGCACCAGGAAGCATAAAGGGCGGTCAGCTGGTGTAAAACATAGTAGGGGTTGGCGCAGAAAGTTAACCTATTTAACCTGCGTGTGTGTGAGCATGGTTGTCCACCGGCATGTTTAGATATAGGGAAATAGAGGGTACTTTCTCGTGACTAATAGCTACCAGGGTATTAGAGTCAGTGAATCAAGTACAACCTGGAGTCCAGGTTGGGTTTGCTGCATGTCAGTTAGACAAAATAAAAGACCCTGTTAGTCATGTGCTGTTGAAAATTAAGACAAGCGTAGGAGAGGAGTAAGAGATGCGTCTAGCGCCATGAGAGGTAATATTGGTTAGATATGTCATATCCACACTTGTATGAACAATACGGAGTGGAAGCTGCGCAGAGGTATAGCAGTCAGCATGAGTAGGGTACATGTGCATTTCTATGCAGGCAATCACGGGTACTAACATGTGTTAGGTGGTCTAAGAAGTAGCTAAGCGCATTTTTATAAGTAGATTAGTGTCACAAGCTCTAGAGTCAAGAAAGAAAGAAATAACTATATATTAAAGTAACACATTGAAGAAACAGGAGATTTAACCACATGTTGTCAGTTCCCTTATTAAACAGAAGAGAAGTTATGCCATTCAATCGCCTTAAAAGGGCCCCAACCCCATCTGATTTAGTAAGTATTTGCTGTGTATGAAAAAACAGCATGCTATGCTTTAAGCTGATGACCCTAAAACACCCCAGCGCCCCACAACAGATGTTAAGTCCCAATTTTCCTGGCTGTGGATTGAGGCAGGTCCCTGTCCGGAATCCGGGGAACCAGGCTATGGGACATCAGGCTTACACAAGGTTGGTCTGTTGCATGTGAGTCTGTAACAAAAGTAATGGTTAAATCAAATGGCCAAGCAAATATTAAACATAACCATGTCTTTGGGCAATGTGGCCTCCACAGGAGTCCGGCAGATCTGGTAGCTCTGGCGTGACTCGTGCAGCAGAAGGTAAGTCCGGCTCAGCCTACCCCCAATGACGGGAAGTACAGAGATCCTGAAAGGTAGTAATCAGCTTTTTGGGGCATAGGCAGGGACCCTGTCGCTGGTTTCGGTGGCTGCTGGATGAAGGCAAAGTCCAGTTGTGGTAGGTCATATGTCGGGCCTGTTCGCTCGTCGCTGTGGGTACCTGTAGTGTTACGGTAAGTAATTGGTGCTCCGGTCCTGGACTCTGCAACTCCCCTTGATGTGGACTGGTTTTGGCACCCTGATGGATGTTTGCGTTTGGGTGGTTGCCTGGCGAGATTCGGTGCCGTGTGAGGCTGAGGAGGGATCCGCCTGACCCTTTGCGTTATCCGTGCTGTTTGGGGCCCACGTTTGCATGTATGCGGATGAGGTCTCCGATTACGGCGCCATCTTGGGGTTGTCTCCGAGCGGGGGACAGCGCGGCTGCGGTCGGCACGAGCGGGTTAGTCTCTGGGCAAGTTCACTTGTGTGTTTGCCTGCCACTCTCTGAGTGCCAGTTGTGCCCAGAAGGCATCGAAGATTATGTCTAGCCTCTTCATGGTATCGGTCACCGCTCTGCCGCCATTGCAGTCGCACGTGGCGTCCGCCATCGTGTGGGCCTGTGCGGCTGGGGTCTGCTTGTCGGGCAATTTGGTCCAGCGGGAATATAGGGGCGCAGTAGTTCTGCCGTAGTGGGTCTCTGGGGGGACGTGCATTTCGCTGGGCTGTGCATCTGCCATGTTACAGTGGCTATCCGTTTGCAGGCATTGTAGGTGGCCAAGGTTTGTGCCAGTCCCCAGAGACCACGGAGGTGCGTGGGTCAGAGCTGGTTGGACCGGGATAACCCCCGCCGGTCCTGTGGGGGGGGGGAGCCGGGTACCGTGGGTGTAGCTTGTCTTGACGGGCTGGGAGAGCGTCCGTCTCTCCCATGTCCTGCATGTTGTAGGCCCCAAGCCTCGGCTCGGTCATTCTGATGGGTACGTGGGCTTGAAGGGTATCCCCCGATTCACCAGCCTCAACAGAGTAAGATGAGGTGGGTTAAAGTTCGATCCAAGGCTTTTTGCCCATGTTTGCAGTCGATTGTCGGGCCCAGGCCTGGGAGCCCACAGAAAGTGTGTCTGATCAGCTCCACAGTCAGGCTCCGCCCCTAGAGAAGGTGTTTTTAAATAAAACTATTACAATCTGTGGGGCTTGAAATCGCCGTTTAGTGAATGAGTGTGTGCACTATGAAACCAAGGATGGCTAGGGATATATATGACATCATGTCTGTCATCCTGAAGAAGGCTCCAGAGGAGAGCCAAAACGTTGATGTATTTTTTTTATTTTTAACATGAATTAAAAGTAAAATTTTATTTTCATCTGAAAGACCCTGGAGTGCTATCCATTTATTGGAATATTTACATCATTGCGCTCAGGGGCGGACTGAGAACCCTCAGGGCCCCCGGGCAAAATAAATCAAGGGCCCCCTTACAGGCCCCACCCATACTCCGCAGCAAGCGCCACCCATGTCCCGCCTCCATGCACCGCCTCCAGCCACACCCTACACAATCTTTAGACACAAGGAACAAAAGTGCAATAATCCCTTCAAGGCCCCAGTAGAGACTACAATTGAGGGCTAATGGGCCATGGAGGGGGGTCTTTCTAGCAGAGGCTATCTCGGTGTCCTTTAGAGAGTGTGTTAGAAAGAATCCCCTCCAGGCCCTATTAGAGACTACAATGGAGTCTAATAGGCTTGGAAGGGGTTCTTTCTAACAGAGGCAATCTCAGTGTCCCTGCTGGAAACAGTCGCCTCCAGGCCCCAGTAGAGACTACAATTGAGGGCTAATGGGCCATGGAGGGGGGGGGGGAGTATTCTAGCAGAGGCTATCTCAGTGTCCTTTAGAGAGTGTGTTAGAAAGAATTTCCTCCAGGTCCCATTAGAGACTACAATGGAGTCTAATGGGGCCTGGAGGGGGGTCTCTCCAACACTCTGGTTCCTATTCACAATATAGCAACACAACATAGCTCGCTGATACCTAGGCCAAGTTGGCTCCTCTTACCTTAATTACTGTTGTTGGCTGGCAGTCTGTGGGCTTGCTGGAAGGCTGTGGGCTTACTGGCTGCGGCTGGCAGGCTGTGGGCTTGCTGGCTACTGCCGGCAGGCTGTGGGCTTGCTGGCTACTGCCGGCAGGCTGTGGGCTTGCTGGCTACTGCCGGCAGGCTGTGGGCTTGCTGGCTACTGCCGGCAGGCTGTGGGCTTGCTGGCTACTGCCGGCAGGCTGTGGGCTTGCTGGCTGTAAGCCTAACTGGTGGCCTGTGGGCTGGCTGGCTGGCTGACTGGCCAGCCTGTGGGCTGGCTGACTGGCCTGTGGGCTGGCTGGCTTGCTGGCTACTGGGGCACTTGGAGATTATTTAAATAAATAATCCATGCACAATAACCACTACTGCTCTGTGTAGTCGTTATGGTGCCAGGAGGGCCGGGCCCCCCTCCCAGAGTAAGTAGTCAAACCGTTTAAGAACAGTTTGACAACTTACCTGGGGTCTGCTGGGATATGAGGCTGTTGTAGGGTATAGGAGCAGTGGTGCAATGTGTAAGGGGTGCAGTGTGTGTGAAGGGGTGCAGTGTGTGTGTGAAGGGGTGCAGTGTGTGTGTGAAGGGGTGCAGTGTGTGTGAGGGGGTGCAGTGTGTGTGAGGGGGTGCAGTGTGTGTGAGGGGGTGCAGTGTGTGTGAGGGGGTGTAGTGTGGGCCAATGTGTGTATGTGGGGGCTGTGTATGTGTGTGGCAATGTTAGTATGGGGGGCTGTGTGTGTATGGGTGGGCAGTGTATGTGTGTGTGTGAGGCAATGTGTGTAAATGTGTATGGTGTATGGGGGGCAGTGTGTGTGTATGGTGTGTGGGGGTAGTGTGTTTATGGGGCTAGAGTTCACTCTCACCACTGCAACCACCAGGAATCCCTGGTGGTCACAGTGTTGAGAGTGAACTCTAGCCCGTAGCTCCAGGGCTAGAGTTTACTTTCGCCAGAGCCGTAACGTTGCCGTGGTAACCGTGGCAACGATCTGTGCTCGTGCAAGAAGGATCCAGAGGAGCTGCAGGCTGAGCTCCCGGGTCCTCTCTTCCTCCCTCCCCTGCCGGCTGCCCGCACGGTGCCTGCGGACAGGGGAGGGGGCAATTGCCCTCCTCTTACTCCTCCCTCCCCCTCTTCTTACTCCCCCTCCCCCTCTTCTTACTCCCCCTTCCCCTCTTCTTACCCCCTTCTTACTCCCCCCTCCCCCTCTTCTTACCCCCTTCTTACTCCCCCCTCCCCCTCTTCTTACCCCCTTCTTACTCCCCCCTCCCCCTCTTCTTACCCCCTTCTTACTCCCCCTCCTCTTTTCTTACCCCCTCTCTCTTCTTACTCCCCATCCCTTTCTTTTTACCCCCTCTCTTCTTACCCCCCTCCCTCTCTCTTCTTACCCCCCCTCCCTCTCTCTTCTTACCCCCCTCTCTCTTCTTACCCCCCTCTCTCTTCTTACCCCCTCTCTCTTCTTACCCCCTCTCTCTTCTTACCCCCCTCTCTCTTCTTACCCCCTCTCTCTTTTTACCCCCCTTTATTTTTACTCCCTCCCCTCCCTCTCTCTTTTTGCCCCCCCTCCCCTCCCTTTATCTTTTTGCCCCCCCCTCCCTTTCTCTTCCTATCACTCCGGCCGGCACCGCGGACTGGAGTGCAGCTCGGCTGCGCTACAGGGGAGGGGAGGTGAGAAGCTGCAGCCGCCTGAGCGCTCTCTTAAGAGAGCGCTCAGGCGGCTGCAGCATTTAAAGGGGCGGCCGGGCCCCCTGATGGCGGGCCCCCCTCCCGGCCGGGCCCTCCGACCATGTCCGAAGTGCCCGACCGGTCAGTCCGCCCCTGATTGTGCTGGATTAGCACCGGGCAATATTAGTATCTTTACCAGGAGTGCAAGCATCTTTGGATTTTGTTTGTGTGTATGTGTATGTATGTAGTGTGTGTGTGTGTATATATATATATATATATATTCCCCGAAAGTGACACATCTGTTTCAAGAGAAAGTATTTGTGCTACACATTCTTATCTCACGCTCTGTTAATTGTCTGCTAGTTCAACGCCTTGTATGAAATTAAATAAAAGTATATAAGGAGAGAAGAATCAGAAAAAATATTTCTTTGAAACATGCAGACTTGTCTACACTATCAGAAAAGCACATGTTTTGGCCTGTTCCTGCACATTGTGATTATTTTATTCACATAATTTGTAAAATATGCAGAGGTAGTTATAGATCATACCTGGGATTCTCAACATGCCTACCAGGCAAAATTTTGAATGCGCTCCTGTACATGTCATCACATGGTCTCATTACTAATATGGAGCGTATCTAGTCTGCTCCAGCGCATGCTTTCAGTTGATGGAAATCCAAATAAAGTGAAAATAGGGATTAAAAAATATCAAATTATAAGCATAAATAATAGTTCACTTTGAGTTGGCTATTAGAGCGTACTTTGGTGTTTTATCGTCACGTGAACACTTTCAAATTATAGTTATGCTGTATGTGCCTTCTGTAGGTGTAGTCTAGAATTCTTAGGTGTATAGAAACAGATTAACCTTGTTTGAATACCAATCCTGAAAATGTCCTCTCTGGCGAAACGAGTCAGATGTAGTCATACGTACTTCTGGAGACCACACAATGGTAGAATATTCTGTTCACTGAAACCCATGCCACACCCAATACTATGAACAATTTTAGTAACAGCATTGCATGTTCGATTCGAATTGGACCGTGCTAAATTCTTACACATTACACAGGTAGCAAGATTACTTACTTACCTGGATATTTAATTGCCTGGGCAGCACACTTTCTGGTTCATCGCTGTGGTTTATTGCTTATATTTTATTTAAACTAAGCACCTTTCTGTGCTTTATCAAGTTTATAGGTTAAGTTACATACTGAGCGTCAAAGTAATAATATATGATGTTTGCTGTGTTACCATATCTGCATCATTTGGTATAGATCAATCGAATAAATTATTGCAATAATATGTTTATTTCACAGTATTCATTAATGTTAATAATGTGTGAATGTGAATTGCACTGCAATATATAATTAACCAATAAGTAAACTGGCAGCACATTTTGTATATTGCAAAATTCCGTAAATTTAAAATTCAGCTTCTGTCTCATAAATCTTGCAATAAGCACAGTTCACTGTAGTGAATTCTTCTTTGTATGGTTAACAAGAGCATTACGTCATCTGTTGGCTTTGCAGATGCCATCCCGGCAAGCCTCTTTATGTCCACTAGGTGGAGAAACAATCTTGAATGTCATTAACTGTTCTCTTCCAAAACTCCTGCATCTATTCAATTCCTGAACGCACTACTCAGACTATGGCTTTTCAAGTTAAACTATGAGGCAGCACATTTTTCCTGTTTTTTTTTTCTCAAACGTTTTAATTTATCCACCTCTACTTTGTATGTACTGTTAATTATAATCAAAAAACCAACTGAGCAAAGGAAGTAGCACAAAATACTATTTAAAATTTAATTGCAACAATATAGACACATTTATTAAACAAGTAACTTCAAGTAACTAGAAGACGGCCACTAAAGGTGGATTTAACGCGGGGTCTCTAAAAATCTGCAGCATTTTATATTGCATGATTAAAGGCACACAGGGCCCCTGTACCCAGACCACCTCATTGAGATTACTTTAGTATCCCTTTAAGCTGGTCAGGTTATTGCTTTTACTGTGAGATACAGATTTTGAGATTGCCTGTAATTTAACACAAATGTCATTCTTTCATTTCAGCCCAGATGATATTGGGACCTGTTGGTATATTCTTTTGTCCGGTTCAGTATTCATCAAAGAGTCCATGTTTCTCCCGCGGAGCAGGTATGAGATGTTTGTTGTATTTTTTTCTTCACATATCTTAAACAGGACACTAATATTATGTTATTATTTTTTTATTAACAATTACATTTACTACTTGGATGATATAATTTAAGAGGAGTTACACCAGTAACTGGAAGAAGCTATGGTTTCTTCTACCCTATTTAACTTAATGCTGCTCCTCTATAACCCCCTTCCCTAACCTCTCATTGACCTCAAATCTTTATTCTTCCCCCTTTTCTTTTGATTCCTTTCGCAATGACCTTCTTTATGATGTTCTTTTCCCCTAATCTTCAGAGAATGCCCACAAACGTATTCTGCATTTAGAGATACACCATTTTTGGTGATCTTTAATATATTCCTTTGAAGTGTGATGTTTTCTCAGTAGATTCTAATCTTTATCTTTCATGTGAGGTAGTCCAGCTCCTTTGTATTTTTCATATGAACCTGCTATGTTCGGAAATGTATTCAGCCCTTTTATTAAACTATTCTTATACTAAGATATTCATATTTTGTGTTGTAATCGCCTTGCTTGAATAAACTGCTGTTGATTGTGATACATAGCAATCCTGTGCAAAGCCCCCAAGGTAAATGAATAAGCAGAGATACCCCACTGGGCTCGTGATGATAGCTCCAATTCCAGAAATGACCTTATATTTATGCTATATCTTTTCCTCAAGAATTTACCTATCGAAGCTTTATTTATTTTATTTAGTATTCTGCAACATGTTCTAAAACACTTGTATTGGAGAGTTCTTGCATTTTTATGACAGATGAATTTGAGGCAGAATTTCCTGTATATTTGATTCTGACAGCGTTTAAAATGCAGCAGCTGGTCTTTTTTTCTGTCAGTAGATCATCACTTGATATTTGTGACATCATCAGTTACACCCTGTACATGTTTTCATGGTCTTCAGACATATTATTGTGTTGATAAGAATATCAAGTAAATCTGGGGCTTTAGCATATATGTGCTCTGTGAGATGGGAAGCCATGGGTACCTGTAGGGTGATTGATGAGACCATCACTGCACATTAAGTATTAGCATTCACTAGGTGCCCTGAATAAATCCACCACCACTATGTACATAGTTTATAGAAACCTCTGAATAATTTTATTAGGAGAAGTATCCTAACATAAATGATGTGAGATAAATTGTCTATTTATTTATTTTTATTCTTTATTTGTGATTTTTTTTTTCAAGATAGAAGATGCAATTAGAATATACAATTATATATTAGATGAGAAACAAGTATGCATCATGACTCCCGGATTCTATAGTATTCAAACCATTATTTACATTGCTTGCCCCCCTTTAGCCCATTAGAAGGGTTAAAACTCGCCTTATTTCCAGTGCTTTATTTCCAGTGCCTTATTTCCAGCGTTGGTGCTGCCCCGCCTCCTTTGTGATATCATCAGAATTTAATTTTTTTAGCCAATTCAATGCTTTCTCATGAGGAAAGCTTTGGATTGGCTGAAATCGGAAAGCAGATGGGATGGGGGCAGGGCAAAACGCCTATTTGGCCAATCAGCACCTCGTCATAGACATGCACTGAATCAATGCATCTCTATGAGGAAAATTCTGCGTGAACGGCAGTGCTGCCTACTGTGCAGCACTGCCCCAGGAAGCACTTCCAATGTCCATCTGAGGAGTGGCCATTGAAGGTGTCCCTAGGGGGCAGTATAAACACTGCATTTTCTCTGAAAAGAGCAGTGTTTACACAAAAATGCCTGATGGGAATGATTATATTCACCAGAACAACTACATTACGCTGTAGTTGTTCTGGTGACTATAGTGTCCTAACTTAAAACCGTAACAGTAAGAAAAACATGGTGCACAATCATCAGTATAACATTGGACAACACTCTGACTGGGATTGTATAAGAGGGAACCAGTCTGTGTGTGGTTCTTGTCTACTATCCATTAAAGTGCAGGTACAAACAACAACAGTAAACTAGAACTTCAAACAAGTGTTATTCACTTGGAGGAGGTAAGAGAGAAATACTTTTTTTTTTCTCATTTAAAAAAAGGGGGAGGGAAAAGGGGGAGTGTGGGACTGAACATGAGTTTTAGCATATCATATAGGATTAGAGATGAAGGTTTTCCAGTGTTATTTGTCTTTTTTATTGAAGTGAGGGTTACGTCAGTCATTTCAGTGCTGCGAAAACATTGGGTGCTGGAAAGAAGCCCGTTATTTAGCAGTGTGTGG